>NC_137203.1:2270454-2377954 GCF_960531495.2 Zeus faber
CACACACACACACACACACACACACACACACACATACACACACACACACACACACACACACATACACACACACACACACACACATACACACACACACACACATACACACACACACACACACTGTATCCTTCCTGTTTGGCACACCAAGGGTCCTTTCCGCCTGTAAACAACAACGAGTTTGGGTTTTTGTTTCACGTCCCATCGCCGTCCACACCGGGAGGGAAGGACACAGCACTGGTCACGGACGGACGGAGGATCACAGTGTTGAAGGGGCGAGGCCACGCGACGCCCCCCCCGGCCCCGCCTCCCCCCGCCCGGGGCCCGATCGTGAACGAATAACGAAAAAACAAAAGCACCAACAGGTGGACGGAGGGCGGCGGGAGAAGGGTGGCGGGGTCGGGGGGCGGAGCTTGGCAGTGTGACGGGCGTCCGGCGGGCCGCCGCTCCGCGTAAACGACCTCGAACCGCCGTGAACTCATCGGTTTGTCTTCCCTGAAACGCGAGTCTCGTCCGCGGGACGGGACGCCGCTCAAACTCATAGCCACCATCGAAGAGGGGGCTTCCGGTTTGCAGACCCGTCGCCCCCCCCCCCCACGCGGCGACAAGCTCCGCCCTTTACCCCAGATGGCGCCGGGGGCCCCCGACGCCCGGGGAGAACGGGGCGCCGCGGCGGACGGGCGACAACGGGGAGGACGCGGGCCTCTCCCTCCGGACGCAGGGCGGACGCAACGGAGCGTTCCGGCGCCGGGAAGCGGCTGGAAAACAAGTTTTTTGTTGTTGTTTTTTTTGTCAAACAAACAACTTTTATAAAAGTAAAAAGTTGTGTTTTTTTTTTTTGTTTGTTTTTCTTTTCTTGAAGACAGAGTCGAGTTGGGCCACTGCGGCTTGGTTGTGTTTGGGGGGAAATGAGGTGAAGCGGTGACGTCCTGGATGAATCCTCCAGATTAAAGGGAACGTTGAAGGCGGTGCAGGAGGTGGTGTCTCCTCCGTCATTTGGGAGGCGGTCGTCGTGCGCCCACCGCAGCACCGGGCGCTTTCTACACTTTTCCCACTTCCCGGCGCAGCTTCACCAAAATGGGGGCGTGTCCAAAGTAACCGATAGCAACCCCGCCCTTTGGGCCGCCCCGCGGAGCGTAGGGCCCGACTCGCCGTGTCCAAACAGGAAGTGATGCCGCAGGGGATTTTGGCGCGACGTCACAGGATAGATGAGGACGGCGGGAGGAGTCACAACGCTGATGATCCACAGGAGGAGGAGACGGGGGAGAGAGAGAATCAGGGGGAGAGAGGCTGTTGTACGACCTCTGTGGAATGACATTTGGCAGCACCATCAGAGCAGAGAGTCGCGGGAAAAACACAAAAGATTTGGGAAAAGCAAAAAGGGGCGGCGGCCACGTGGCGCTGAGGCTGCGCTGTGGGTGGATACACCGTGAAGTCAGTGTTCGCTGAAATGATTATTTATATATATATGTACACACACACACACACACACACACACACACACACACACACACACACACACACACACACACACACACACACACACACACACACACACAGTTCACAGGATCTCCACCTTCCCCGGGTGGTGCGGCGGACACCGCTCAGTTAAAAAATCAACACGCACAGTAACAACATGTGACCGTCACACACGGAAAAAAACCCATTTCACACCGTCTTCCTTGCTCCCCGCGTTTTAAATACCACGAGAACACTCGACCCAGGAAGTAGACCGCCCCGACGAGACCAGGGATGCGTCCTACTCCAAAGTACTACGGAATACCCCCCCCAAGTACTACCCCCAAGTACTAACCCCAAGTACTACTCCAGAATATCCCGTTCATGACTACAAAGTACGTCCTTCCAGGTGGGCGGGGCTTCCCTCCGTCCTGTCCTGGCAGCTTTTTGTCCAAATGCATGCTGGGATACCCGGTGGGTCCAGAAGAGCCAGGTCGCCGAGCGATGCATCCTGGGATATTTTGGCGCGAGACGGCGCTTCACAGGGCGTTCCCTTTTTTCTACGGCTTTTCGGCTTTGTACGCAAAACCTCCAGGTGTGGGAGAAAAGGCGACTTGCGATCGCAGAATCCAAAGTGGTGCGGCAGCGCCGGGTCCAGGCGGTACCGACGGCGGTACAGACGGCGGCACCGGGGGTCGGCCATGACAGTTCTCTGGAAGGTTCCGAGTAACAACAACAACAACAACGACGACGACGACTGTTGTTCGTCAGTAAGTGCGGGTGCACGTCTCCGTTTCCACGTCAACCAAACCCAGGTTCACGGGTCTCATCCCAAACCCAAACATAAAAAAAAAAAAAACGTCCCTTCTTTGGAAGGAGGGCGGGCGGGGGCGGGCGGGGGCGGGGGTCCCGGTGGGGGGTCCCGGGTCCTCAGAAGATCCCCTTGGCGATCTTCAGCCCCTTCTGCTTCATGCGCGGCAGCGTGGAGCTGGTCACCGCCTTGGCGCGCAGCGGCCGCGCCCCCACGCCGCGACGCTTCAGCACAAAGTCGTAGTTGGCGGCCGAGTTCATGGCGTAGAAGACGTTGGCGTTGTCAGGGATACGCAGCTCTGCGGGCGAGGAGATGGGTGGGGTTAGGAGGGTGGAGGAGAGTTGAATGACTGACATTGAATGACATAAATGACTGAAACACCTGATGGGGCCATGGTTTGAGGTGACTGCTCGGTTTATTTAAAAAAAAACAGTTTTCCAGAAGGAAGATCAGAGCTGACGTAGGTTCGAGTGAATCTTAAACGGAACCTTTGGGTTGATGGGCGGGGCCTCCGGGTGGAGCAGCACCGACACCAGACACCAGGAGCCAAATTGAAATTGACATTGGATTAGATTCGTCCTGATTTAGCTTAAACCCGTCGGCCAAACCGCCCCTTTAAAGTGTTTGGACTCTCTTGTTGATTAAAGTGCAGCAGGTTCTGGATCTGTTTGGCACAGAGAGGTAGGAACAGAACCAGAGGGTTCTATGAAGCGAGAGAACAGAACCTTCAGGACCTTCAGGACCTTCAGGACCTTCAGGTCCGGCGGCTCAGGGAGAGATGGGGAACTGGAGTAAACGGAAGCAGTGGAACCAGGACGCGGTGGGAGTTTCAGGTGGTTCAGGGTCGGAACATCAGAACCGGGGTCGGGTGGAGTCGCAGGTTCTCACCTTTCTCCTCCGAGATCTTCTGCATCAGCTCGTAGTCCTCCGTCTTCTCTCGCTCCAGGTTGTGTTTGATCATCGCTTTGCGGATCACGGCCGGCGTCTTGTCCTGACTGGTCACCTGACACACACACACACACACACACAGGTCAGCACAAACACCCTCCCTGGTTACCATGGCTACAGTCCGAAAGAGCCAGGACCACGCCCATTTATCAGCCCCCCTCACCAGGATGCTCTTGTACATGTTTCCGTTCTCCACGTCCAGGCTGACCCTGATGATGCAGCAGTCGTCCACCTGCTGGTTGTAGAGGGGCAGGGACAGGGTGGAGTAGTTGGAGATGGCCGACACCGAGCGCTTGTGGGAGCGGGACGCCGCCAGGGGGGTGGAGCAGGAGACGGAGGAGGAGGAGGCGCTGCTGGAGCCCGAGGCCGAGCCCGACGTGTCCAGGGAGGACAGGGAGGTGCACTCCCAGAACTGCAGGACGGAGACGGAGGGTCAGCAGCGGCAGGCGCTCCGTTATTCACGAATAATGACGCTAATCTGTTGGCGCTTAATAATGTTTGGCTCCACCTAGACGCTAATGCCAACACCGGCTGGTGGCGCCATCTGGTGGCGCTGCATAGAAACTACGATGGAAGACTGGAAGAGATGGTCTCCAACATCCCATCCAGCGTCACGTTTCATCATGAATGTAAATGTCCAATTTAACATCAATAATAGGAAATAGGTTATTCATATTTCTAAGTGGAAGCTCTTAAACTAGACATAATAATAATAATAATAATAATAATAATAATAATAATAATAATAATAAGTTCAATGTATTCAGGTATTAAGAGAGTATCTGTGTATTAAGTGGGATAATGTGCAGCCAGATGTCATCATCACTGAATAACCCTGCACTGTCTGTGTTTTTTTGTGTTATTTTATGTTATTTTGTGTCTCTATGTCGGTGACAAAATGTGGAGTGAAGCTCCTTTTAATGTTCTATCTTGCACATGTTCCGGGTTGCAGAACATGAGCGCTGTTTTCTGTTTGCTGTTTGCTGTTTGCTTTGACTTCCTTCCGTTGGGTCAGTGTTGGCGTGTTTTAAATGTGGATGGAAGGTGGAGGTGGAAAAACGGTTTTCTAGTTTCTACGTCAACGTGGCTGCGGCAGCAACCTGGAACCCCACCCAGCTCAAAGGCTCATCAACCCCACCTTTCAATCTGGTTCCTCACGACACGACCACCTTGACAACAGCACGAGTGTAATGAGAGTGTTTCCTTCAACCCATCATTATCCTGTTTTGAGTTTTAATGTGTCACTAAATCACAGCAAAATTACACTCAGCGAATGTATCTGACGCAGGTGGATCCATTCAGGTAAAAGTAAGCAAAATTCAAGGACTTTTTCCAGCACTTTCCTTGACCAGAGGGGAGACGTTTACCGTGGACGTGGTGTCGGCTGAAGGACCTTCCCTCCCCAGCGCCGAGACGGAATGTTTCACCGACGGAGTGGACGTCTGGAAGGAGGAGAGAAGAGGCGCCCGGTTACGACGCTCGCTGCCGTCACACGTCACACGTCACCAGACTATTCCATGACTTTCAAGGACTTAAATTAAGTGTCATTCTATCAAAAGGTGCCTCCTCTCCGTCCCACCTTCCTCTCGTGCCTCTCGTGCCCCTCGGGGGAGTCGGACAGGAAGCTGGCGTTGACATCCTCCAGGTCCGAGCCGCTGGAGCTGACGGAGGTGACGCTCAGGGCGTCGCCGCTGTCCCCCCCGCCGCCTTGGTACGGTCTGTAGTGCGGGTGGTCCAGCGACTTGGAGTGGGAGCCAGGACCCGAACTGGAGCCGGCCTCGGTCAGCTGGCGACTGGACGGGAAGAAGTGTCATTCCACGTTTAAATAAATACAACCCAATGGTGCGACACGTGCAACCACACGTGCCTTTTACTTCAGGCACATAAGAGGACAGCTCCAAGGCCCCGGATCCTTTCCACAACGTAGAAGTGTTGAAAATGACTTAACGGTGTGTGACTGTATTATATATTATTTATTATGATGTAATGCCATCGTTTTCCCCAACCTGATTGTGTGCACCCTCTGGTAAAAATGTGATGACTCTATACGTTGAACTGACATCCAAATCAAGTATTTATGCCCATCCCTAATGTCGGCAAAAACTAGAATATTGCCATTATCACTATATGATTTTTTTTTTATCATATTAAAAATGACCGGTATTATGGTGAACGATACGATATGGCAACCCCTGATCCCACACATTCGTCCATTCTAGGTAGCACATTTTAATCTGGTCTGAAAAGGGATAATGATCGGTCACTGAGGGCCGGCTCTCAGAAGAAATAACCTAAATTAGCATCTCTAGTTCAACTTCAAGACGCCAGTGGGAAGCAGGTGATCAGCTATTGATCTCGCAGATAACAGATCATTGATCAGGACCAGGAAACAGATCTCTATAGATGCACTCTCTCTCCAAGCCGCCACAGGTTGATGTGTCTAATGGGAAATTCAGTTTTGAATACGGCGGAAAACGTCTCAGACAGAATTGACCGAAATACTCTTTTCGATTTTTTAAAAGTCATTTTAAATAACACTTTAAAGAGCCGCAACTCGTCATAAAAGAGCCGCGGGTTGAGTGTCACTGGACGCGGAGGGCGCTGGATGCGAATGACTTCCGAGACACGAAGCTTGGACTTGTATAAGTTCAGATGATGATGTCACAAAGCGCCCGCCCCTCAAACTAATCAAGGTGCGCCAACGTTCCCTACTTCCGGTAATATTGCAACAATTTTTCACTAATTTCTGCTCCAAATGTACATCGATATTGATCAAACTCGAACTACAAAATGTCTAAGATGTCCCGGTTCTAACGAGACTTAAACCATGTCTCTGTGTACTGAGGTTGCCATGTTTCAGATACTTTTAGCCTGAAAAACGCAGAGAAGATAAAGATATAAAATCCGAGCAGGGCTGCAGACAGACCCTTAATAATAATAATATTAATAATATTAATAAATAATAATAATAATAATAATAATAATAATAATAATAATAATAATAATAATAAAAATTATAATTATAATAACAATAATAATAAAAAAATAATAATAACGATAATAATAATAATAATAATTGTTATTATTATTATTATTATTATTATTATTATAAAAGTTAGAGGGACACTCACTCGCTCCAGCGCTTGATGATGCCTCCGTTCTTCTTGGCTCTCAGAGTGTTGCTCGCCGACTCCGACAGCGGCTCGATCTCACAGGAGAGATTGTAGCTGTGGAAGGTGGAGCAGAGGAGGAGTTGCATTTCTACACATTAAGACAACGTTTCCCCAAAACTGACAAAACTGTCCACCCACCCAACCGCTCAGAGAGAGAGAGACAACATTTAACTAAATCACCATATCACCAGAAACAGAAACCCAGACGAGATCGAGCTTCATATCATGACATTGAGCCTCATATCCATATTGGGAGGTGGAGCAGCACCTCACCTCTCCGCCTCGCTCAGCCGCTCCACCCCTGAGAACCACTCCCTGAAGTGGCCGTCCGGCGTGAAGCTGTAGTTGTTGGAGGCGAGTTGGAGCAGCTTGATCTGAGCGATCACCTCAAACTCCTGCAGAGGGGAGAAAACAGTGTCGTCAATGGTATTTATTTATGCAAATGACATATTTTAGTTCACTTAACTATAATTTGTTAAATTCAAACTCTAGTTAGTTATAATTAACTGGTATCTCTGTGTTATGTTCTTATTTGAGACTGAGCCGCTTTAATTTCCACCGATCTGATCTGATCTTATCTGAAAAGGACCACAAGGAGTTTTTCTGCTCTTTGTGATGCTCCGTAGACGGGAGGTGATGGAGCTGGAAGCATCACCGCCCTGGACCACGGGGGGCGCTAATGCCACTGAAATCTAGTGGTTGGTTTAAGCTTGTCTTTTGTCTTTGTAAAGCACTTTGCAACCTTTTTTGTGATAGGTACTATGTAAATATTGTTACATTTATGAATAAAGATATAAAGAATTATGTTATTTGTTGTTGTTTTTTAATCTCCGTTTTAAATAACCTTCGACCAGACAGTTAACTTAAATCTGAATTCATCATATGTGCGGGGTCGTACCTTTCTCCTCTTCTCAAAGTTGATCAGTCCGCCCTGCAGCGCCAAACAAAAGAGAGATTCAACACTGACATCTGCAGTCACAAGAAATAGGTTTAACAACCAGTTATTTAGAATTGGAAGTCGGACCTCGGTGTAGTCCTTCATGGCCGTGTCCATCATGACCAGGTCTGTCAGGAAGGTTCCCAGGTAGGGGATGGTGCCCTGCATCACTCCCTGAGAAGAGGAGGAGGAGGATGATGAGGAGGAGGAGGAGGAGGAGGAGGAGGATAAGGAGGAGGAGGAGGAGGTGGAGGAGAAAGAAAAACAATTATGATAACTATTAGTCTCCTTTCTGAGTTTACTTTCTAGATTTACCATTGATTTGGTATGGTTGAAGAAAGGCCACTGTAACACATCCAGAGGCTGCATCAAGTAGAAAAGTAAATCTTGTCGGCTTGGATGAGACAAGAACTTAATGCAGCTCTGAGATGCACACTGTGCCGTAAAGCAAGGCGCCAGGACCGTCAGCGCTAGAGTTCTCGATGTAATTACAGCTGGCGGCCACCAGGGGGAGTGCGGTGTGAATTGAACCCTATGAATAATCATCAAAATGAAGGTTTCCACAGACACGTTCAAAAAAGAAGTCTCACCAGGTCTCTCTGCTGCTGGTGTCTCCGCTGCGCCCGCTTGGGGTTGATCTCCAGAGTTGCGAATTTGGACGTTCCCTCCTGCAAAGCAGCGTAGGAATCAGCATCTGCTTCTCATTAGGTTCCATATCTACAGCGTGACCCCCGCCTGACCTCCGCCCACATTCCTGGAGGATCTGGACGCTGATGGCGGAACCAGGACCGCGGCTCCACTCACAACCCAACGTTTTTATTGTCGTCATTTATAGTTTTAACCTGGCCGTGGGATGAGGGATGTGAATTTTAAGTCATTTAAAGGCACGGATCATATTACCACGCGAGCATCGGGGGCTGCTCCTGTCAAAATAAAGGTCCTTTAAAAATACTGTGATTAAGTCTGAACTCACCATGAAACTTAAAACTTAAACTCACAAATATGATTTAGTCTGATGCTTATAATGGAAACTTTTCCATCTAACTGCGTTTTCGGTTTTGGGTGTAAAACAAGCGACATTGACTTAAAACACAGAACGTCACGCATAAAATAAACACCTTTCAAGTATTTTTTCTGCCATTTTGTAGGAACAGCACATGGGTGGGGGTAGGGGTTAGGGGGAGGGGGGTGAGAGGCCTTTCCCATCACATTAAATCACCCCCACCCCCACCTCAGGTTTCCACAAAAACGCTGCATTCCAGAAACTTCCACCTACACACCCACTCCCACTCTGCACATTAGATCAATGTCTTTTAAGAACATTTTGTCGGTGTCGCGGATGCGACGCTCCACAGGGTTGTGGGAACGATTCCCCGACACAGAACACCATGAGCAAACCTGAACTACAGCACAATATCTTCTGCTTTTTATGAAATGCATTTTGCTTGTTTGCTTTTTTATTATTATCATTAATATTTGACTGAATTATATTCATGTAAAGCGCATTGAGCTGCATGTAAAGTATATTGAGTATCTATATATACATACATTTGCTTTGAAAGGCAGTGGATGTAGTAAAAGTGGAAAACCAAAACTAATACCAAAACTGAATACACTCCAGTCCAGTAACCCCGTCACCCTGCGGCTACATCCTCCCTCCGTCATACGATCAGGGCGTGGATCTAATCTCCACCCGCAGACGGGTTCCTCCGCTTTGACGTGGGCAGGATTCCCCTCCGTCTGGGGAACGTCACTGCCCCTCGCACCGCCTCCACCACCCTGCCACCACGTCAGCCCCACGCACCTTCTAATTCACAACAATAGAAAGCAAAAATAGCAGCGCTGTGTTTTGTTTTCTTTCCAAACGGGAGCGTGCATCAGTGGGTGGAGCTGTGACGGGCGTAGACATGGGCGTGGTTCCCCTACTTTGAAGTGTCTTCCCGTGCCGTGCAAGGCTGTGTTGTTATTGGGTGGTGTTTTGTGACCTTTAAAGGTCCGCCCGTTGTTGGTTTGGTGGTTTGAGGCCTTGTGGGCTGTGATTCACCGCCTTTCAAACCAGAAACGTGTTTTTTATTAGAACTGAAGAGAGAAGGAAGGACACTCCAGGTAAGGAACAGGAAAGCCTCCGAGTCTCCCTGGAAAGCTCCGTATTCCACGGATGAACATCTGAAGGCTCAGACGTCTGCAGAGTCTCTGGGTTTCATCAAAGTGAATCTTTGTGATAAAAGGTGGAGGCGGCGCTCCGTCAGAGAGACGCTGAAATGCTGGAGCAGCCCAGAGGTGGAGGTCCTCTGTCGCTGTACTTACGTAGTTTTCAAGTATATTCGGTTTTTGGATACTTCTACTGCACTACATTTCAAAGCTATACTGTCTACTCTGCAGCCTAATACTTTCAGTACATTTAAGAGCAACTACTTAAATACTCTTACTGAAACAGAATGTCAATGTGGTACTTTCACGTGTACTTGACGTGATCGCGGTATTTGACGACGCATCGATACAAACACTGAACCTTCAGTCACAGTGAGATCAGTGACTTTTCAGTGATTTTTCAATTATTTCGACTGATCTTTACAATTTCATGACAACATTCAGTGAAATAACAGGCATCTCAAAATAAATTTTAATTTGACTAAAAATAAACATAAAATGTATTACGGAATATTTATTTTTATATTTATCAGATTTCATTATTATTTCAAATAATTGTCTCATCCCCACTATCAACTACTATGTTATGTTATTTTAATGTCTTTATTTTTTTCGGAACATTTTGCAGCACTTTGACGGCTGCTTCTCAATGTGCATTGAAACAAAAGCAGCTTGAAGCGTGTGACAGAGCGTCAGGAAAAGGAAGATGAACATGTTCTGTGAAGGCTGGCGCACATTCATCAGCGATGGATTCCTGTCAGAGCAGCATGAGAGAGGAGACAAGATGGACGACGTGGCGGGACGTCCGGTGCCAAAACGCTTCCTCCCTTCAGCAGAGTTTACGTAACCAACGAGCGCGGATTTATCATTTAATCAGAAAAAGGAAAAGAAAAAGGAAAAGGAAAAGGAAAAGGAAAAGGAGCGCCGGCCGGAGCTATTGGAGCCGAACAGTGAAAAACAAGCTGTGGCGTGGGGATGGTGTGGTTGAGCAGCCACACCTGTCCTGGGTCTAGGTAATTGGGGCCCAGGGTCAGTGTGGCTGTACACCTGTTGCTTGTTGATTGGTGGAAGGAGCGGCAGGTAAAACCCTCAGGAGAGGAGCCCTTGTCATGACATGTGCCCATCTGCTCTGGGCTTGTTCCATCCAGCCCAAGCTCCGCGATAAACGGGTGTTTTCTAACCCGTCATCTGCGTCTCTGTTTTGAAAGGGCCCTGAAAAGGCCACTGGGGCGGGGCTGCAGGCCAAACTGCCACGCAAACATCTCACCACGCCTCTGCTCACCTCTCTTTCAGATGTCTAAATAGATGAATGACAGTTTGTGTTTTGGCTTCTTTGTGTATTTGTGTGGCTGCACAAATGATTGCCCCAAGTTCTGCCGAAAAATACACATTTGACCATCACTCGACTAGTTTTACATCAACTCTCCAATCTGTCCTCCAATCGACTCTCTATCTCTTGTTCCTACCAAGGCTGCAAGGAATCTTGGTGTCATTATTGATGACCAACTACATTCTCGGACCATGTTGCCGCCGTCTCCCGGTCCTGAGCTCCCGAGCTCCACTGGTTACCTGTAGCCACTTGGTTACCTGTAGCCGCTTGGTTACCTGTAGCCGCTTGGTTACCTGTAGCCGCCCGCATCAAGTTCAAGTCTCTGATGCTGGCCTACAGAGTGATTGCTGGGAATGCTCCCGCCTACTTAAATGCTCTTGTAAGAGCACATGTTGCCCCCCGGATGCTGTGCTCGTCAAATGAGCGTCGCCTGGCTCTGCCGGCCGTACAGCCACGGCAATCCAGGTTATTCTCATTTGTAGTTCCACGTTGGTGGAACGAGCTGCCAAAAATGACGCTCCCTCTCTGTCTTTAAGAAGCACTTGAAGACCCAGCTCTTCAGTGAGTACCTCCTGTCCTAACCTACAATTACTTAGCACCACCTTGCAGTATTTATTGTTACACAAATGTTGTTGTTACACTAATCTCTGTCGCAATGTAGCTTGAATGTTATTCTCCCTTGTAAGTCGCTTTGGATAAAAGCGTCTGCTAAATGACTAAATGTAAATGTAAATGTAAATGTCCTGCATTTTACCACCCTGACCGTCTACAGCGGGAGCAGTGTGCACCCGCAGCACGGCCCCCGTAGGGCAGCCAGTGCCTCGCTCAAGGGGCTGGGCAGGAGAGTCGGACCCTGACGCGTCGGGCCCCAGCGATCCTCTGCAGTCACTGGTTTTCGTCTGCTCCTTCACAGGGGACCTGCTTTACCAGACAGCCCTTCCCGTGACGCTCTGCACCCACCTTGACCAGAAGCTCGCGGCTCAGGGAGTAGTTGTTGTCGTCTGAGAAGATCTCCGAGAGCTCGCGGAAGGTCCGGAAGTTCTCCCTGCGACGGAGCGAGAGGGAAGAGAGAGAGAGAGAGAGAGAGATGAGCAGAGAGGAACCAAAACCAGCCCCGAGACATTCTCAGCCTCGGTGAGACCGTCCTCACCGTGACGGTACGTCCTCCCTCACACACTCCTGACTCCAGGAAGCGCTCACACAGGGTTTCAACCCCTCACCTGGACACCTCCTCCCAGGTCCTCTTCAGGCGGTGGATGGCGTTGCACTGCAGAGCGGAGAGAATGGCACGCAGCGACGAGAAGTTCTTCAGGATCCGACATTCCTGAGCGAAAAAAGCAGGTTGAGGTCAGAGACGGGGAGACGGGTGAGAGGGCGAGGAGGCGAAGACGGGGACGCCGCCTCTTCTCAAACAATAATGTAGTGCAGGGTGCGTGCGTCTGGTGGTCCTACACGAGAATCTTATCCTATCCGATCTGATCTCATCTCACCCTGGCCACCTCGATCCAGCGCTCCAGCAGCCGTGCCCTCTGGGTGGGCTTCAGCGAGGGGCTGCTCAGGCAGGTGGTGATGACGCAGTTGGTGACGGAGTTGAACTGGGCCACGGTGGCTCGGATGGTGGGCGCCAGGTGCTCCTTGCCCTTCTTGTCCCTCTGCGACCAGATCCCCCCCAGGCAGTGGTACGGGACGACCTTCTTGAACAGGTCCTGGGTCACACACACACACACACAGGGACACACTGCTCAGCGTGGATCAGTGATGGAACCAGAGCGTTCACACACTGCAAATATGCTCTTACGGATTGGCCCTTGAAATGTTGTATTCTTTGCGCTGCATAGAAAGTTAAGCTACTTCTAGTTTGTTTTGAGGCCAAACTGCATCCAAACTTTGTAGGTTTTTAACCTTTTTCCATGGGGATCGAGAAAATCCTAAATGTTGCTTTTCCAAAGGACTAGATTTATCTCAATGTGGGGTTTTTTATTAGGAGCAATTTATTTAACACCCTTAAACTCAATTTTCAGAGTTTTTAACTCTGAAATAGATTGAAAATTCATTTAAATTTCTCACATTGATTGAATCATTTTGATGTTTATCATATTTTTATTGACCCGTGGAAACTGAAATCTTTTGCTGCTGAAGGAATTTACATTTCCTCTCCAGGACAAAGTGGGATCTGATTTGTAATTGTCTGTAATTGAACTTTCCGTGGACAACACAGATGAAAACAAGAAACCTCGAACCAGGGCCAGGAGGTGAAAAGAGTCTCACCGCGTCCATGAGCGTGAACTGCTCGGCCACCATGATGGGGTCGAAGGACAGGAAGCTGAACGCAGGGAGCTCGTCCTCGAAGCCGCTCTCTTCCTGCGTGGCGAACGGGCAGCCGATGTGTTCCCCTGCAGAGCGTCACAACAAGAAGGATTCAGGATCCGCACCAAGCTGAACCTCACTTTAATACCACTACTACTATTATCACCATTCACACTATGATCATTGTTATTTGTGTTATTATTGTTGTTTATTATTGTTTATCATAATTATAATCATGATTACTATTATCCTTGTTATTACCGTTTCATTTTTATTTATTTTTTGACTTGTACTGTTCCGTCAACTTCTGAATTTAATAGTCTTATCTAATCTTATCCTAATTGTCAAAATCAGTGGATTTGCCACTGTACTGCTCGCAAAGTAAATTCATTGCATAGATTTATCAGAGTTCAGCTTCCAGAGGCTGATATTCAGCTAAATGTGTGGAATCGACAACAGCGCAGCCGCGTTGGGAAGCTGAAACTAGAGCCAGCTGTTCAACCCACTGCCGGAAAATAAACTGTTCCAAAGAAGAAACTCACTGTGGTTTGCAATGAGTCACGAGGCAAAAGTGAACGGTGTAATTACGTTTCCTTAATTGAATCCACTGACCTCGCTGGCTAGCCACCTAGAAAGATTAGGAGCTCATCCCGCCAACTTTGCAAACATTTCCTTCGCCACCCTGCGTTAATCTGTGGACAGTGCGGACTCCTACCGTCGGGGTCGGGCTCACACTGCTGCCTCCGCTGGAAGTGCGCCAGCAGGTTGCGAGCGCGGCGCTCCAGGTCGGAGCCGGGGAAGTGCACGTGCAGGTAGGACAGCAGCTGGTGCAGGCAGCTGTAGTCCGGAGGGCTCCAGAAGTCCTCAGAGTACTGGTCCAACCAGGCGCCCAGGATGGAGGACACCGTGCTGCCATGGAGACCAGGGGTCGTACGTTCAAAGATTCATACTGAATGTATACACGGGCAGAGGCTGACTAGGGAAGCAGGGGTCGGGGTGAGGTTAGGGGGCTTCTTACTTCCTGAGCTCCGTACACTCTTCCTGAGAGAGTCGGGGCGTTGTGCTCGACAGCAGGTTTTGGAGCTTGGCGTACCTGGAGTGGCACGGGGGGAGGGTTACAAATGAACAGTGGAAAAATAAAACTTGGAAATGCCATAAGGTGGTGTCTGTGCATGTTCCGGAGAGTTACATTCCATACTTGTTAAGAACTTTTAAGACAAAAACAACATTTAAGACAGACTTTTGGACAAACCATCTCTCGCTATAACAGTAAAATAAAATTACAATTAAAAATACAAGTATTTGGTATTTACTGCTATACTTGGGACAGGCCAGAGGTAAGGATCAGGCAGAATCACAGCAGGTTATGAACTCGGTCATGACTCACTCTTCCACAGAGCTTGGTAAGAACAAGGATTGTTGAAATGTTGACCCTGAAGGCCTAATATTTGCAAAAATGAATGTAATCCATTCAAACACTTCAAGGACCCGCCTGCAGCCAGTATAGGATAAAATAATGTCAATATTACGGCGTACCTGTTGAGCAGCAGGTCGAGCACCTGCCTGGTGCTGGCGAAGGAGCGGTAGGTGCAGAGGAAGATGGTGACGTAGGTGGAGTCCTTCCCCCTGAAGGCCGTCACCATGTACTCCACCAGGCGCTCCAGCGTGCCGGCCTTGATGGTGCGCACCTTGCACGTCTCGTACAGGCTCAGCGCCGAGTCCGTGTCCACGCCCAGCCAGCGCTGCCCCTTGCTGGCCGACTGGTGCAACTGCATCTTCCTCAGGGTGATGGTGAAGACGGCTCCATCCTCGGCCTCCTCGCCGATCTCCTGCGTCGAGCTCTGCGGGACCAGAAGGCGTGTTAGGAGCACGTGGAGGAATTTATCATGACGATAATCATAGTTACAACACTACTGATATCACCAGATATCACATATCTACTCAAATCCCTTAACTCTGGTTCTTAACTCTGGTCCTTGAACACTGAGGGTTTCTGCTTTTCTATCCTTCAGCAGTTCATTGAATTATGAGGTTGAAAATCCGGGTTCAGAAAGTAAAATTCCGCTCAGGGATTTTGAATCAACCATGTGGATTTACTGATGTGCATCAACCCAGAAGGTCCAACTGATGGATCGGTGCAGGGCTGGGGCAAAGACATGGCCGAATGATCTGTCGAATCCATCTGATTGAATTCACCAGGTCTCAAGGGTCAGAATCAGTCCCTACTATGCGACTCGAATGAAAACCAGGACAACTTTTGGTCCCGAGGACCGGAGTTAAGAACCATGACGGGCTTAACATCTCTGTTAAGCCTGTGGTGAGGTCCCCGAGAGACAAACAACAAAGAAAAGCCAGGAACGGAAAATGACCACCGAAGAAAACTGACTATTCTATTCAAGTTCATCACCATGAGCTACGAGGAAGAGGACGATATCAGACCAAAACGTCGGTTTTTCAGATAAAACAACTCCTCTCTGGCTCCTGACAGGACCATGAACTGCGCTTTTGAGACCAAAATGTGTGTGATAGCGGCGTGGAACACACAATGGCACTATCAGTCACTAAACAGAGCTTACTGGATAAGCACCACAATAACAGCGGCTGAAGCCTGTGGACGGCAAACAGAGAATCAACACCAGTCCCTGGGTGAAAGAACCAGAGCGTGTCCCCACGGCAGGAAAACAAACTCAGCCTGCATGTGATCGCAGCTTCTCTTTTCATTTCGATCGGCGTGGGAATCCCTACTGAGAGCCTGGAAGTCCACGGGGAATCCAACTGGCAGCTTTCAGGAACACAGATGGTGACCAGAGCTGCGTCCGAACAACGGAAGGAGCCGCAACACTCACCAACGCACGCTGCGTTACCGCGACTCGGGGGAATTGTTTTAACCAACACAGGCCAGGCCCGGCGACCCGAGGGAGCGCCAGCGGACCCAAGTGATGTTATTAAGCTTGATGTAGACATAAGTGACAGTAAAGGGTTGAACAACCATAGAAGCTGGACATTTGAAGCCCTAAAGCATTTAAAACCAATTCCACTTCCTGTGCCCCCGCCCCCCCCCCTCAATGCTGCTCCACCAGAAAACGGGGGTGTGGTTAGTCACCATGGCAACCAGCGACAAACCAAGCCTATTCTCACCAACAGTTGGGTCGGTGATGCGGAGCTGTGGTGAACGCAGCGACGGCCGAGAACTAAAGTTGAGAGCTGGAGGATGTTTCCAGATTTCAGAGGTTGTTCCAAGACACAGACAGAGCAAGGGCAAAAAACTGGTTTAACTTCAAGGTGATTCCTTGGATGATCATGTTGGAAGTGCAGCTCCAAATGTTTAACTTTTGATGCTGACATCCATCGTCATGGAATCAGACTATCATGACCATCTGTGACTGTGGATTCCATCCCAGAGAAAACTATGAAACGGCTCCAACATAGAAAAAAAATAGTGACTCTGCCCTTTAAAACGTCTAAATATGGAGGATCATGTTCCAACTGAAGCTACAGCGCCGTTTCCTCTCTCTCTCTCTCTCTCTGTCTCTCTCCCTCCCCCCTCTTCCCCCCCGGAAATCAAATTATGGACGTGAACTCTGTCAGTGCGGCGCAGAGAACAATGTACAGCCCCAAACCGACCTCCCTTCCCCCGAAATGACTGGAAATACTTCAGCCAATTTCACGCTGTTTGACCTGGATATCTCAGCTTCCAGAGGCCTGACGCAGCGCAGGAATCTGTTATGGCCGCTCTCTGTGTATCCTCAGAGCATTAGTCATCCCGCTCTATTTCAGTATCCTAATGTTCACCCGCGGGTGACGACCACGCCTGAGCCGGTCGCACCGCTGTGATCCGCCGCCAGTCGCCACATCGCTATTTATTCTGAATTGAGTCAATTTGCGCAAGGATTTTATACGTGAAAGTGTAAACAGAGCAAGAGAGGTGTGGAGAAATCCGCAGTTAAGCATCGAAACCAGGGGTGCTCAACGTGGGGTCCGGGGACCCCCCAGGAGGACCCTTTCCAGAGGTTCCAGTGGGTCCCCAGAAAAATGACTTACAGTAGTGGCGATATTTCATTTCCAACACACTAGAGAATTTCCAGTAACGACCTAGTTTCACTGTTATCTCCCCGACTAGAGTAGAGACACTGAATCAGATAATAGTGATAAATGACAATTAATGTTAAAAAAATGTATCTCACATTGGATCTCGGAGCGTAAAACCAATCAACTGGCCTGACGAGGGTCAAACTGAGGATCCTTGATGTGGAAAAGGTGGAGAATCACTGGTGTAAACGACAGCGAAGCCCAGCGAGCATCAACACCCAGACAGCATTATAGCATTATAATAATATGTAAATATATATTTATAACCTGTAGATACTCAGGGAGAAGGCCGCTTGACGACCGCAGACTCTATTCCAACGGCGGCTTGTTCAATTTGGTTCCAGATAAAGCTCTAAAACATGGCAGCAACATACTGGTATTAAAGGGTTAAAAGACATGGCGTTAGGAATATGGCGATAGGTCCGTTCCACTTCCACACTAATAAGACCAGAAGATGAGCGGTGAGTAACACCTCATTTTAAAGGGTTTCAAACGGAGAACTCCGCTGTGGCCGTCTCCAACCGTGAGATCCAAAGCTAATCTGCGATCGGAGGCACGGGATTATAAAACTCAGACCTTGTGATCTGCAACGACCTTTCAGACCATTAACGCTCCCCACATCCCATCGATGTACACGAATACATCAATAACAGTACACATGATCTGTCATCTGAGCTCGTCCCCTCTGAGCCCTACCTCCTCGCGTGACTCGTGCAGCTTTTCATTGTTGTAAATTCAGGCTAAATGTGTGTGTAGCTGTGCGTTTGTTTGTGTGTGTGTGTGTTGCACTCATACCCAGAAACCTTGACAGTCAGACCCTTATCACAGAGACGCAGCTCTCTCTCTCTCTCTCTCTCTCTCTCTCTCTCTCTCTCTCTCTCTCTCTCTCTCTCTCTCTCTCTCTCTCTCTCTCTCTCTCTCTCTCTCTCTCTCTCTCTCTCTCTCTCTCTCTCTCTCTCTCTCTCTCTCTCTCTCTCTCTCTCTCTCTCTCTCTCCTTATAGTGAACAGCAGTCTCAAACCTGGTGAAGACATCAACAGATCCCTGCGTACCTAGTTGTCTCTGAAGAGAGATGTCTGTACTCTTGCTGACCTGTGATTTGTCTCTGGTTTTGTTGGTTTTTGGTTCCTTCGTAATCAAGTTTCTGCTGCTGCGACATGACTTACTGCAAATAAAGGAACCTTAAAAGTCAAAGCAAACACAGCGATGACAGAGTTACACTTTTGTTTTTATATTTTGTGTATAACGTCAGATGAATCTTCTACTTTATAAAAACTTTTTATAAACACTTTCAGTTTTGATTGATGCTTGAACGTATCAACAGTATATTCATCCATGTTTGTCTTAATTGAAGGTCCGTGTTTTGTATCACATTGTTGTAGAAATAAATAAAAATACATTAATCTACTGTCCCAGAGTGACCTGATGTTCTTATTAAGTAACCATGACCGAGTGTTGAGCAACTCATTATGACGTTTAATTTGTTATTTGCTGCAATAAATGAGCCATCTCTGTACTACACTTTTAAATAATCAACCTACTTTAATATTCAGATATTGTTTTCTGAGTGTGTTGTATGTTGAATTATTACTTGAAGAATTTAAGTATTATTATATTTTTATTATATTATTATTATAATTAATAATAACTAATTAAAATATATTTCACTATATTGAATGTCCGAGACCTTTCAGGTATCGCACGCACGCAGGCGCGCACACACCAGGTCCCCCCCTTTTTTTTTCAGCAGATATTTAAATTGTATAATATAAAAAGCTCATTTTAAGGTACTAGCTCCACCCGTCTGGGAGGCAGGGGAGGTAAAAACAAACGCAGAAGTCGGACTTGGCCTTCAGGAAGGTGAAAGAGACAGAGTGATGATAAAGAGGAAGTGAAAGGAAAGGAAACTTTTGAGGAAAATCCGTTTCCATGAACGTCAGTGAAGCCGATTTAGCGTTTTCAGCCGAACAATCAGAGGAAACAATACAAACAAAGGGAAAACCATCCATATTTCCACTTTTTTTGCCGTCGCACTAAAACAAAAACAGATGCACAGTGGCGGGTGTTGACATTTTGAAGTTCACACCGCAAAGAATGAGGTTAACAGCCGTCGAAAGCTGTGAACCAATCAGAGTCTCGCTCAGATGGGGAAGTTTCTCCAAAAAACAAAACAGAAAAGCACCACGGACAGACGCATGAAAATGTCAACAAAAGGTTTTCTTTGCGCTCTTCATCGACGGATAGATTCTGCAGGAAAGCACCAGAAGATCTCCTCACAACCTGCAGCTTGTGAAACTACACCCACAGAAGGTCTGCTTCACCCTGGTTCAGCCCTGGTGTCATAACATCCCTCCAGGTCACAGGGGAGATTCAAGCACTTTTCAAGCGCTTTCAATGAGTGTAATAGATTTTTTCTTCCGATACTACGACACGTGACCTGTCGCCTTTTTCCAGAGATGATTAGTTTTCTCACAAGACGAGACAAAATGTTCGGAACTGTATCTCAGCATTATAGATAACGATCCATCATTTTCCAGGCCTTGCATCATTAACCTCCAGGCGACAACATTAGGAATCAAATATATCTGAAATATTTAAAGACTTTGTACAAACTCTAAAATAAAGTCACACACAACGATAAGACAGTTTTCTAACGGCTGGGATGATTGGTGAAGGGGCTTTAAATTAGGGAACCAGGTAATTGGTTGGTGGATTACTGGGGGTTGGTGTCTAATTACTGAATGAATATTACATTTGAAGATGGGATGGACCGCCCTCTCCGGTCAGGAAGGACGAGTGCAGAAGATGCACAGATGGGTGGATGGGTGGATGGATTAGGCATGTAGGTGTGAAGTGGTAGAGGTGTGAAGAGGTGTGTGTGCACTGTGTGTATATGTAGATTTCACTGTTCACATGCTTATTCTAAATCACGCCACGGTGAGTTCTCACAACTCAAACCGGGCATGGGTGCATCTACAGCAGTTCAGAAACCACATTCCATCAGCAAGGACCACGTGTCTATGCTATGTCCAGATCAGAAGTCAGACACAACAGAGACACAACGCAGCTGAGCCATGTTTTTGGGATTGTGCAGAATATTCATGATGGAACAGGGGTCTGGTTGTGTGGGCGTCCATTAAAACACCGTCTGAAGAGGATTTCCTTCGTTATTGATACGTGCACGCGTGCGTGCGTGCGTACGTGTGTGTGTTCGATGTGCCTTCTTCTTCTTTGGCATAAATCAAATCAATAGTTTTATGCCAGCATGCATCCTGTACTGTTGCACTAGCGCATCTTGAACTTCTTGTGGTTGTGTTTGGATTTACAGGGAGAGTTGTGATGATGTCATGGGGGCGCCGTCCTCTGACGGCTGGGATTTCCCCTTAATATGTTTCCGTGACGACTGGATTTCATTCTCTACCGTAGAGACCTGTATCAACCCAAACATGTACAGTATAACCTGACACGGATTGGAGTCTTTTCTACAGCCGCCCCCCAAATGGAGGTGATAAATACGTTTGGCAAACAAACACCTGTTGGGACAGCGACCCCCCCGGGCGGCTGTCGAAGCCAAACAACAAACTCTAGAAAGTCCCTCCAGTGACAGGAGAGACCAAAAACACCACGACACTCCCAGCAACACAAAGACAATGAGGCCTCCCGTGCAGCCGGAGACTTCCTCCGCCAACAATGAGGCTGACGGAGGGTGAGGTCACTGCTGGTCAGGGCGGGGGCGCTGGGGGGATCTGGGGGATAGTGTTCACGAAGCCCAAACACCGAGCTTTGAGTCAGTGTTTGTCAGTATTATGCAACTATAACAGTGTAGGAGTTCAAATCCACCTCGGGAGGAAGGGCCATGCACGCTCCGTAACACTCCTTTGGTTAAACTGCTCATTTTCCTCAACCCAACTGAGGAAAACGTTCTATTTATCCCTACATCTCTGACCTCGGCTCAAAATTCCCAGGAAATTTAGATGGAAACATCTGAGTTGAGAATCTAAGGACTTTACAAAATGATTATGATCCGCTCAAATAACTGTAATCGGGCGAATATCAATAATTTGACGACATTTTTGGGCTTTGGTGAGATATTTACACGCAGGACATACGATAGGAGCAGCAGGAGGGAGAGGACTTTGCAGTGACCTCCACATACAGACGTCCCAGCCTGTTTGTATGAACCAGTCTGTGAACATGACCTCCAGGTCGTGGCACAGCGAGGTGCTGAACTCCTCTTTATCTTTCCCCCCCAAACAGTGTTTTCACAAGGGAGGGAGAGAGAAAGAGAGAGAGAGAGAGAGAGAGAGAGAGAGAGAGAGAGAGAGAGAGAAAGAGAAAGAGAAACAGAGAGAGAAAAACAGAGATACTTCCACATGGTGCGGGAGACGGCCATGTCGGGGAATGTTGAGCAGCCTAAAAAGACCTTGAATGGTGAAACAATGAGATAAACAACTTGTTATCTACACAGACCCTCAAGGAGCAAATCCAAAACATTTGCGTAAAAAAATCTTCATCGGTGTGAGAAATAGGAGCAGGCACGCACACTTTGAGGCAACACAAGCGGCTTCAACAAACTGGAATTTGTACTGAAAACGAGTGCAGTGGTTTTCCAGAAGGTTGGAACTTTACATCTGTTTCACTCATTTAATCCCTATCTCTCCTGTCTCTCTCCCTGACTGTCTCTCTCCTGTCTCTCTCCCTGACTGTCTCTGTCCCTGACTGTCTCTCTCGTTCTCTTTTCAACTCTTTCCCTCTGACACCCTCTCTCTCCCGTCTCCCTCCTTCTCTCTCACAGAGCTCCTCTGTGTCCAAGTGGCCGGTTTCCAGATCGACTTTCTCTGAAAGCCTTCCACGATAAGATCAACCACACACGTCCACGTGGACGCGTGAGCACGCACACACACACTCCAATGTTATACTTTTCCACAAAGCCCACTCAACATGTTAATGCTGTTTTTACTTGGACACAAACCCCCAAAGATCTACAAACACCGTCAATGTGACAAACAATGATCCTGAACGAGGCCTCACACATCCCAAATTCAACTGAAAGACTCTCTAAATATATTTAATCCCATTTTGAGTTACGAGCCTGGAGATAGTTATTTGTCTGGGGGTAGAGTTACGAATCCTGAGCTAGTCATGCATCCGGAGGTAGAGTTAGACCTCGGATCCATCCGGAGAATCTGGCCTTGGGTGGGAGCCAGACCTCAAACATCTCTGAATCCCAAAAAGGCTGAAATGCTCCGCTTGCCGGAGTCACAGATCTGAACGTGGAGCTTCTGGTTTGATGGAACCTTTCCTGCAGCCCAACGCAGCGTCACTCCCTTCGCACGGACAACTCACATTTCAGAGCGTCATCATCCTCCAGGCTGTGAAGTATGAAATATGATATGATGTATAATGTGATATATAGTTTATAATACCACAAATTTGCACACAGCACGGTAGCACTGTTTCTTGCCGCCGGATACTGGGCGTGGACAGAATCCGTACTGTGAGACTACTTAGTGGTGGGTTTCATGGTTTTATTGTTCTGATGGCTCCTTCCTGTCTTACTGTATGTTCTACCGTTCTCAATTTTTGGATTATTCTGCATTTCTTCTGCAATCTAAATCGCCTCTTTATGGAAAGTGAAGACCTGAACTGAACCGATATAAGTATATTTAATATGGCTTAACATAATATAATATCATTGTTTGTCTTTGTGTTTATGTCCCTTTTGTTTAAATGTCGTGAGTTTGTTTGAATTTACTTTCCGTTGTGTTTCTGTCAATTACCAATTATATGATGATATATGATATGATGTATAATGTGATATATAACATAATATATGTAATAATTAGGTTATATATGACGAATCCGCCAATATCTCTTTCCCCCAATTATTTGAATCATCTGTGTTACTTAAGTTCATCTCAGTAGAGTATAAAATACATTCCCATTTTACACACTGTTCACCTGAACCCAGCAGAACGGAGGAGGAGAGAGGCTGGCGCTGGAGAGAAAGCGTGGGCCTACGAGAGGCGGATTAGGTGTTAGGTAACCGTGAGACTGGAGGGATTACATTAAGTGTTGGAGCTGGGGGGGGGGACACGGAGGACGGGCAAAGCGGCTTTAACAACAAGGGGTGATATCCATCCACATCCACCGCTCCTGGTAGGCACATTAGAACTCAAACGTGTGGAAAAATCCTCCATGTGAAATATTCCACTGAAATTCTCCAAATCGCTGTGGTGTTGAATTACATTTCAGACCCTGGATGCCGTACGATACTGGATCTGTTCAATTCTGCGATTTAAGCTTCACTAACTGACGGAAGGTCAGAGACACAGAAAAAAACTTTCAGGCCTGTTTTTACCAATATGGCTCCTACAGACTGATTATTACTGTAAGTCATTGAGAGCAGACTTATCATTTGCCCATTGCTGTTGGTGTCCATATTTATGTCTCTTTATTCATCACCTGTAGAAAGACTCCGACTGTATTTAAACCCACACTCACGTCTAACAACCAGACTGCCAGAGTCCAGAGCCCTTTTGTTAATGCTCGGATTCTTATTCTTATTCTTCTTAGCCATTATCACATATCAATGTGTCTGAAGCTCAGAAACCGTCGAACCCACAGACACGAATGAATAATAGTTGTATTCGGGGGCAGTCCACACACGCCGTGGTCCAAGTTTGATCCACATCGGACCGTATTTGTAGGAGAAGTTAGTAAAAAAACAAAAAACGTGTTTCTCTGACCCATGTTGGCGACACCAAAGGGCCACGTGAAGACGCTGCAGATTACCGCCGGGTCACAGAGAACCGTCGCATGCGTCGTTACATGCGGCGTCTTTGCGTGACGCTGGACATTGAGTTCACATCATTCATTCTGGAAGGGGACCGCTGCCCCGTCCTCTGACAAAGGGGATTGAAGACACGAACCCCCCGAAAAACGAGCAGTTAATCAACGGTCCGAGAAGAGAGAACACGGTGGATCACCGCTCCGCCACCGTGCACAACGCGGATCACGCTGTTCGCCGCCCTGCGCTGGGAAACTCCCAGACACGCACCAGGGTGAGTTAGAACAATGACACGCCCTGGTTCACAGCCCAACAGACGGCTTAGTTTGAAAAAGGAGGATACATTTAAAAGTGGCGACGAGGAAGCGTTTAAAGTGTAAAATAATAAATAAAATACACGTTTGACAAGGTTACAAACATTTGTATTAGTCCTTAGATATTAAGCCAAATTCCAAATGAATGGTAGCCTACAATAAACGTTATATTTCACAGTCAAAGCCAGATTTGTTGGCATGGTAACATAAGGGCGTATTCCATGACAGACAATTCAATCTTGGATTGTAGTTATAAACTCAGGTTCAGAATATCACCAACAGGGCTTGTACATCCGCCGACTACCCTGGACCCCTGCATCGCTGCCTGCAGATATGTTTCCTCTTTAGTTGGTTGGATTGTTATTTGCAGATTGTTAAAATGCGTGTTACTAGTCGAGTCAAAGCCAAGCAACAAGTCCAATTCCTCCAAAAAGAAACAAAAAACCTGATTCTGATCCTAATAATTAAAACCAGTTTGCGTCTGGAGAACATAAGGCTCACTAAGCCTCACCCCTGCTACGGCCGCTCACAGGGAGTTCCCCAGTGCGTTCACCCCCAAAGCAGCAGCCCCGTGGGACCGGGACCGGGTCCGGCACCGGGTCTCACCTCCAGCAGCGGCAGGTCCGGGTCCAGGTGAGTGAAGCTGTGTAGGACCACGGGGCTAACGTGGTCCGCCACCTCCAGCCGCACCCCGTCCCAGATGCTGCGGAGCCTCCACGAAGACTCGAACATCTCGTCCAGGGAGCCGGGTCTGACGCTCCGCGCGTCCGACTGCATCCCCGACATATACACCATGGATGCCGAGATGGACGCTTGAATACTAGAACAAACTTCTCATTCTTAAACCTCCTTCTCAATCCGCGCGAAGCAGCAGCTCCAGGCCGGTCCGCGGGCTCGGTCCGCTGGCGGAGCAGAGTCCGTGTGGCGGAGCTGCTCCGGCGGAGAGCGACGCAGCGCCGCCCCGGATGTCAGCTCCTCCCCCGGGGAGGCGCGTCCAGTGTTATTATGGTAACAAGCAGAAAACACTGCTCACTGCTTGCATCCATGACAACACGCTGATGGGAATCAATACAGTGGATATAAATATTCATGTGTTAACATAAATATTTATATCAATATAAATATCAATATAAATTATATTTATAGTTGCTTTAGGTTATCTTCACGTATATGTATTTTTTTTAACTGCAACGTTTGCATTTTTCTGTTTTGGTTTTAGGTCATCTTTACTTGTGTGTGTGTGTTTGTGTGTGTGTGCAGTATATACTTATGCCAATGAAGTATTTTAAGACATTGATAGATAGATAGACAGACAGACAGACAGACAGACAGACAGACAGACAGATAGATATAGATGATAGATAGATGATAGATAGATAGATGATAGATAGATGATAGATAGATAGATAGATAGATAGATAGATAGATAGATAGATAGATAGATAGATAGATAGATAGATAGATAGATGATAGATAGATAGATGGATAGATAGAGATAGAAGAGCTGGAAGGAGGAATAGTGTGTCGCTCATTCCTGTCTTCGGGGTGGATGTAATGTAATGCTGCTCGGCCTGGAGGGGCTTTCCACAGCCTAAGCCTCAGCCTCCGTAAGCCTGAAGAGTGGAGCCTGCCCCCTATTAATAGACCTCCACTACAGGGCGCTTGAATGGGAGCTTCTGGATGACCCCGTGACCCAACCCGTGCATGGGCTGTGTCACCGCTGCACACCCGTGTTTAAAAGGCTCCGAAAATGAAAGACGCCAGGAGGCTCAGAGAGACGACGGCCGTGAAGTATTTAAGAGAACAGCTTTGTGTAAACATATGCTTCTGTGAATGTTAATAAGCTGACAGTATACAGACGGTAGCTCTGAGCTTTTGTGCGGCCGAAATTCAGGGCCAGACGTTTTTGAAGGTTTCTATTGATGGTTGGACCAGATACACTGCAAGAAGCAGAAAAAAGGCCAAAAAAAAACAACACAAATATAAATAAAAAATAAATAGTGTAATATAGACAAATAAATGAACATATACATAAACAAATAAAATCATTTAATTAGGTGTGTGTTTATTTATGCTTCACATTATTTATTCATTTATTTATATTTAAATGTATTCTCAACATTTGTTCGTTTATGGATTCATTTCATTAATTTATGTGATTACACCATTATTTATGTATCTATTTATTTCAGTATTTATTTATTTATCTATTTATTTATTTATCTATTTAATTCAGTATTTATTTCAGTATTAAGTATTCATTAATTTCTCAATTTTCGTTTCATTGTAGAAGTGCCAGTGGATTACATTTCACTGCATATATGTATGGCAGTATGTATATGTATGTGACAAATAAAAATCTTGAATCTTGAATTTAACGTATGACAGCGCCATCTTCTGGCCAATAACTGAACAACGCCAATTACAATTTCCATTTAATTAGGGAACAAAAGGCAACTAAAAAAAAGCCAATTTCACAGACAATAGCGAGAAGAATTTAAATATCAGGACCTCAGATGATTAAATCATGATGTTGCAGATGATGATGACACCGAAAGATGACTCTAAATGACTCAAAAAGCTTCTTGAAACGTCGTGTCGAGTGTCCAGAACTCACACACAGAACAAAAGGAAAGGGCAGCAGGTGTGAGAGTGTGTCAGTTAACACACATCTGCTGCACCGCGGCGGATGTGTTCTCAACAAACATGTTTGACCTCCTTGGCCTTTCCCATCGCAGTTCAGCTGCAATTCACATTTCAACCATGCAGCTGTCAAGGATAAGGGACAAAGTGTGTGTGTGTGTGTGTGTGTGTGTGTGTGTGTTTGTGTGTGTGTGTGTGTGTACCTATGTGTGTGTGTGTGGGGGGGGGGGGGGTATTGAGGGTAAGAGAGAAGGACAAAGAAAGAAAGAACACCAACCGAGTACGCCAACCATATTTGAAATGTTGGCCGTCAGCTCCAGTTCTCCTGGTGTGTTGTCAATGTTGTACAGTTGTTTTTGCTCCGATTTTCATTGTTATTAATGTTCTTGGCATTCTTCGGGGTGAAACACGACGACCGCCGAACCCACGGACATGGTTGAGGTCTCGTTGGAGCCGGGGCGTTTCAGACATCTTGTGGTGCAAGTTTTATCCACATCCATCTCCATTTGCAGCAGGAATTAGTGAAAAACCGTTGCAAATTGAACGGAAGTTGAAGAACGTTGGCGTATCCTGATGAGTTTGTGGAGCGGAGCTTTGTGACATCATGAACCACGTTATATAAGTCCAGGCTTCGTCTCTTGGTGCTGGTTCACGTTGGGAGAGCTGCGCTGTGTAGACCTGGTTGCTTCCTGTAGTAGTGACGCTTGTTCGGACGACACACCGGAGGAGCCCATGCGGCGTTAGATGTAAACTTGTACATTTGTGCTGCGTTTCAGAGAACCCGGAAAATTGTAATACATACCTAACACGACTAAACAGGACCCTGTGAATTGCTGCCTGCAGCTATATTTATAATAATAATAATAATAATAATAATATTATTATTATTATTATTATTATTGTCATTATCATTATTATCAGTATTATCATTATTATTATTACTTATGGTGTATCCTAATTGTAAGATACTCCTAATTGTCCTAATTGTATGATACCTATACCATTAGTTGGTTTCATAGCATTAAGGCATAAAGTATTATCAGAGACAGCAGCTTTGTGTTAACGTACGCTTTTATGAATCTCAATATGTAATAAGCCAATTATATAAACAACAATTAAAAGCTCTCGTCTATATTGCCTTTCCACTTTCAGGCTTTTGAGAGACCTTTCACAATAGTTAACAGCAGCAGAACTCACTGTCTGTTACCATAGCAACTCTCCTCCTAATATTCGTAATATACAACCCACTGATCAACCAATACTCCAATACTCAACCCGCCCCATCACTTCCTGTGCAGCAGTATTACTTCCTGCCAGTGTACTATCCAGTTCACATTGTACTATACAGCACACAGACACTTGTAATGTTGTGCAGATTGGGACCTCCAGGACTGGATGGAGGTAGAGATGGAGGCAGGGCCAGTCCAGGGGCCGGGTCGACCTGGAGGCGGAGCCAACCCTACCTTCCTCTCCGTCCGTGGAGGACCGAGCAGAATGGATACAACAGCACATTGTTACGCTGCTGAAGTGCTGCCATAAACCCTGAGATGTTCCACTGTTCAGTGGGATGACGTGAACTCTCTCCCTCTCACAGTCCCTCTCTGTCTCACTCTCTCCCCCTCTCTTTCTTCTTACATGTCTCACACACACACACACACACACACACACACACACACACACACACACACACACACACACACACACACCACACACAGTGGGGCATGGTGCAGCATGAGTAAGAGGCATCACTCTCATTTGTTGGAGGATCTGGGATGAGAAAGTGAAAGCCTGACAGCCACAGCAGCACTGCCCTTGAGCAAGGCATGCTAACGTAGAATTCTACCCTGCGTCTGTGCTATTATCCAAGCTGCCACGCCCACTCACCGTGAAATAAAACCACGTTCACTAGTAGCGTTGGTGAGAATTTGCTTTGTTTATTGCTGGTTGACATCGTGTTCCATTCCTAACCACGCCCCCTTTTGCCGCTGAGAGAAAGCGCGAGGGAGAAACCGAGGGAAGCGAAATGACCTGGAGGTGGACCCCAACCGGCGGTGTGGTGGAATGTCCCTTTAATGCAGAGCTGCAGGGGAGCTGATCTGAGGCCAGCTGCAGACGACAGCAGCACGCTGCCAGACACCGTGTTCCCAAGAGCTCCGCAAACAATAAATCTTTAAATAAACAAAATCTAATGAGGTAAACAACGACACCGGCCAAAACTGCTTCTAGCACAGTTACATAAGAGCAGAGCTGCCAAATAACAGGAGAATACAATCAAACATTTTAGTTTTCATAAAAACCTGATTAACTCAAGGCCAGTCCGTAGCAAGTGTTTGACAGATATTAAAGATGACAGCACCTTTTCCATTCTGGGATCTGTAAGGAGGTTGGTTGGAAAGCCGTGGCGAAAGGTACTGGCCCTTTCAGAACATCCAGGAGCCCCACAGGACCGCCAGGAGCCACCTGAACCTGCAGGAGCCCCACAGGACCTCCAGGGGCCTCCACCACCTCCAGGAGCCCCACAGGACCTCCAGAGCTCCATGGGACCTCCAGGGGCTCCCTGGTCCCCAAAGAACCC
Organism: Zeus faber; assembly: GCF_960531495.2. Lineage (NCBI taxonomy): Eukaryota > Metazoa > Chordata > Actinopteri > Zeiformes > Zeidae > Zeus > Zeus faber. Next base: position 2,299,977 of record NC_137203.1, read on the forward strand.
CCAGGGGCCACAAAGAACTCCCAGCTCCCCTCCTGTTCAGGGTTCTGTCACTGAGGCCGAATGTAGGCCATATCGCTCCCAAAATAAACTGTTTGACTTGCAAAAATAGATTGAGACGCGTTGATGACGTCAGCTTCCTGTCCTACTTAGATGCAGCGTGACGGCTCCTCATTAAACCCGTCTGAGAGCTAACAGGCCGGACGGGTCCACCTGCACACGGACAAGACGTCTGATTGGCCGGCCTGTTCACTCCATCATGGCCGCTCCATTCGCACTGCAGATGAATCGCTCCCAACTCCATCAGATATTGTTTCGGAGACAGAGCGGCCGGCGTTTGACGGGAGACGGCTGAACAGCTTCCGAAGATCCGGCCAATCAGCTCACACCTTTATGTTCACGTCATCAAGAAAATCCATCCATCCAGTTTTCAGCTTCACTTTTGCCTTCAATATTAAAATACATTTCTTGATCCTTGGTATCTCTAATTGAAAAACAAAAATCCCAACGACTCGAGTAGAAAAAGTGGAATGATGTGTTGAGGACTTATTGTTTGGAGTATTCCAAGACTAGCGATTTCAGAAATAACCACCGATAATTTCCGACCAATAACTTCAGCGACAACGATGAGGAATTATTCAAAATGATTCTATTCTGTGACCTAAAATTGAAGTGTATTATGTTAATTTTGGATTTAATGCCTTCATGTCTTATGTCAAGCACGTTGAACTGCCCTGGTGTATGAGCTGTGCTACACAGATAGACAGATACACATCCTTGCCTTATTATTACCCAGCGCAGGTTTAAAACACAGCATCATCTTAGGAAGCCAAACATGGAGAACAGAGGTGCCGACCTGTGCGTTGTCCTTGGCGCCCGCCGGCCGGCCTAGCACCGCCCTGTAGACGCCGTTGTGGTCGGCGCGGCAGGGCAGGTTTCCCAGCAGCCCGCAGGTCCACTGGGCCCAGCACCACATGGCTGCTCCTCTCAGGACCGGTCCGGGGAGCTCTGGATGGGGTCGATCCACTGACCGGGACCCCCTGCTCCTCCCAGCCCCCGGGTCGGACCAGCAGCCTCCCCCTCCGCCCCGGCGCCGCAGATTGGTCAAACCCCACAAACGCTGGCCCAACGCATGTTTGCTTTACCACAGAACACTAGAAAACATTAACTTTTACGGGAACAAAGGAAAAAAAAAAACAAACGGCAAAAAGAACTAGGTCTCTGCAGGCCCGTCCGCGACGTCCCTGTCCATGGAAAGAACGGCTGAAGAGGCGACTGAACGTGGAGCAACAGCAACACAAGACGCCGCATGTTGGTTCGAGACAAAAAAGAAAAGAAAATGAAAGTAAATCAGTGGGTCCTGACGTTCCCAGGGAGTTCCCACTCACCTCGCAGGATCTCAAAGAGCAGTAAAACAGCTCTAGGACCTTCCCGTAATAATAATAACAACATATGTTTTCAGCGAACATTTCTACTTAAATGTGTTTTTGGGGGGTTTCAGAGTCGATTTTATTGAACATTTTTACCTTTCATTATATGAGCAGTGAAGACAGACAGGACATGTTGGAGGACAGTCAGGATTTGAACCCGGGTCGCTGAGTTCCACCTCCTGGTACGTTCACTGTCTGGTGGAGTCAATGTGACTTCCACAGAGCTTCAAATCCACAACCTGATGCTGGTTGTTCTGAAACGTTCTGAAATGTATTAAAAGGACTACTACTTTAGTTTATTTTTATTTCATGTTACTATTTTGTATTCTTATTAGTTAGCATTTCACTTTTTAGCATTAATTGTATTTTCATTTTATTATTCATTATTATTATTATTATTATTATTATTATTATTATTATTGTATTATTTTAGAAGAAAAAAAAATCACTTGGTTTTTATGCAATTTTTGCAAAGGTTTTTTCATTTTGTTTTCTCTTGAGCAAATGTGACCGTAGCCATTTCCTTCTGATAAATACAGGGTTTACATGACCTCACCATACTTGAACTAACCTTACCTAATTAGATCTTATCTTCCATTTCCTTCCTTCTTTTATCAGATTTTATCTTCATCTTATGTCAAAACAAAAACAAATGAAAAAGAAAACAGCAGCGTTCAGCGTCGCTTCTCCGCAGCTGAAAAACCTCTGCACTGACGTAGAAACTCAGGAGCTTAGCGTCCGGGTGACGAGCAGCAACACGACTCAGAGGATTCAACCTCACGCCCAGCGGCCAGCGAGGCCTCGTGTTTCCACTGTGAAAAAACTGTGATTTTATTCCCAGGGTTGGGTTTTATTTATTCAGGAACCTGAGCGATCTCTGGCATTGACGTCTTTTCTTTTCCACCCAGCGCTACTTCAGCCCCCGGTCAACTCACTCACTCTGTTATTAATATATGTAATATGTGATATACAGTATATCCATGTTAGATACGTTTATACATGTTGTGATGCACTACACAAAATGTATACAATCATATATCACCCCAAATTTCTCACAGGACAAAGTCTGAAATATTTCTATATTTATATATTGAGAGACATTATTTCCGCAGCTTCTCCCTGCACAGCAGCTGGAAAACGTCTCATCTCCACCAGGACACAACACCCGAACACAGCTGTTCTCTGTTTTCTATACAACACACAGAACACAACAACACACAACAACACACAACACACAACAACACACAACCTACAACACACACCTCACAACACACACAGGACAACACACAACATACAACACACAGAGCAGGACAACACACAACTTACAACACACAGAACAACACACAGCACAGGACAACACACAAACCACAACTCACAACAAGACACGGTACAGGACAACACACAACACAGAATACAGAACAACACACCACAACACACAACAAGACACCACAACACACAACAACACACAACAACACAACACACAACAACACACGGCACAAGACAACACACAACACGAAATAGAGAACAACACACAACAACACACTACAACACACAACAACAGACGGCACAAGACAACACACAACACGAAATACACAACAACACACAACAACACACTACAACACACAACAACAGACGGCACAAGACAACACACAACACGAAATACACAACAACACACAACAACACCAATCCACAACCACACAGAAGCCGTCGTTGTGCAACGTTGCACAGCTTGTTTGGAAACCCTCATTCTGTGGTTTGTGGACGAGGTCTCGGTGCCGCAGACGGATTTCAACATTCGGTCAATTTGCTCCGAACTTTGACCTCTGTAACGGGCACGTAACATGGCACGTGATCTGTTTTATAGCTTCCTGGGAATTTAATCACTATTCTAATCCGAATATAATTCTGACTTTCACCACACGGAACAGGAACAGGAAGCTCGTCGTACTTGCTGGGAACACTTAGCAGGAGAAACCTGTGCAAATGACTCCAAAGTAAAAGTATCCAGGTAAATACACAACACCCAACCGCGCCCTCTGTAGGCCACAAGGGGAACAACAGACTGAGGAACCGCTCTAGGATGCCCAAAAAAAATCTGTTCTCAAATTCAAGAGGCCTCGTTGTGATTCCCCTGAAATGATCCCCAAACAACACATTTCAGTCAGTTCATAGGGATTAAAGAACCCCTTTTCTGGAAAGGACAACCAAAAGAATCCACCACTACAGATGAACCCCAGTCACAAGCTGGAGCACGAGTCTGAAAATACATCCAGGAATTTTCAGACGTTATGTCCAACTCCAGGTTTTTCAATCCCAGAAATCTGCTTTGAACATCATGCAGCATCATCACAATACCATAAAGCGACGTCCAAATGCAGCGAGACACTCGAGGGAAATATGGAGCCTACACGAAATACAACCCGCTGGGAGGAGGAAGAAGAGGAGGAAGAGGAGGAAGGAGAGACTGAGAGGAGGAGATGAAGATGGGAGGATTTCCCCCTGATTCTTCAGCATCCACTACAGCTGGGTGATGGTATGATCTATATCAATATAGTACAGATATTGTGATGGAGTCTAGATATTGCCTGGAACGTAGCTTCCACTTTGCCCTCTCCTGGTTTTAAAAGCTGCATTATTATGAGAAGTAACATAGATGATTGAACAATGAGAGAGAGACAGATACAGGAGCTTATTTCTTGGCTATGTAACCCTTTGTTTAGATTAGATATTGGATGAAAACATAACAGATCTTTCCTACTCACACCCACAACACATTAGTACTGTGGCATTCAGTTAAAATATTGTAATATTTGAATCTGTAAATAATGTGAACACCAAGAGGGACTGGGGGCTGTATTGAGGCAAGTTTGAATTATATGGAGTGAATTATATTAATTAATAGATGAAGACAAATCAATTAGTGGGGTTTATATTATTTAAACTTCATGAGGAATAAGATTGACATATGACTACTGGTAGTTCTGAACTTTCAAGTCTCACCATCTTATACACATGGGCCAGTCTCATTGACCTCCAACCGAGTTCCACATTAGAACCTACAACAGCTCCAACAGCAGAGGCGACGTGCCAGTTACTGACAGACCAGCTCTACTGACACACCTCATCAGGAGCCTATATCCAAACGCTCCAAAGTGCCACAAACAAACACACATTTAGAATAGCAACGACCCGCGTGGGAATCAGACCCCTAACGCTACGTTAGTCACGCACTCAGAGGTGGGAATCAAACCCTTGACCGTGAGCAGTGCCCAGGATCAGATGAAGCCGCTGGCAGTAAAACTCTGCATGCCGGGGTCTGAGGGGCGCGGTGGCCCAGTTAAAGCATCAGGCTGAGATGGATTTACATTCTGAAGACGTTTTCAGCTCAAGTGAAATAACAGCAATAAACGACAAGTGTGCCGGCTCAGAGAGAAACTAGAGCTGTGAGGAGGGAGAAGAGCACATGATAATTATAGCAACCATTTCTGCAATTATAACATGCATTATAACTGACATGCTAATGCTAACACTAGCGAGTGGCGCCATCATGTGGAGCTACATAGAAACTACAACGGAAGACTGGTCACGTTTCACCATAATTTTAAATGTCCAGGCTAAAACTCAGTTTAGTAGTGGGCCGTGTAGGAGAACAGTTTGCTATACTGTTGCTCCATGTTGCTCTGATCTATTTTTCTAAACAGAAGCTCTTAAACTAGGCACACTAGTGATAACATTCCTTGTCAATGTCTTCATTGATTTAGTAAGTAGTTGTGTAATAATAATATGCAGCCAGTCATCATCAGTCATCATCGCAAAATAACCCCTGACAGGGTGGAAGGGGGTTGGCTGTACGTTATCCCTGACCATGGTATCAATTACCGTGACAGAAGTGACTCTCTTCTGAATTCACTACATTAATAAAAACACTCCAAGCCTGGTCCAGTTTCAGTTTCTCTTCTAAATATTAATTCTGGAAATACTTAATTCAAAGGATCCAGTTCAGGCTGCAGCGACGTGCACAGAGCGCAGATCAAAACACTGAAGACACTGAAGTCTGCTCCAGAAATCCCAGTTGAGATTCTGTCAGACAGGACCAGGCATGTTCAAATATCAGAGGGCAGAGGCTCTCTCACACACACACACACACACACACACACACACACACACACACACACACACACACACACACACACACACACACACACACACACGCACACACACACACACACACACACACACACACACACACACACACACACACACACAGGCATGCGCGCACACACACACACACACACACACACACGGGCATGCGCGCACACACACACACACACACACACACACACACACACACACACACACACACACACACACACACACACACACACACACACACACACACACCTCCTTCCTGAAAAACAGCCCTGGGGATGGGCCATAATTTCATTTAATCATTTATTGTCTTTCAGCAGAAGCATTACTTTTCCATTTTTTAATTAAAAATCATCATATCTCATCTTATCTCATCTAATATCTTACACAACAACATGTACAGGAGTTTTATTTACCTTTTGAATCATACAACATAAAATTCATAAAAATCCCTTTGATTATCATCATGATAATAGTCAGCATATAACACCATATGCGGATACACACACACAGACACACACACACACACACACACACACACACACACACACACACACACACACACACACACACACACACACACACACACACACACACACTAGGGATACACTGATTTATCGGCTGTACATCAGTATCGGCCGATATTGGCACTCTTCTCATGCTGCTTTCACACTTGCACTGTAAACCTGAAATGATCCGGACATTACCCGAAGGAGCTGCGTGTGTGAACGCAAATGTCCAAATGATTTGACCCGGACTTTACCCAGCCAGCACCTTGCGTAATGTTCGATTGAGCGCTATGTGTGAACAGAGCAGGTGATTGTCCGGAACATTCACAGCGAGCGGAGCGTAGCTGCTGCGTACTCCTTTCTGCTTTCCTTTATGTTCCTTTCCACTCTCAATACGTCCAAATACATGGAGTATCAACGCAAAGAAAAGCCCAACTACTGCCACAAGTCTGTCGCCTCGTCCTCCATCTTGTGTGTGCTGTTAAACTCAGCAGCGTCATTGCATCATGTCCTGCCTCCTGCACATTCTACCCAGGCTCCGTCCCTCGTCTAAACCCAACAGAGTTTTTCCAGGTGGTGTAAACGCGCCTGACACGGACAATCTCTGGTTGTGAGCTACATGTGTGAATGGGAAACTCCGTACAACCAGACATTGTCTGGAGTGCATGTGTGAAAGCAGCTTTAGAAAATACTTCTGGTGTACTCTGGTGTAAAAGAGATGAACGAAAGTGTTTATTCTCAATAAACCTCTTGAATCTTGAATCTTGAAGTTCCACCGGTAACAGAATATGTCCACAACAAAATCTTGGAAGAAAGGCGCGTTGCTCCGCCTCCGAAAAAAAATACAGCCAACTGCCCCACCCATTAAAGGAAAACAATGACTCAAAGAGTTGCTCAAACGAGAGAAGAACGAATTGTGTTTTTAGCACGAGTGGCTAAAGCTAAATCCAGTGAGGAAGTATGGAGCGACGGGAAGGACAAAAGTGCAACAACTTTGTGTTTGGGATAAGGGAACCAAGGGAAGGACTAGAAAAGGTTTCCTAAGATTGTCTATTGTAAACATCGTCACCAGTACAGTTTTTAAACTGTGTCCTATATGTAAATATAATTTCTACACATAACGTGAATGTTAACACTTGAATGTATAATTAACACATATATTATAATTATCTGTCTGAGAGAACGACACCATCTGCGATTAATTTACGAGGACGGCGCTCCGCAGCCCTCCAAGCAGGAAGTGATGCTGGGTTCATCGGAACTCGGAAAACTGCAAGGGATGCTTCGTTCGGGGGTACTCGGAAAACACCGGTATCGGCATTGGCTATCAGTCAAGCTGTTCTTTTAAACATTGTATCGGACCAGAATTTCACAATCGTTGCTTCCCTAACACAAATACACCCAAATGAAACAGTTACATATGTACTCACATACTGTTGAACGCACACACACTCACTAGGGACAATTCACACAAATACACACATACAACTTTAAGTCTACACACACACATACACATACATACACACACACAGACACACACACACACACACACACACACACAGTGACAGCCAGCGGTATGAAATGCTCACCAGGTCGTCCAGCACGGTGACAGGGAAGTCGAACATGCACATCTTGACGGGCTGAGCCAGCGCTCTGTGCAGGCTGAAGACGGACTCCATGCTGGAGCCCCCCGTCACCGACACACATGCAGCCCGGCAAACGACACCGATCGACGGAACAGCCACAAAAACAGCAGCAGGTAGAGAGACAGGCACTCCCAGGCGCTGAGACGCTCTGCAGCTGCAGCAGACTGAGCAGACGGAGGGATCCTCTGCACATGAAAGCAGAACCACCCCACCCTCTCCTCCACTCCACCCCCGCCCCCCCCCCCCCCCACTCCACCCACCAGCTTCCCTCACATCGCTTCCTCAGAAACCGCCCCCACCTCTCGCTGCTGAAGGCTCATTCTTCATGGCAACTGGGAGAGAGTCCCTCACCGGGGGAATCTCTGGATGCTATCTATCGCCTGTCGTCTTTCACTGTTTCAGTTTTCACTGTTTCAGTTTTTCACTGACTCACTGTTTCACTATTTCACTATTTCAGTTTTTCACTGTTTCACTGTTTCAGTTTTTCACTGTTTCAGTTTTTCACTGTTTCACTGTTTCATTTTTTCAGTTTTTCACTGTTTCAGTTTTTCATTTTTTCAGTTTTTCACTGTTTCAGTTTTTCACTGTTTCACTGCTTCATTTTTTCAGTTTTTCACTGTTTCAGTTTTTCATTTTTTCAGTTTTTCACTATTTCAGTTTTTCACTGTTTCACTGTTTCATTTTTTCAGTTTTTCACTGTTTCAGTTTTTCACCGTTTCACTGTTTCAGTGTTGGAGCACTGTGATGTGGAGACACCGTCGAAGCACGTTAACTCGTCCTCTCGTCCTGCCTGTTAGGGCTAGGAAAAACAAAAAAAAAACATTTTCTGATACGATTCAATTGCTTCAATTTTTGAACTGATTTTAAAATTGTAAAGGTAAATGGGCTCCATATGCTTATTTGGTGCTTTTCTGTTTGCCTCTCTGCCTTTTACTAAACCAAATCATCAGTTCATGCACTGCACTGTCACTTTGACTTGATTCTGTGCATCCATTTTTCAAGTTTATAATGTGTTAGTTGTTAACAAAGAAAAGATCTCTTAACAAAGAAAAGATCTCTTAACAAAGAAAAGATCTCTTAACAAAGAAGAGGGCTCTCCGGGGCTAGAATAACCTTGACAAGGTAAAAGGCTATTTGGGGAATAGGTGAAATAATTGATAACAAAGAGTAAAACAAGGTTTGTTTGATTCATTTCTTGCACTGCACTATTACTCCTATGCATTCTATTTTATTTCACTTCATGCATTCTATGTCCTTTTCTAACGTGTTTCCTTGCACTGGTCTTGATGTTTAATGTAACGCACTTTGAATCGCCTTGTTGTTGAAATGTGCTGTGTAAATATACTCGCCTCTTCTGCTCATGCCACTCAAAGCCCTTCACAGTGCACACCTCTCAATCACAGCACCATGGCAGCGGCAGCCATGCAGGGCACACACCGGCTCCACGGGAGCGCTCAGGGCTTCAGTGTCTTGCTCAAGGACACTCCAGCAGGCTACCAGGAGAAGCCAAGGACCGAACCGGCAACCCTCCCATTGCTAGACGACCCGCTCCACTGCCTGAGCTACTGCCCCTAGATACCGGAATATTTCTGTCGTGAAAAACATGCTGCTATGTCGACTCGTATATAAGATTAGGATATGGAATCGCATCGCGCCCTGGCCCCGCTCATCAATATCAGATTGAATTGAATCTTGATCCTTTATTGGAATTCAAATTGAACGGTGAGATCCAGCACCATCTACCATCTACCATCTACCATCTACCATCTACCATCTATCAACTACCATCTATCAACTACCATCTACCATCTACCAACTACCATCTACCATCTACCATCTACCAACTACCATCTACCATCTACCATCTACCAACTACCATCTATCAACTACCATCTACCATCTACCATCTACCAACTACCATCTACCAACTACCATTTACCATCTACCATCTACCATCTACCAACTACCATCTATCAACTACCATCTACCATCTACCATCTACCAACTACCATCTACCATCTACCATCTACCAACTACCATCTACCATCTACCATCTACCATCTACCAACTACCATCTACCATCTACCAACTACCATCTACCATCTACCATCTACCATCTACCATCTACCATCTACCAACTACCATCTATCAACTACCATCTACCATCTACCATCTACCAACTACCATCTACCAACTACCATTTACCATCTACCATCTACCATCTACCAACTACCATCTATCAACTACCATCTACCATCTACCATCTACCAACTACCATCTACCATCTACCATCTACCAACTACCATCTATCAACTACCATCTACCATCTACCATCTACCAACTACCATCTACCAACTACCATTTACCATCTACCAACTACCATCTATCAACTACCATCTACCATCTACCATCTACCAACTACCATCTACCATCTACCAACTACCATCTACCATCTACCATCTACCATCTACCATCTACCAACTACCATCTACCATCTACCAACTACCATCTACCAACTACCATTTACCATCTACCATCTACCATCTACCAACTACCATCTACCAACTACCAACTACCATCTACCATCTACCATCTACCATCTACCATCTACCAACTACCATCTACCATCTACCAACTACCATCTACCAACTACCATCTACCATCTACCATCTACCAACTACCAACTACCAACTACCAACTACCATCTACCATCTACCATCTACCAACTACCATCTACCATCTACCAACTACCATCTACCATCTACCATCTACCAACTACCATCTACCATCTACCAACTACCATCTACCATCTACCATCTACCATCTACCATCTACCAACTACCATCTACCATCTACCATCTACCATCTACCAACTACCAACTACCATCTACCATCTACCATCTACCAACTACCATCTACCAACTACCAACTACCATCTACCAACTACCATCTACCAACTACCATCTACCAACTACCAACTACCATCTACCATCTACCATCTACCAACTACCATCTACCATCTACCATCTACCATCTACCAACTACCATCTACCATCTACCAACTACCATCTACCATCTACCAACTACCATCTACCATCTACCAACTACCAACTACCAACTACCAACTACCATCTACCATCTACCAACTACCATCTACCATCTACCAACTACCATCTACCATCTACCAACTACCAACTACCATCTACCAACTACCATCTACCATCTACCATCTACCATCTACCAACTACCATCTACCATCTACCAACTACCATCTACCATCTACCAACTACCAACTACCATTTACCATCTACCATCTACCATCTACCAACTACCAACTACCATCTACCATCTACCATCTACCATCTACCATCTACCAACTACCAACTACCAACTACCATCTACCATCTACCATCTACCATCTACCAACTACCATCTACCATCTACGTCTGATGTTCTGGTGTCTGATGTTCTACCGTCTGATGTTCTACCGTCTGATGTTCTACCTTCTGATGTTCTACCGTCTGATGTTCTACCTTCTGATGTTCTACCGTCTGATGTTCTACCTTCTGATGTTGTACTGTCTGATGTTCTACCGTCTGATGTTCTACCGTCTGATGTTCTACCGTCTGATGTTCTACCATCTGATGTTCTACTGTCTGATGTTCTACTGTCTGATGTTGTATTGTCTGATGTTCTACTGTCTGATGTTGTACTGTCTGATGTTGTATTGTCTGATGTTCTACTGTCTGATGTTCTAGTGTCTGATGTTCTACTGTATGATGTTCTACTGTATGATGTTCTACCGTCTGATGTTCTACCGTCTGATGTTCTACCGTCTGATGTTCTACCGTCTGATGTTCTACTGTCTGATGTTCTACTGTCTGATGTTCTACTGTCTGATGTTGTATTGTCTGATGTTCTACTGTCTGATGTTCTACTGTCTGATGTTCTAGTGTCTGATGTTCTACTGTATGATGTTGTACTATCTGATGTCATACTATCTGATGTTGTACTATCTGATGTTCTACTGTCTGATGTTCTACTGTCTGATGTTCTACTGTTCTAGGTTTGGGGGGACATTTCCGGGGACATTTATTTCAGCTCTGAATCTTCACTGGCATCACTGCTGTGGTTTATTATAAAGCACAGGCCATTCAACTGAAATGAGTAACTTCTCAACATCCACAGCTGCCTCCGCAACCACATACTAGTGTACTACTACTTAGTGTTTACTACGTATAGTATTTATTACATTTAGTATTGGTTACATTTAGTATTGACTACATTTAGTATTTACTACCTTTAGTATTTACTATTTCACTGTCCATTAGCTACCTGTCGCACGGTCCATTACAATGTCTCACCGTCGAATATCTACCTGTCTCACTATCCATTAAGTACATGTCTCCAGGGGGGGATGGCGCCATATTTCCTGGTCTGATGTCCTTGTCTGCAGAAGGACTGTACCATACTGGTAAAAAAATAAATTAGAGTTTATTGCTAAATCATGCAAGTGCGACGTCAGTCCTGTGGCGGCTGATGGGTCATAAACTGAAACTGTTCCCGTCAGTTTGAATGAATCATAGCCAATGCTGCTTCTAGGGTTGCTATGCAAACGGCCACAGATTTACTCTCATATTCTGTCAGATTATGTATCATGCTCTAGTCGAAAAGCCTAGATCATAACACACACACACACACACACACACACACACACACACACACACACACACACACTAGTAAACGTTTCCCAAAAGCTTGGATGTTTTGACTCTCATTACAAATGTTTTAACATTAAATTAGGATGTTCATTCTAATGTTTTCAACTGGATTCATTAGAATAAGATGAATGGGTTTTTTCTGCAGTACATATCAACTTGTGAGCCGCAGAGGGTTTGAAGATCCTTCCCTTCTCTCAAAAGCAATTTGAAAGTCTGGAAATTGCAAGAAATGCTGCACATTTCTATTCATTACCCTCCATTACTGGTGGAGCAGAAGCCTTTCCAGCGCTCCAGGACAGAACCCGACCCAGCGCAGCCCGAGTGGACCGGCTCCATGTAGGTCACGCTGCTCCCAGCCAAACTGAGACGGAGGGAAACCTGCCGCTTTGCAATCGCACGGCGGCTCCGTCGTTTTTAAGGACACTGAGGGTTTTCCCAAAACGGAAGAGTCACTTTGTTTCTATCGCCACCGGGACTAAACCTGCGAGGCGACCGCTGACCCGTCGTCTCACCTACGGAAGAAAAAAAGACGTCTCGGCGCTCGGTAAAAAGGCGCCGCGGGACGCGAGCTTTTATCCTGTGCCGCTGACGTCTTATCAGGACTTCTTCTGGGTCGGGTGTTTGTGCGTCTGAGCCCGGGACACATCACACCGTCTCCAAGCAAGGTGTAAAACAACATTTATACTTAATGGCGACACGATAATATGCAGGTCCCCCCTCGGTGGCCGGCAGGCCCCCATAACAAGGATTCATCGCCTCCTAAATCGTGGCCGGCAGCCCTGAAAGCTCGGCGCTGACGGGGGTTTAAAATACGACCTCCATTCTCATGCAGATGCCGCTCGGCCGCGTGGAGATTCAGAGGCCGATGGTTGATGAAGTGTTTTGTGGCCGAGGAGACGCGGGGAGAATGCGTGACTGAAGCAGCGCAGTGGGAGCTGCTTCCACATGCAAGACGCTCCCACGGCGACGTACAGTATGGGAGGCGTTGCCATGGAAACTGGGAGGCAAAGCATTCTCCTCGCACAGAGGGTGGGGGGGGGTGGATTCAGCAGCGAGAGCCTCTGATACCAAGACAGGAAGTCAGGCCTCAACCTGGAGATCTGCTTCCTGTGGCCCGAGACAATAACAGGACAGGGTGGTGCGGGTACACACACCCCACGCACACACACACACACACACACACACACACACACACACACACACACACACACACACACCGCCAAGCTTAATCCTGTAATTAGTATTCATGCTCCATCTCCAGAGCTGCGGGTTCCCACTGCTGGAGTTTGAACTTAGCATGTTGCTAGCGTGGTGTCTGTTCAGGCTGCGTGTCGCATTTTAAGATATTTTTGACGGTTCGATGCTCTATCCAGATCGGCTTCTGCTGCAGCGGCACGTTCGCCGCAGAGTAACGACGCACCGGGATCGTTTCCGGAGCCCGATGCCAATGTCTATGTGAGAACATGTGCACGGGTCCAGTGCATGTGAATCTGGGGGTGAGTGGAATGTCCACATCAGAACGTGTAAAAAGCCGAACGGGTGATATTCAGAAGCGGGCGTGGATCATTTTGACGCCACAGTCCTGCAGAGAAGTTGAAGTGAATCAGAAGAATGGGAAGACACAGACACAGCGTCCTGCAGGACAGGTCTTCACAGAGCACTTACATTCTGCCAACACTGCTCGCACGGAACTCCAAACCCCCGCTGAGGGATACGAGCGGGAAACTATTTCCAGGACAAGGTCTTTTGACACGCACACACAGAGCTGCTGTCTAGGAGCCAAGAGAGTTCACGTCACATTCCATGGAACTACGGCCTCCGATCCGGACCTTCCGATCCGGTCTTGGAACGTTTCTCCCAGAGCTTCGTCTGACGCCACCGCCCCGTGGCCAGGGGCCAAGAGAACCAACCCACATCCATCAGCGAGGAGCGCACGGAGCGGGAGATGTATACAAGTAGAGACCGATTGTTTCCCTCCAACTCTGGGATTCACTGTTTTTTGGGCGACTCGGGCGCAAAGGCCCGAGTGGAGTCGCAAAGAGAAAAGAGAAAAGATTCAGTATCCGTACAACATGTTACTCTCCCTCGGGTTAGGAGCACGTGGGGCTCAGCAACAACTCAATATTATTGTTAAATGATTGTACTGCCACGATATTAACATGTCACATAGGGTGAACGCCTGTTCACTTTACCAACACTGAACTGGGAGCACTGGTGGCTGCACCATGTGCCTTCCTGCTGGAGTCACCCGTTTAAAGTTTGAATTTGGGATATTTTCAACTCAGTGTGTTCTGTAACGTGTGACTCAACGGTATGGCTTGCGTATTTTTATGTGTCATTCTGTTCTCAGGTCTTTCTAGGATTAGAGACTTCGCAAAACTAGATCATATCATGAAACACAATTTTATTTAATATACGTATCTTGGATTAGAAAATCTCATTAAAAGATTAAGATCTTCTGAAAACTGAGTGCTGACTCCTCAAGGTACGAGTCCTAATATAGATAATGATGTTTTCAGTTACAATAATACTCCGGTCACTGATTTAGACTCTGTGTGTTTATTATTTTCAATTATTTAGTTATTTACTGTTTGTTTTAACTTAATAAGATATAACTGCCAGTTCCAAAAATAAAATAATAATAAAAAATAAAATAATAATAAAAAATAAAATAATAATATAAAATGGGAATACTTGCCATACATTTATTTATGTTTCAGTATAGTAGCAGAGTGCGTTACATGGTTCCACCATCGTGCAGCCGTCCGGCCTCAGTGATGTGACTTTTGGATGGAAACTCACGCACTCGCTCACGCTCACACACACACACACATAAACACACACACACACACACACACACGCACGCACACACACACCGCACACACACCGCACACACACACACCATGCTTGGACGGTGGAGACCAGGAAGGTGAAGGTTATCAACGTACTTCCTGGTAAGTTTCCACTTCATATCCCACAATGCCCCAGTGACTGTTAACGCTGAACAGGTAGGCTGGGCTCTTTGGCGCCTCCCGTAGGTCGCGACGTGCAATGCGAGCGCTACGATTCCCAGACAAATCACCTGAACGTTGTTATGAAATGAACCTTCCACCACATCTGAGTCTGTAAATATTCTACACACTATATGTAAAGCGCATCACTTCCTGTGGGGCATTTATTATTTCCTGAAAGTGCACTATCCAGTACACGGACAGTCAGCGAATTAGCCAATCAAAAGAGTCTTGTTAAGGCAATAATAATAATAATAATAATAATAATAATAATAATAATAATAATACATTTTATTTGTGTAGCATTTCCCAATGCTCAGACGCTTCACATTCAAATCACATGGACATGAATGGATTTGTTTTCATTACATTTACATTTAGTCATTTATCAGACGCTTTTATCCAAAGCGATTTACAAGGGAGAATAACATTCAAGCTAATAACATTCATTACTAATAGAAACTGAAAGTCCGGATTTTACCAGAAATAAACTCAATGCAATCTCAATTCCATGAACGCAATGTGACAAGACAAACACATGGGATGAGACAAGTGTGTGTGTGCGTGCGTGCGTGTGTGCGTGTGTGTGTGCGTGTGTGTGTGCGTGTGTGTGTGGGTGTGTGTGTGTGTGTGTGTGTGCGTGTCAGTGACTAAGTGAGCGAGTGGAGTCATGAAGAGGTGAATAACGTGTTGGAAACAGAAAACAGAGACATAACAAGCAGAGAGCAGCAGAGAGACAGACTGAGGGCAGGAGCGGCGTCGGGCGATAGAATGAATCCAGATGTTTTATGATCAGCGTTGGTGTGATGATAAATCTGAACGAAATCAATAATACAACGTTGAAATCATGATTCAGATTGTTGACAGCAAACAGCAAAACCTAATTCCCAGGAAAAAAAAATCCCAAGAGAACTCGTAAAGAGTAATACCAGAGTACCACCACAATATAACTATTACTATGCTACTACCACAGTATTACTAATACTATACTACTACCACAGGATTACTTATACTATGCTACTACCACAGTATTACTAATACTATGCTACTAACACAGTATTAATAATACTATGCTTCTACCACAGTATTACTAAAACTATACTACTAACACGGTATTACTAATACTATGCTACTACCACGGTACTACTAATGCAATGCTACTACCACAGCATTACAAATACTATACTATTACCACAGTATTACTAATACTCTACCAGAGTACAATACTACCAAAGCAGTACTACCACAGTAATACTATAATAGTACTTCATCGAAACAATGTGGGCAAATCGTTTCACTTTGACTGATGCTTGATTGAAATATAAATCGACCTTAATATGACAACAGAATGACACTTTATCTGATATTTGATCTCACGTGGAGATGATAAGAACAGATCATCTTCTGCATTCTATCACAGCCCTTAAAAGGGATCCGGGAGCTAGGCTAGCTGATCCCGCCCGCGGCCATGCGTTGCGCTACCACGGTTAGCACGCAGCCCGCCGGGGTCCCTCTTCCGGACGCACAGGGGGCTGAAGCGGGGATCAACCTTCTGGTCTGGACCCGGGTCAAGCGGACCCAGAGGGACCGATTCCCACCCTCTCCCCCCAACGGGAGTGTCCCTTTAAAGTGTGAGCCCGGGGGTCGCTGCGTGTGAGCCGGGTGGGCTCCCCGCCTCCTCACCTGTTTTTCCAGCATGATCATTCTCTCCTCGTCATCCACTCATGACCTTCATGGAGTCTCTGTCCACGCCAGGATCAGCGCACCGCGGCGGGGTAGGAGGATGCTACAACACCCCCGCGGGGCTCCGCGTCCTCCTCGGATGCTCCTCCGACATGTCTTGGCGTCGGTCGGAATTCGGTTCGGTTGGGTTCGGTGCGGTGCGGTGCGGGGCGGGGGAGAGAGAAACACGACAACCGCGATGGACGGGAGAGAAACGGCGGAAAAAAAACGAAAAAAAAATAAAACCAAAAACGGCAGCGCGACCCCCTCACGGAAGCTACTCCCCCCGCGTCTCCCTCCTCATTTCTCTCCGTCGCTCTTCATCGTTCGTTCGCTTCCCTCGGGAGAGGAAAAAAAAACACAAAACAGAAGAAGAAGAGGGTGGTGCTGCGGTGGTTCGGTGTGTTGTCGCCCCGGTGTGCTCCGCGTCGACATCCCGGAGCGAGGCCGGTCCGTGCGGCTGCGGGTCCGGTGCTAAATGGACGCTGCCGCCGCCGCCGCTCCCGGGAGAGGGAGCTCCGTCCGCAGCGTTTCGGAACGAGCCGCGGCCGCCGCTGAACGCGCCCTCGCGACGTCACCGCGCAGCCCCGCCCACGCCGCCGTGCGCGACGCCGCCGGTGAACGCCGCTCTGCCCCCGCCTCCCGCTGGGAGGCTGCAGGTGAGAAGCCCCCCTCCACACCTGTTGTTCTTTAAACCTATCTATGGAAAAATGACGTTCCAACTTAAATAAATGTCCATTTTACTTGTACATTTACATTTACATTTAGTCATTTATCAGACGCTTTTATACAAAGCGACTTACAAGGGAGAATAACATTCAAGCTACATTGCAACAGAGATTAGTGTAACAACAACATCTGTATAAACATAAGCATATTCCCTCTATCTATTCCATTTTATTTCATTTTATTTTTATTGTATTTTATTTTATTCTATATATTTTTATTTTATTCTATGAGTATTCAACTTACTGTATTACGTTTTAGGAGTCAGTTAGTTGGTCTATTAGAAAGATTTTTTTTTTCCGAGGACATATTGTGTGTTATCACCGGGTGCTTTGCTTTACATTTCACTGCATATGTATGAAAGTATGTACATGTTTGAAAGTATGTACATGTATGAAAGTATGTACATGTTTGAAAGTATGTACATGTATGAAAGTATGTTTATGTATGAAAGTATGTACATGTATGAAAGTATGTATATGTATGAAAGTATGTACATGTATGTGACGAATAAAAATCTTGAATCTTGAATCTTGTAACAATAAATACTGCAAGGTAGTGCTAAGTACTTGTAGGTTAGGAGAGGAGGTACTCACTGAAGAGCTGGGTCTTCAGGTGCTTCTTAAAGACAGAGGGAGCTCCCTGCTCTGGTCGTTGTTGGCAGCTCGTTCCACCAACGTGGAACTACACATGAGAACAACCTGGATGGACGTGGTTGTACTGGACGTGGTTGTACTGGACGTGGTTGTACTGGACGTGGTTGTACTGGACGTGGTTGTACTGGACGTGGTTGTACTGGACGTGGTTGTACTGGACGTGGTTGTACTGGACGTGGTTGTACTGGACGTGGTTGTACTGGACGTGGTTGTACGGCCGGTGGAGCCAGGCCACGCTCATTTGACGAGCGCAGCACCCTTGTAAATAATGTTTGACCGGTGACACAACAGATACGACACCAACCAACTAACACGGGACAAAAAGGAAAATATGTGGAAATAGGGAAATAAAGACGGATGTAAGGCTCCTGCAGGGCCGGGGCCGAATGGAATCATTAGTGTTGATGTTTTGTTTTTCAGCTTCAAGGATGTTTTCCATTCAATGGAAACGTGGAAGCTTCTGCACATGCCGCCCCCTGACATCAGCTCAAAGCAGTGACGAGTGGCTCTACTGAGGTTTCTGTTCAGCTTCTTGAAAGTGACCTCACCCCAGTGACAACAGAGTATTCAAAGTTATAATATTTAATAACGTTTTTCGTTGTTTTCGTTCTGACACCCTGACTTCTTTCCAAATACAGTAGTTTAAATAAAGACGTTGCTAAAAATCTTCCGACGACGTATTCCCGTCACGCACCGTGTGACGTCATCACCTAGGCAACGCTGCTGAACGTGGCGCTCTTGAACACCCCCCCGTACACGCACGCACGCACGCACGGGGGCTTCCTTCCACCGTGCGAAGCAAATAATGAAATCTGCTAAAAAAACAAGAAAACACCACAAACATCTTTAAAATGTCTCATAAACACGAACGAATGGAAGCCAAATCAAATAATCATCATTGATTTACTCAGCTCCTTTTTTCTGTGGTAAATGATTTGTGTCTCTTTTCATTCCTGTATCAATTTGCGTACGTGTTGATTTATTTCCGTATTGATAAGTATAAGTAATCATGACTAAAACATATATTTGTCTACAACCACCCCCCAAAATATTATGATGTCGTCACCATTTGATGGGGAAAACTGGAATATATCATTATAATTTAATTGTTTGGTGCAATATTTTGCTGTTGTCAGGAGAAAATGTCAAATTCATAAAAAAAATGACTGATTCCAATTTAATGACAAACAATTGTTGAATATAATTTACAACTACATGTGTTGGATGAATGAATATTTGTTGGATGAATGAATATTTGTTGGATGAATATTGCAGCTCTCGTCTCGTCTCGTCTCGTCTCGTTTCGTCTCGTCTCGTCTCGTTTCGTCTCGTCTCGTCTCGTTTCGTTCCGTCTCGTCTCGTTTCGTCTCGTTTCGTCTCGTTTCGTCTCTTTTGTTTCTTCGTGTCCTGTCACCGTGCTCCTGTTAATAAAGTTCAGGGGGGAAAGACCCTCTGCAGTGCATTGTGGGTAGTATAAGTAAGGCAACATGGCGGCCTCCTGTGTCAGGCTGTTCGCTAAGGTCGGCTGGCGGGTCCTGGAGCCGCAGAGCCACCGGCCCGGCGGCCTCTCCTCCCTGGTGGCGGACGCCGCCCTGCTCGGGACCCGGAGGGCGGTCGGACCCGCCGGGGCCCGGCTCCGCTCCGCGGGGCTCGTCGCCGGTGTGCGGGGCGGCGGCAGAGCGCTGGGCTGCGCCGTGCTGCTCGGAGGGGGGCTCGGCTTGTACCAGGCTGCCCGCTGCTCCGTGCAGCGTCACCTGGCTGAGGAGGAGAGCAAGGTACGGAGCTTCTACTACCACCGGAGCCGGGAGGAAAGCACTTTGTTGGTCTAGATGTTGTATTATTTCATATGTAAGTTCCACAGAGGGACAATGTACTACTACTACTACTACTACCACCACAATACTATTATCACTGTACTACTACCACAGTGCTCCCACACTACTACTAACTACGACCACAAAACTATTATCACAGTACTAACAGCACGGTGAACCTGACTACTAATACCACGAAAATATTATCAATTTACTACTACTACAATTATATTATCACAGTTCTACTACCACAGTGCTACCTGATTACTATTACCACAATACTATTTTCACATTACCACTACCAATACCTATTATCACATTAACTACCACAATACTATTACTGCAGTAATACTACCAGACTACAACTACCACAACACTATTATCACAGTAATATTACCAGGCTACTATTACCACAATACTATTTTCACATTACCACTACCAGGTTACCACTACCAATACCTATTATTACATTTATTACCACAATACTATTACTGCAGTAATACTACCAGACTACTATTACCACAATACAATTATTGCAGTAATACCTCCAGATTACGACTACTACCAGAATACTATTATCACATTTACTACCACAATACTATTACTGCAGTAATACTACCAGACTACAACTACCACAACACTATTATCACAGTAATATTACCAGGCTACTATTACCACAGAACTATTATTGCGGTAATACCTCTAGATTACTACTGCTACTACTATTATCAGAATACTATTATCACATCTTCTACCTCAATACTATTACTGCAGTAATACTACAACTACCACAATACTATTACCACATCTAGTACCTGAATATCACTCCCCTGATACTATTGTGAGAGTAGTAGTAACAGAGTACAGCTCCTAGACTACTACTACCAGTACTATGACTTTATCCTGCCTGTGCCTGATTAGACCGCGTGGGAGGGGCTCGACTCCGTGGCTCCTGTGGTGTTGTTGTGATTGAGGTGAACACCTGATTGAAATCAGCGTGGTCCTGTCTCCAGGCTCCCCGGGCGGGGCTGCAGCTGACCCTGTACCAGTACAAGACCTGTCCCTTCTGCAGCAAGGTGCGGGCCTTCCTGGACTACCACGGCCTGCCCTACACGGTGGTGGAGGTCAACCCCGTCATGAGGCAGGAGATCAAGTGGTCGTCCTACCGCAAGGTCCCCATCCTGATGGTGGACGGGGACGTGGTGAGGGAAGCCGCTCCGCCTTCAACGTCGTCAGCCTGGAATGATGATGCGTCACCGGCGTAGATTAACTCTCTCTCTCTCTCTCTCTCTCTCTCTCTCTCTCTCTCTCTCTCTCTCTCTCTCTCTCTCTCTCTCTCTCTCTCTCTCTCTCTCTCTCTCTCTCTCTCTCTCTCTCTCTCTCTCTCTCTCTCTCTCTCTCTCTCTCTCTCTCTCTCTCTCTCTCTCTCGTTTCCCAGCAACTGAATGACTCATCAGTCATCATCAGCTCCCTGAAGACCTTCTTGGTGACCAGGTTGGTCCTCACAGGCTTTAATTAAGACTCCTCTGGTTTTAATGCTGTTGTGTTTCAGTAAAATACAGTATTTCGGGTACAACAGGATAACACTTCACTAACCCCGGAGTGCAACTCAGGATATTTTATGCACATAAAGATGTATAGATGTTTATATTGGACCTGCCTGCGGAACAAGGCTGGTGGAGTCAGTGCCTGCTTTTAAAAAATCTTCTTAAATTTGACTTTTACCGAAAGCAAATCCTGATTTTGGTTGGAGTTGAATTTTAGAATTGTACTATTTTTATTTATTTTTACTATAATTGTTGTTGTCGTTACTGACGCTGCGAGCGGCCGTGTGTCCAGGCAGACGTCCATGACGGAGGTGCTGCGCTGTTACCCCGAGATGAAGTCGCTGAACGAGCGTGGGAAGGAGGTGACGGAGTACAACAACAAGTACTGGCTGATGCTGAGTCAGGAGGAGACGCAGCAGCTGTACCCGGACAAGGAGGAGCAGAAGTAGGTTCTCCAGGTTCTCATCCTGCCGTCAACTGCTCCACATGTGAACACTGTGTCTTCCATCCACTTGTGGAGATTCTCATCAAAACGTCAAATCAGTGTTTGAGAACGTGGAAAGTACCAGGATGTTGTACCACTTCCTGTGAAATGTTGTTAGATGGGTAAACAGCGATGGCACTCTAATACTCTCTCTCTCTCCCTCTGTCTCTCTCTCTCAGGGAGGAGATGAAGTGGCGTCGCTGGGCAGATGACTGGCTGGTTCATCTCATTTCGCCCAACGTGTACCGGACCACCGGCGAGGCCTTGGCCTCCTTCGACTACATCGTGCGCGAGGGGAAGTTCAGCACGTTCGAGGGATTCTTCGCCAAATACGTTGGCGCGGCGGCCATGTTCTTCATCGCCAAGAGGCTGAAAAGTAGGTGAGTGACACGAAAAACAAAACTCTCCTTCCTCTGCCACGGTTAAAAGCCGTTCTGCCGCCGACGTCGCCCGAAAACGCATCTGAACCTTCTTTTCAGACACAACCTGCAGGACGACGTGCGGCAGGACCTGTACAAGGCCGTCGACGACTGGGTGGCCGCCATCGGCAGGAAGAGGACCTTCATGGGCGGAGATCGACCCAATCTGGCGGATCTGGTGAGGAAGGTCGGCGTGGGGGCGCCCGGCGGGGGGGCGCCATGGATCGTGCTTTTCCTTTACATCGACCGATCGGTTCGAAGATTAAAACACAAGTTGAGCCCGAATCACCGACGCTGAGTGAGATGATTTACTGAAGTATCCAAAGTTTTTGTTGAGATTCTCGTCTTTACTCCAAGACAAGTGGTGTTTTTGGCACCGAATCACCTCGGGTCTCTGAGCAGCAGCATCTGACACAGCAGGCAGGCGGCCTGCCCAGGTAAGTCCAGGTGTGGGAAACGCTGCAACATGCGGCCACCGCCATCGATGAACCTCATCTTACTTCACGATGGCCCTTAACAAGGTCAATATCGGCCGATACCGATGTACGGCTGATGAATGAATGAATGAATGAATGAATGCATCCCCAAAGAAAATAACATGAAGCCTGGCAAGTACAGCTCCACATTACCCACAATGCAATCTGTTCAAAGTGACAGGGCTGACAGCTGCTTGTCACCGGTAAGGTTCACACAGGGAGGCGGGGGGGTGTACCGGGCTGGGGCCAACACCATGGGGCCCCTCGGCCCAGTCTTACCCGGGAAACATAAAATGGGTGTTTTCGCCGCACCTCAAAAATGTTATTTATGTTTTTATCTTCAAAACTGTCGATATCAAGAAAAGGTTGAGTTTCTCAATATGTTTGAGGGGGCCCGGCCCTGGATCAAGAGCCGCCGTTCGTGCATATGAATTAATACACAACTAATCAAACAAATTGAGAGGATGAGTTGACGTCCTCAAAAACACCTTAAAATAAATAAAGCGGTCCTGCTGCCCCTGCTGCCCCTGCTCCTCCTGCTCCTCCTCCTCCGCTTCTCAGGTTTGTTTACTGAAGGAGAGTTTCTTTCAAACGGAAACGCCCTCGTTCCCTCTCCGCAGGCGGTGTTCGGGGTCCTGAGGGTGATGGAGGGCCTGGAGGCCTTCAACGACATGATGAACAACACCAAGGTGCGGCGCTGGTACCGACGCATGGAGGAGGCTGCGCTCAACCACGAGGGGCGCCACTGAGCCCCGGGGGGCCGCCACTGAGCCCGACGTCCGGCGCTTCCACTCCCAGGACGGGGATCCTTAAATGCTGTGAGCTTCCAACGCAGCGACACGTTTGACACCTTATTCTTATAATACCGCCAGCTTACACAGCTGCATTCTGGGTAAAAACAGTGGTCTTCTGATTTATTTGCTACATGTCCGGGGAGTAATTGTGCTGCTTTAAACCCCTTGAGGAGAACCGGGGTTTAGAAATAACTTAATCCTGATTAAAGTAGGGTGGAAAATGTCTCGTACTTCTTTAGAGGAGCTGCAACACGTGGCCGAATTGGAAACTCGCTCTTCCCAAATGCTTTTCACACCAAAACATGCTCAACCCCCGAGCTCGGATGCGGAGGAAGTCAGACATCTCATCAAAACTTGTTTGACTGCGTTTCCAGCAAGCTAGCTAGCAGCCTCCGTAGCAGTTAATCACGGGTTGCCAGGGTGATGGCAATACACATGTGGCCCAGCCTCTTTGCTCTTTAGAGGGTGGATTGGGGTGAAAAGCAGGAAGTGACCTCTAACGGTTGTTAATATTTCTTCCACGGTTCAGCTTCTCTTCTTCCAGATCATGTTTAATGAAGCGGGATTCATGTGAATGTCGACAAATGCAATAACTGTTTCTTAGTTCTGCTGGGTTGGAGTTCACTGTACATAATGCACACTGGAAAACCAAACTCTCAATCAGTATTGAATAATAAACATGGAATAAAGTAAAAGTACTTCTGTTCTTTTATTGCAAGGGCTTGAATTCTACTAAACGCTCCGTCCTCACGTCTCAGACAAACAGGTTTTGAGGTTTTCATAACAGCATGATCCTTTGGTTTAAGACGCTGTTCTGTCCTGAGTGTTTCCTTCACTTGCAAAAAAAACAAAGGAAAAATAGGAATCTCACATTTAATTGACAGTATCACGCATCACTTCAATTCATATACAAATTTTCAGAAATGTACACGACACCCGTTGTTATGGGATGGAACAGACAGTAAACTCATCAGGTGAAGTACGTCATGATTTACTAACAATCCAAGAAGACTCAAAGGTTTGTGCTTTGAGGGGAAGATGCTTCTCAGGGGCAGAACGATGTGGATCATTGAAAAACTCAACGATGCATTTTAGCTGATTCACCCCAATATGTCCATCCAAACATCAACAGGAAGTGACATCACCGAGTAAAAACAGCTTGGATTCCCATCCAACAGTTTCAAAACAAAAAAATAAAACAGCCATGTAAACACCAAGCTGATGGGTGGAGCTTCAGGGGGGACGTGGGCGGAGCTCAGGACCTCCAGAAGGTGGAGCTGAGGAAGCCTTTAGGAGGGTTCATCTGCCGGCTTCTCAGAGACACCTGAGTGACATCAATGTTCAAAATGACAGAGTGAGTCATCGACAACCAGTGGAGCGTGTCATCGCTCCTGTACAGGAAGTAAAGTCAGATCCCGCGGGAAGTAAAGTCAGGTCCCACAGGAAGTAAAGTCAGGTCCCACAGGAAGTAAAGTCAGGTCTGCAGGTAGGAACTCACCTCCAGAAACTGCTGCAGCCTCCTGAAGGAGCCCATCTGACCTGCGCTGGTGATGGCTTCGATCCTGCCCCACGGAGACACAAACAAAACACCTTACCCCAGGGGGGCCGCCAGGGAGGCTTTGGGCCCCAAGAACAGACATCACTTTGGGCCCCACCAGCACCACCACGACAACCCCCACCCCTCCACAACCCAATCAAACCCATTGAAGCTTTAAATAACTACCTTTGCAGGATTGCAACTCTTGTAGTCAAAAAGTTACTGTACGATATTTACAGACAGTGAGCTGTGAAAGTATCACACCAGCGAGCAGGCAGGCAGGCAGACAGACAGACAGACAGACAACATTCTCTGCATAGAGTGGAATTCACTGGTTGATGCTGAAACCCTGTACAAGAAATGTGATGAAGGCCGTCCTTCAGGCTAAATGTGCTTGGAGGTGGCTGTGGATCAGGAGACGGGTGGGGCCGTGGGCGGAGTCGTTCTACCTGGAAGCAGCCTGGGTGGGGGTGTGTGATGGTTGAAAGCCCCGAAACGCCCAATGGGCCCAGGTCACATCACCGATGATGTGTCCAGGTGCATCACAACATGACGTCTCTCACAAGTAATGGTGATTTTGGAACGGAAAATTCTCCCAACAATGGCGAGTAACTTCAGACAGATGTGACTCCGATGTACATTCACCTCCTCAATTAAAACGAGTTAAACATCATCTACAGAATGATACAACAAACAACTCCCCGCTCCTCCTTTCCGCTCCCTGCTCACACGGCACTCTACTGCAAACGGGCGACGTGGCAGCTACAAAGGCCTCGCGCTCTCTTTGAACGCCGCGCTCCGCCCGCGCCGAGGTAAAGCCAGGGCTCCACCCTGAAGGCACCTCCCGAGTTACTCCCAATAAAAGTAAATGAATGCCGACCGTTCCCACTCAGGGTTTCAGGTTCCTTTCAAAAGGCAGAAACTGTTCTTTTCGGTGACACATTTGAATATTTCATGCGGTAATAGCAGGTTACTTCATGAATGTATTTGAGTGTGTGTGTACCTTGGGAAGTACTCCTCTTTGATCAGCAGCATGAGCTTCCAGAACTGACCCTGGTACTGCTTCACCAGGGCGTGGCCACAGACCTGCAGGAGGAGGAAGAGGAGCCCATCAGCCGCCTGTACACGCTCCACGTGGCGAGCGAGCGAGCGATGGAGGTGGAGGACCCGTGGGAGGGTGGGGTCAGGACCGGGGGGGGCGGGGGGGCCCATGGGTGGGCTCAGGACCCACTGACCTCTAGGAAGTCGAACAGCAGCGTGGCCGTGATGTCGGCGAGCGGCTCCATGTTGAGCATCTGAGCGATCCAGCGCCAGCCGTGGTTCAGACCGTGAGGGCCGCTCTGCAGGACGGGGAGACACATTTCAAGCTTCGACAAGAACCCCAAGAGAAATTTGAAGCCACTTTTAAGACAAATCGCGTCTCCCTCTCTCTCTCTCTCTCTCTCTCTCATTCAATCAAGTATTGCAGAGAAGTACTTTCTGTTTGGAGTTCAGTATCCAGTGGAAACAGGGTCTGAGCCCGGAAAGCGGTACTAGAAGCGTTTCCTTCAGGTCGGACAGGAAGAGAAGAACATCTGAGCAGAACTTTACGCACAACAGGACGAGGACGTCTCTGCAGGTGAGTATGAGGTAGATAAGAGATCTATTCATCCCCAGAGGGAAATTGTAGTGTCATAGGCGCTCACATCAAAAATAGGCAATAATTATAATAATAATAATAATAATAATTACATATAGCGGCAGGCAGCAATACACAGGATCTAGTTTAGTCGTGTTGGGTACAATTTTCCCAGTTTCTGTTATGCATGATCAGTCTTTAAATGCCTCTAAATGTTGTATTTTGTTTTTTTTAACTCTGCATAAATAAAGACATGAAGTATCTTATTTCTCATGTTTTTTCACGAGTGTTTCTCATGCGGAGGTGTTCGATCAATCACCGCAGACGTTACTGAATGTTCCTGAGGAGCAGTGTTTTTAACGATCGTTCGTTATTACGATCGTTTCTGGGTCTCGCAGTGGGGACACCAAGAAAGGGGCGGTTCCTTCAAAGGTTTTTAGAACTTCCCGCGGTGTGAAGACGCCTTCCGTGACTGATTATAGTTTTCCGGGTTTTGTGAAACGCCGCACGAGATACGGTTTTACGAGTTTCCATTAAACGCAGCGTCAGCTCAGTTTGTCTATGTGTGTTGTCTGAACGCTGTGAACGAAGCTTGGACGTTCTTCTACTTACTGTACATTTACAACAGTGTTTCACTCATTTCTGCTCAAAACGTAGATCGATATTGGTCAAATGTCAAGAGGTCTGAAACATCCGGGTTCTAAGGAGACCTCAATGTTGTGTTTGATACTTTTAAGCCCAAAAAAGCAGAGAAGCCTAAAAATAAAAAAGTCCCAGCAATAACAATACGGCTGGACCCCTAATAATAATAATAATAATAATAATAAGGAAATAGCATAAAAAGAGAAAAGAAAATAAACATTGATGTTAACTACTGGATGGAACATTTTTTTTTAAATATACAATAAACCTAATAATCAACAGTGAATAAAAATAAAACTATGGTAATATATATTAAACCTGTTGATAAACAATAAATATAAACTAAACATAACAAAAACAGTAAAAAATTAAAAATAAATGAGAGACTGTCACTGCAATACATAGCACTAAACTAAAAGATGGATGCAATTACATGTATAATAAACATTAAACCAGAAAAATGAACCTAAACATAAATAATGAACATTGAGACTTGGTGATAAAATCCTAATGCTAAATATTAAATATGAAATAAAAGAGGAGGCGTACCCCCGGCTTGGAGCCGTAGGGCCACCTCAGCTGGATGATGGCGGCGTAGAGGCGGATCATCCCCGACATTCTCTTCAGGAAACTGTCCTGACCTTCCACCCCGGAGTCGTCCACTCGGTATCCCAGAATCCTGTGCACACCAGGACGGAGATTCAAACATTCAGACACCGAGTTCCACGCACATCGTGTGCAGTACTTCCACTCAAGAATCTTTTTTTCGGTCACATCAAAATAGGCAAAAATAATAAGACAAGAGAATAAAAAATTTAAAAAAGCAGGAAATACACAATTAAGCTCAAAGTTAACGAGAGTATAGAATAATGTGATGTTAACAATGCAGTTAACAGTAAATAACAAAATATGGCAATAAGCCCAATGATAAACAATAAGTATAAACCTACAAATGAACATAAAAACAACTAAAGATGTTCAAGGCTCATGGTGCGAGATGTAGAGACGTTCTGCAGGTTTAGTCAATCTATCAGGTTTAGTCAACAAATCTATCTCACATCTACTTAAAGTTAAATGTTATTCAAAGGGAATAATATGGGTTTTTTGTTGTTTTTACTTTTTCAAAAGACGTATTTTCATGTCCATATATAGTCATGGAAGTTGCATCAAAAATTACGGAATAAAAGTGTATATCATCATCATCATCATCACAATTGTGTTACTTTCAGCAGGAAATCCGTTTCCCCATCCACACAGCACATATTAATAATCCCTTAATTTGCCCCCACCGACCCCCACCCCCTATTTTCCCTCCAAGATGAATGAACTGTGGCTTCAAGTGACATCATGAAGAGGAAGTGACATCATTTACACCTTCAGAGGAGCTCAGTTGAAAAGCTTGTAAATGATGACATTCATAACTGATCATTGTTTTATAGTGTTTGCTGGGGTCTGTCAAGCATAACCTAGAAGGAGAACACAGTTCTTCAATAAATCAATGGCGATATTTATGAAAAAAAAATGTTATTTACTTCTTTATTTTACTTTATTTACTATTATTAGCGAATTAATTGGAGAATATTTTTTATGGCGGCAATTTTAGGATTTCCACACCATCACATTCACCCCCGTCACAAGTAATGCATGTGTCATGGATGATAGAAATAAGGATTTGTGCCTGAGGTGGGGAAATATGTTTCCTGGGAAATCAAACGCGTATATTAAATGGTGAAATGTAAAATAAATAAACAAACAAAGGATTCTTTGTTATTGAAAATAGAAAGGTCAAATGGCACCCATCTCATGGAAGGACTCAGAAGTTACACGTTTTGGAATTTGTAGCGCCCCCTACTGTTCGGTTTTTACATACTTTGACATACGTTCCCATACATCCACCTAATATGCCCATTCATGAATTATGGCCGAGTTTGTCAAGTTTAATGGTTAACAGCGGCTATGTTGCTGATCCGAAATTTTATGTAATTTAGCATCTCACAGGAAATTGAGTAAAAATTTCTGAAGAACAAACAGAATTCTAATAATAGGGAACCAGCACAAAAACAACAGGGTTTCAGCCCTACGTGTTTGAATCTCTAATTACCTAAAAAAGAAGCGAGAATAACTGAGTGAGTGAAATACAAAGCCCAATTCCTATGAAGTTGGGACGTTGTGTAAAACATAAATAAAAACAGAATACAATGATTTGCAAATCCTTTTCAACCTATATTCAATTGTATACACTACAAAGACAAGATATTTAATGTTCAAACTGGTAAACTTTATGTTTTTCCGCAAATATTCACTCGTTTTGAATTTGATGCCTGCAACACGTTCCAAAAAAGCTGGGACCCCTAGGGGCCTGTTTACCACTGTGTTACATCACCTTTCCTTTTAACAACACTCAATAAGCGTTTGGGAACTGAGGACACTAATGGCTGAAGCTTTGTGGGTGGAATTCTTTCCCATTCTTGCTTGATGCACGACTTCAGTTGCTCAACAGTCCGGCGTCTCCGTTGTCGTATTTTGCGCTTCATAATGCGCCGCGCATTTCCAACGGGAGACAGGTCTGCACTGCAGGTGGGCCGGTCTAGTACCCGCACTCTCTTACTAGGAAGCCACGCTGTTGTAACACATGCAGAGTGTGGCTTGGCGTTGTCCTGCTGAAATAAGCAGGGACGTCCCTGGAAAAGACGCTGCTTGATCGGCAGCGTACGTTGCTCCAAAACCTGTTTGCACCTTTCAGCCTTAATGCTGCAAGTTACCACTTACACACCCCCACACCGTCACAGAAGCTGGCTTTTGAACTCTGCGCTGATAACAATCTGGATGGTTTTTATTTACGTTTTACATAACGTTCAAATTCATTGGAATTGGGGTTTGTAATTTAGCATCTCACAGGAAATGGCGTAAACATTTCTGAAGAACAAACCGAATTCTAATAATAGGGAACCAGCACAAAAACAACGGGGTTTCAGCCCTACGTGTTTGAATCTCTAATTACCTAAAAAAGAAGCGAGAATAACTGAGTGAAATACATCAGAAGGCCTCAGGGTTCCCAGCCCTACCTCTGGTAGTCCTCCACCGAGGTGCCCTCCTTCATGGGGGGGTAGTGCGGCACGGCGTAGGGGCACTTCTTGTGCAGGTGAGCCAGGATCAGGTCGCCCACGTGCGGGTGCAGCTCCCACACGCCCGCCGCCACCACGCCGATGGGGAAGGCGGCTTCGTGGTGGGACGCCACCTCCTCCTCGCCTTGTTTCTGGGGACGACGACGCTGGGAGTTACTTTTGTAAGACATTTTAACAGGCTCATCTAAAATGGAGACCGGCTTTGTATTGTTGGATATTTTGGGCAGAATTTTTGTTTAACATACATTCTGGTTTAACCCTGGAATGTATGTGAGGCGTCAAACACATTAAATAATGGCTACAAACTTGGAAATGAAAAAACATTAAGGTTTGACTCCTGTTTGACTCAACATATGTATTCTAGGCCTAAATGTATTTCTTCCCCCTTTACTTTACGTTTTAATGTGACGTATTCAATCGTGATTCATCAACAATGTTTCTGTGAAATAAACAACAGTGTAGGCGAACCACAGTCCACGTGACTCACACCAACACTCACTCACCACAAACTTCTCTGCCAGCTTGTAGCTGACGAACTCCAGCCCCTTGGGGTGCTGGGAGACGGACACGGAGCGCCCCCCGGAGGCCAGAGAGCGCCCCGACAGCAGCTTGTCGATCTTGTCCATGATCTCACGGAGCTGTGAGCCCGAGATGGTGGAGATCTGGCTGACGGGAATGGTGGCGGCTTTCTGCAGCTCCATCCTCAGCTTCTTGGTCTGGGGAGCAGGGAACAGAGACGCGGTCGGCGGGGCCTTGATTTAATAGGACGCCGGAACACTAGACTGGACAAAGGAGCCAGGGATCTCAGCGGAAAGATTTAAAACAGAGGTCTGTCAACTGACAAACTATGGTGTGAATTTTAAGATGACGCCTAAGACATTTGATTCCATCAGATATCGGTGAAATGGCTGATGAAATAATACTGACGTTCTAAGTTTAGAACTTAAGCATAAAATGGTTCCAAAAGATCCAAACATAGTATCAATATTATAATTGGTTAATTATTAAAACAATGGAATACAGTCAGAGTATTTATAACCCAGCACTATCCCCGGTTCAAAACTGGCTTCAATGACAGCTGACAGTAACAATCCTGTGGTGACTCCATGTTTAACTGTGTGTGTGTGTGTGTGTGTGTGTGTGTGTGTGTGTGTGTCTACCTGCAGGTCCTTGGCGGTGTTGAGCCCCTCCAGAGACTGGACACACTGTGCAGCAGACTGCTGCAGCTCCTTGTACCACTTCAGTGTAGAGTCCTCAGCCCTGGTCTGCAGACCTGGGTCATGGTCATAACACATTCATGACACATTCAGAACAAAGGATCCCGCACCCTCACCCACCTCCACCCCACTCAACTGACCCCACCAGATCCTCAGGTAGGAGTGCAGAGACACCTCTACTTCCAAACAGAATCCCAATTATTCAAAGGTTCCGTTTCCATGACAGTGAGAAGCTAAATAAATATAAAATAAAGGATGACTCGTCCCTCGCACCTTGTTTTCGGGCTTTCTCTTTGGCCGACTGCATGGCTTTCTTCTGCTCTTCCTGTTTGGCCTGAAGCTCCGCCTGCTTCCTGCGCTCTTCCTCCTCCGCCTCCTCCTGCTCTCTCCTCTTCCTCTCCTGCACCTCAGCCGCCTGCTCCTGCATGACACGGATCAGGGCCCGCATCTGGTGCAGCGCCCCCTCGGCCACCGCCATGTCCTCCACGCCGGGGAACTCCCCCTGCGCACAGTG
The DNA here is from genome assembly GCF_960531495.2 of Zeus faber. Lineage (NCBI taxonomy): Eukaryota > Metazoa > Chordata > Actinopteri > Zeiformes > Zeidae > Zeus > Zeus faber. The sequence continues at coordinate 2,332,731 of NC_137203.1, forward strand.
CGGCTCGGACACTCAAACCTCCAGTCAATCGACGGAACTCGGAACGCAGAAAAACTTGGGAAACATGGAACTCAACCAGATTTTGGGTCCGATTCTCAGCTTTCCTGGTGTGTGCATTCAATAACTGACATTTGCCACCGGGGATGTCACCCTTCTTAGCAGTAATGTGACAAACTTTCAGGGCTTTCAGTATTTCATAATCTGTTTAGAACTCCAGGATAAACACCTGTAGATGGAGTCCAATCTAGTGGGAGAGCGTTGTTCAGTTCAAACACAAAGCATTGTGGGTGCTTTCAGGAGGGAGTTTGAGTCCTGATGTGGGTGGACGTGGTGCGGGAGGCTTTACCTCGGCCGTGGTCCGCACGACCTCCGACACCTGGGAGCAGAGCTGGTTACCGCGGGTGATGTAGGCGGCGAGGTCGGCGGCGGGGGGGAGGCTCTTGGCCTGGCCCGACGGCTCCAGCAGCTGGTTGAGCTTCAGGATCTCCTCCTGGACCGTGTTGAGGCTGCGCAGGCGTTCCCGACCGTCCGTCTGGCGCTGGCGCTCGAGCTCCGCCTCCCGCGAACGCTGGAGCTCCGCCTCCCTCAGCCGCAGGTTGACAATCTGGGGGGTGAGCGTGAGGAAATCGTGAGGACCCACGGTCTGACCTCCCATGTTTCCCGGGAACTTCAGTTGATTTTTATCAGAGCTGGTTATTACTGCACAACCCCCGAGGGAGCGGCGTGCATGTGTATTATCCGACAGGGGTTTTTGGGGATACCTTTATTCTGTGCCTGTGCTCCTCTTTCAGCTTCTCCTGCCGGCCGATGCTCTCCTTAGTCCTGCAAGAGGCAAACACACAGTCAGATGCAATGTGATGTTAAAGGACAGACGGGAGGGCCGGGGGGGGGGGTTCCTACTCTCTGTCCATCATGTCCCTCATGCGCTGGAAGTCCTTCCTCTGCTTCAGCTCCATGAACTCCTCGAAGCGCTTGAGCTGCTCCGATTCGCGGTTCGCCACGGAGATCACCAGCTGCTCGTGCGTCTCCTGTCGCAGGCGCAGCTCCTCCTGTCCGGACAGACGGACGCGTCAAAACACTGGACCAGGAAACACTATATTCCCAAAATAGGGGTGATCGTGGTTTGAAAGGGACCCCACAGGATAATTTGCATATTTCCAGAGATTTTCCTAGTCTATAAAGATGTACTCCACATTGGACAATATTTCGCAACGCTAAAAGCTCTTATAGTAAGTGTGACTCAGTGCCATCCACTAGTCGCAATCAGCAAAAGGTGTGCAGGGAGGATGCTGACAACATTAGTTCCTTTAGTGGCTCCACATCACAGATTAACAAAATAAATCAATAAAATGTAATAAAAAGGAGGTGGATGTCCATAGGTGCACACTGTGCGTACACTGGTACACTATGCTTTAGTAGATATCACAACATTACTGAACATCATTCGGGAAATAGTTAGCTGCTGCACTTCAGAGAGTGAGGAACGCCTGTGTGAATCATGATGACGTTGATTCAATGTTTAAAGGAAGAGAAATCTAAAAAGAAGGAAGCAATTTAAGCTTAAATGGTGTCGAATGCGATGTGATGTTCTAAACCAGTCGGGTCTGTTCAGAAAAACTTAAAAGGACAACTCTATAATGGGAAATGGATTGAAAAAATAATCTTTTTATATACAGTGTATATATCAAGCTCTCCTTTCATGCCCATGCTGATATACGCACGTCAATAATCTATCGGAAACATTAACGGAAGCCCTTCATTGTCAACCAGCACGGTCAAGCAGCCGCGAGGTGGCACGACGTGAGAACACCGTGATAAAGGTGCAACGGTGGGTCAGCGCCAACCTTGGCCTTGGCTCGGTGTCTCTCCTCACAGATGCGAATGCATCCGGCCATCTGAGTGGCTCTAGGAGACAGCATGGAGATGGTGGGCGGCGGGGAGGGGCTGGAAAGAGGCCTGGGATTCGTCCTGTCATCATCGAAAACAACCTGCGGTGCCTTCACATGAGCGCAGAACAGATCAGACTCGAGAGGCAGATTCATTAAAAGCAGTGTGTGAGAAGACGAGCAGATGTCACGTCATTTGTTTGTTACTCCACCCACATGGTAATGGATTTTTAATGGAGGGAAACTGAAATAGCAAGACAGTATAGCTTTCAAATATTATAAATGCAATAAAATAACTCCCAACTTTATTTCTGCAATAGATCCTAGCAGTTAAAGTTATTTTTTAAAATTCTCCCCAATACAAATATGACCTTGGAGGCAAGTGTGAGGGTCAGGGGAAAACTCACCCCTCTGGCGTCGACTTTTGGAGGCGAGGCTGCTTGTTCTGGAAAGGAGAGCGCAGCATTGTGAGCGCTGATGGATGAAGATGAGCTTTTAGAGGAAAGGGATGTTTCTTCACGGAGGCTTGGAACCTGGTACAGACCCCCCAGAGAAGAGTTTTGAGGACTGAGCCTGGAGTTGTTCTGAGGACTGAGCCTGGTGATGATGAGCCCTGACAGCGGAGACAAGCTGGGTCCCTCACCGCAGCCTGCCACAATATCCTGCGTGGAGATGGGTGTTCAACATTAAGACTTATGGCATTTGCAACCAGGACCTTTCAGTTGACAATAAATTGTTCTCTCTTGTTTTCTGTTATTAATATGACTGCTGTCATTACTGCAATGCCACATTTTCCGTAATTATGAAATGCGACCTCGCCAGACTCTCGGTAGATATGCTCACACGCTACAGACACACATTCACTGTACCTGCATATGAAGATAGAGCTGCTTGTAGGCTTTTAACATGATCCAACAAATGGTCAAACATCATACCTATTTTAACCTAAAATCTTGGCGCTCATGTATAGACCTCTACATGGGGGGGGGGGGGGGGGGAGAGAGATTGTGCTTTTCAATTAATTTGAGGTCTCTGGGCTGTATGGACTCTTTTACAAAGCAAATCAAAACCCACCTGTTCAGACAGGCTTTTAGGTAGCATGTTGTTTTTATTAAAAAATAATAATTAAAAACATTGAAATTATTTTAAAAATATTTTTTGTCTCTTCCACCCGTGTCTTATATATGTTCTTATCTTTGATTTTATTGATTGTGAAGCACTTTGTGACTTGTCTGCACAAGGTGCTATGTAAAAAAAACTTAAATTAATTAGTTACTTACTGCATTTTGTAATTTTCTATAACCATTTTATGCTTAGAATTTCATTATCGTAGTATCACCATCATTTCCATCTGAGGGAGAATACATTTAAAAAAAATACATAGATATAGATATGTCTGCTGGTTTCCCAGCCCTACAGTAAAAGACAGAAACAGCCTGAACAGCATTGTTAAAATCCTTTCTAACGTCACTGGAGCGACACAGAGGTCTGCATTATTTTTTGCAACCAACAAATCCTCCAGAAAGCCGTGAGTGTTTTTTGGCTTCTTCTGGACATGCTCCTGTAAGAGAACTCCCTCCGCTGCCCTCAGGGCGTCGTTATGTTCAAGATTCAAGATTCAAGAGGTTTATTTGTCACGTACATATACTTTCTTACATATATGCTGCGAAACGTCAATGAAATGTCCGTGAAATTCAACTGTTCCTAAACCAACCCGCTGTTCCAGATCCGTCCTCCCCTCTGCACTTCGACTCCAAGAGGCGTCGCAGGGTTTTTATACCATAGTCACTGTTGGTGAACGTTTGATCGGATCTTTTTACTGTGTTTATCAAGTTTCAAGTTCAAAGTTTGTTTGTGTTACTGTGTTTGTGTGTAAAACAAGCTGCTCCAAGTGGCATTAACAAAGCTGAGGTTGTAATGCACCGAATTGTACTGCACTGCACTGCACTGTATTGTATTTATACTTATATCCATCCACCCGCAGGACTGGAGTCTTTCCACATAACGGTGACGTACAACACACTTCAACTCCTGCGTTTACTCCTGCACTCACCTCTCCTCTGTCCAGCCAGTCGGGGTCGTACTTGAGTTTCCCTTTCCGTGTGTTTCTTAAACCTTCTATCGTTCGCCAGCGTAAACTCTCCAGCGCCATGACGCTGCTCGTCGGCGCGGCGGGCAAAACAAACTTTTGAAGCAGCTTCCGGTTTTCCCGGTCCAGCCGCACTTTGGCTCCGTCGAGCAACCGGAACACATTTAAAGGTTCCGGAGCCGTTCCTTTTTGTTGTTTTTTTTTTTTTTTTTTGTTTTTTGTTGTTGTTTGTTTGTCTGTTTTCTGTCCAAACAATTTAGCTGAGCTGCTCAAAAATGTTTTCCCTCAAATCGAGGCAAGTGGACCCCCCCCCCTCCCAAAGATTCAAGAACCAGTGATTGATGTGCTTTTTAAATCAGGAACAGTAACACCAGCACACAAATGGAACTGGTTCCTGTGACGACACAAAGACATCACAGGGGGCATCCATGACTGCGCAAAAAACCATGGCAACATGAAACAGATTCCTCTAGGCCTGTATCCGGGCGGATCCTGGTGTAGCAGGGGAAAAGGTGAGAACCAACGTCACCAGGTGACCCTACGACCTTTCAAACCCTACGACCTTTCAAACCCTACGACCTTTCAAATCCTGCGGTGGCAAAAGGTCCGTGCCGGGCATTTGCCACCGGGCCGCGAGAAAGCCGGAATTCCCCCGTCCCCCGAGCGGCGGTGTTCCAAGGAATGGCACTTCAGGGAAATGTCCATTTGCAAGACCTGCCATCCCTGGGAAAATATTTTGAGAGGTAGGGAAGCGGTCACAGAACCACAGGTTGTAGCATCTGGTCCAATCCGAGGGATGTAGGTTAAATACCCAATACATGTACGGTACTGTTTTGTATTCATTGTTTCCGTTATTAAATTACAATTGTATGTGTGTGTGTATATATATATATATATATATATATATATATATATATATATATATATATATATATATATATATATATAAATTTTTTTTTTTTTTTTTTTTTTTTTGCGTAGTTTCAGCTGGCATTTCGTACCTGCGTATTTTGACTAAGAGTTGCATAGTTGGTGCATAAAATGCGTGCAGGTTGGCAGGTCTGCGTTTGTTTTCAGGATAACGGGCGTTCGGTCCAATGGGACATTTTTAGGTCGATCGGGGTTTGGGCACGATGGGTCGTCGCCCCCAGTTCCGAGCGTCTTTACGTCCTGCTCTTTTCTGCCTCCGACAGATTCAGAAGAATTCGGTGAAATGATAAAAGAAATAAAAAGCTTTACTGTACATGTCATAAACGCAGTGCTTTGCATTTTTATCAGGATAATACAAACACATTTTTTTACATGACATCCATGATGCTGTTCCCATTACTGTGAGCACTGAGTTTGGGTTTGAGTACAGTCGGGATCATGCGTTCCATCTGAACGCATGCAAGCACATGTGCTTCCTCTTTAGTGTTCTTTTCTGCACCCAATCAGTCATCAACTTTTATAAATATATATTTTTTCCAAATAATGCATTTATTAGGGCAGGGGGTGGTGGTGGTGGTGGTGGTGGTGAATGCCAAAAACTCCTCTGCGGTGGCCGTTGTAGTGCGTGTGTCTGCATTTTGCATCACAAAATGTCAGAAAACGTGAGAGCTCGGTCTCCGCCAGCACAACGGCGAGTCGTTTTCTCAGCTGGTTATTTACTATCGGGTGCCATCGGGGAGGGGGGACCCATCCAGCTTGGCCCCGACCCAGTCGAGGATCCTCTCGTCGTGGGCCTTGTCCCCCATTGGTCTCTCCGGCCGAGGCTCCTTCTTGCCGTCCCTCCCCCACTCCTTGCCCAGCGTGAACTCCACATTTTTTTCCATCACAAAGTTGTTGACGTCCACGTCTTGTAGCAGGAAGTCTTTCCAGCTGAGACCCGCCTCCCTCCACATGGCACCAACTTTTGTGTGGCTCATTCCTTTGCAGAGGACAGTGAGGATGTGGACCAACAGGACTCCAGCTTTGCCCAGCGGGATCAACGGCTTGGAGATCTCCCTGAGGAGCTGTCCCATAGGGATTCCTCCCTCGTGGAGCATGGGGGCGATGAGCTCCGCCAGGTACAGCCAGAAGTGGGGGATGTCAATGGCCATGTCCTCCGCCATCTCCAAGATCTCCTGAAGCCCTTTGTGGTACTGCTGTGTGCTCAGCGTTCCGGCCTTGATGAGCTGCTGCAGCAGCCGCCCCATGTGCTCCCTGGCGACGGTGCTACGCTCCAGCGTGAACTCCAGGCCGTTCCGTACGAACACACAGAGCAGCTGGGTGCTGTTCATCTCCTGAACGCACTGCATGGCCTCCTTCATGTCGTTGATGTGGAGGTACTCCTCGATGATGGCGATGGACTTCTTATCCAGCTCCTGCTCGGTCAAGGTGGGCTTGGCGGGGGTCTGGGCAGGTGGGGGCGTGGGAGCCGACGGCTGGCCAAGGTTTTCTTTGTTCCTGGCTCGGTCTCCGCTGCCTCTATCCCTCTCTATCTCGGACACCTGGACGGTGTCGGCGGTGCCGCGTGGTTCTGTTTCCCAGCTCAGCCCTTCCTTCTCGCAATCGAGGCTGCGCTTTGTGGTCCCCGGCCTGTGCCGCTCTCTGTCGTCCCACCAGTCGAGGCTGCGGGCCAAGCGCTCGAGGCCCAAACTGTTGGGTCTGGGAGGCACCCATCTACCATAGTCCATAGAGTGTTCAGAGGAGGAAGAGGGGGGCGGCTTACTGGCCGAGAGTATGTTCAGGGTGCCGGTGGCTGGACGACCACCTGGCTCTGAGCCTGGACCTGCAGGCTTGGTTCCGCTGCTGCAACCCCTTCCCCAGCAGCGCAACGTGCCTTTTCCACCGCCGGGCACAAGCAGCAGGTTGTCAAGGTCAAGAGCTGAAGTCTTTGTGATCTTGCTGAGGCGCGAGGTGTCGATGGGTCTGTTCTTGATGGAGATGGGCACCGTTTTCCAGCCCTCGTCCTGGGGCATGCCACCCCGGCACGGTGGGTGGGGGCCCCCATGGCCGCCGGGACTCCCGCCACCTCCCATTCTGCGCCCTGGGCCCCCGCTAGACTCCTTTTTTGAGTTGAGGGCCTGCTGGACTTTCATCAGCTGCCTGTGCTCCTCCATCTCGGCCTCTTTGTGGATCTGGTCGATGGTTTTGGGACCCTGGTCTCCTCGCCTGGGGACCCAGGTGTTCCGTCGGAGGTCCAGCACGTCCTGGAGCATGAAGCGAATCCTGGAAGTGGTCTTCCTCTCCTTGACGATCTTCTCCATCTGGTTGAAGTAATGGTCCATGCGAGACTTGACCTTCACAAAGTCCAGATCCTTGCCGATGGTGGAGAGAAGCCGACACAGGCACTCCAGTGACTCCTCGTCGTGGTTCTTCAGCAGCTTGACCACGCAGTCGTGCATGATGAACTCCGTCAGCATCTTCAGCTTGAACAACTCCCCAATAAACTTGATGTTGCCTAGCGAGCGCCGCCGCTTGTCCTTGGCCTCCTCGAGTTCGTCTTTGAGTCGTTGCTTCTCCTCCTCCCCCGAGGCGGCGTCCAGCTCCTTCTGCTTCTTCTCGAGGATCTCGTCGGCGTCCTTGTCCTTCTCAAACTCCTTCTGGCAGCAGTTCAGCAGCAGCCTGCGGAAATTCACAGTGACTCCATGTTGGTCTGCTGTGGGGACTTTGAGCCCCATGAGGCAGTGGCACATGTTCGCGTAGGCCACGGAGAAGTTGGGCTCGGAGATGGCCTTCTCGAAGATGAGGTCTATGACTCCCTTCAGCCTCTCCTCTGTGTCGATGGTCAGCTCCGTCACCTGCTTCATCAGCTGCTGGAACATCTGCGGCGTGAGCTTGTTCAGGATGCTGCGCACGCGCCTGAACAGCTCCTGGGTCTTGAGCTGCTCGGGGTCGTTCTCCTCCTCGCCTTCCTCCAGCGCCCGTCCGCGCACAACCTTCTTCACGGAGGGCTTCCAGGCCTTCTCCGCCTTGTTGAGCTGCACCTCGTCGTTGAGCGACATGCTGACAAATTATATTATACAGTATATTACTGGGTCAATATCATCAGAATCATTTATGAGATTGTATTATATACTATTATCAGATTTTAGACTGAGATGATTACAAGCCTTCTATGAATCTGTGTGCCCTCCCTTGTTTGTCACTATAGCAACTAAATCCAACTGTTACTCTCATTAACCGCACCATTTATGATGAGATTATCTTCTTATATTATCATTTAATCATCAGATGACAATTATATCACACACTTAGTGTGCACTTTATGTACACTTACATTCTCATGTAATAATACACCAGCTCAGGTGTAAATTTTTCTTTGTTTCCTCAACGTTCAGGGTTGATTTTACAGTCATAGAGGTGTTGGTGGTCATAGGGGATCATAGGTGGTGGTGGTGGTGGTGGTGTACTGAGCTGCATTATATTCAGAGGTGTTTCTAATGTTCTGTCCCTCCTCATGCATGTCAATAGAGAGGACAAAATTATCAAAAAATCATTATAATGTAGTTCAGTACAACACATTTAACTATGATCTCAGTGTAATTAAATTTACACATTTCCCATCCTTTCAACAAAAACTGAACATTAGAAACTTCAGAAAAGTAGAATTCATGGCAGAGTTGTATTGGATTACGTTGGATTGTACAGGTGTACCTGATAGTGTACACTGTATATAGCATTAAGGCAGTGCTGCACGCTGTTATTAAGTTATTTACATAAGCATAAACATTCTCTAGACAAGAATGTTCATACCTTGTTCACTAGAAGTTCTCTCCTGCATTCAAGTTCATCTGACGTAGATGTGAGAAATAAATGCTTTATATACGACCTCAGAATCCCATATGTTGCCATGGAAACACGTCATAGATATTAGGGGAATTCCCAACACTCCCGCCCGTCATCATGCGATGTCACAACTGAACTGATGCCAGAATTTGGATGCAGTTTCTTTCTGTTTTGCTTACCTTCAGGGTTTCCGTAGTATTTGGTGCCAAGTAAGACGTGAATACCATTGGTCATTTGAGTACACAATACATGAGAATTCCAATAAAAATTACATTTTAATCTTATTTCACAACAAAGAAATACATCAGAACAGAGGATCGCAACCAAATAATTTCAATTTACACAGCAAACTTCTTCTAAAAGAGCTTTGTAATATCACAGCCATAAGTTCTGCAGTCAAAACAAACCATGTTAAAAATCAGCCTGAGAAAAATTAAAATAAAAAAATGATTATTGTTTTCAAATTCAAAGCTGCGAACTGTATAAAAAACATCACAATAGATTTTAAGCACAAATGTGAATGTTCACAACATTTTTTATAAATTCAAAATCCCATATTCAAGACTGGTTAATTACATGGAATTTCAGGATAATATAAGATAAAACTTCATTCATTCCCAGGGGGGACTTCAGGAAAGAATATCGGACTAAAACGCTAGGTTTTTAAATATAACCGATCTAATATTTCAGACTTCATATTGAGAAATGGACAGCTGAGATATGGTAAACGGTAAAAAATGATGAACCATCCAGCTCTGTTCAGCAGCTAGATTTTCATCATTGTTTTTTTTTTACTTTATTGCCAAATTCTTTGTAAACAGAAAGTGCAGATACACAAACTCCTCTGCTAGCTTGCAAGTAGGGAGTCGCCGAACACGTTTCCGTACGTGGTTTTGAGGAAGTGCACGTAGTTGTGCAGGGTGCGGTTGGTGGAGTCTGCCTGTTCCAGTCGCTCCTTGATGTTCCTCAGCTGGAACTGGTAGCGTCGCTCCATCTGGGTCCAAGCAGACAAACACATTGCAAAGTGAGATTCCACCCGTTAAACGGATCGGGGCGGTGTGGTTTGCTTTACCACCAGAGGGAGCACTAGCTCATCACAACCCGAACCAAATAAACCAAGCAAAATCGGGATCCAAGTTGAGTCCTTTACAGTTCAATAGAATGGAATAGAACAGAGTAGAGTAACAGAATTGGATAAAATGCAACTGAATAGTATGGAACACAATAGAGTTAAATGAAATAGATTAACTTTATTTTATCCAGATTGTGCTCTAAGCTGTAATTGGTCATTCAGTGACCTTGCACAAAGCAGTTTATGAAGCTCTTAGTTTTGGAGGTAAAGACCTGAAACTTCACCCTTAACCTCCCAGCTTCGTACCTCTTCCTTGGTTTGCCGTAGCTGTACCAGATCATTCTTGGCGCAGCTCAGCTGGCTCTGCAGGTCCAAGGCCTTCGACTGCGAAGCTCTTTCTTTGGCCAAAGCTCGTTGAACACTCTCATCCACCTGGCGGCAAAAACACAGGAAGTGAATTGAAAATCAAGGACAGGTGTTCTATTTCACATAGGCTCCGCCCTCTAGCTTATTGGCCTTCCCCGAACGCTTACTGAAAATTTGAATTTACCCCTCAGCCTGTCAGCTGTGGCCCCGCGCCCGCTGCTCCTCTTCCCATTTTCATCAGCGTCAACTCACTGAAGAGCGAAGACTAAGAAGTACCACGAAGATCTGAAGAAAGCGAGGTTAGCGTCCCACCACAGGGCCAGGCTCCCTTGGGCGGCGGTGTGAGGGATGCCCGGCATCTTTGTCGCCGGTGGACCGGCGCGTCCATTGATTGGAACGCCTGGGCTCTCTCCAGCCAAACAGGGAGCTAAAGACCTGGGGCCTGTGCAGCTTGCACAACCCTGCCCGAGGGTGAACCCGAACACCCTCTCGTTCATCTTTTCTTTAATGACGGCGTCCCTCTGGAGGAGGCTACTATCCTGTTTGGAGCAGGTGGGTTGGCACTGAAGCAGTGGAGTTGGCAACCCCCCCCCCGGCTCATCCACCTTAACTCAGATGGGTTCCTGTGGATGAGTATGAGGAGGAGGTTTCACCAAGCTCATCGAGCAGCTCCGCCCCTCGGGGGGCCTCAAAGTGTGTGGGGACAGCACTGAATCCACTTTGAAGTGAAGGTATGAGAATATTGTTCTATTTACACAATACTCTTGTGCTGTCTCACCCCCCAGAGTTGGCGAGAACAAACACACCAAGTCACTGGTGTCGCACCTCTACCACCTGGTTTCGCCGCCAACTAGGAGAAGAGCAGTCTCTTTCCCAGACAGTGGGTGGAATACCTGGCCATTTATCTGTAGAGCGCCTTGCCAGAATGCTATTGTAGTGGCGGTAAAACACGGCTGCCCTCTGTGGACGGTAACGGCAGTGACCATTATGCGTCTGTTAGGACTGATGTCAGCAGTCGTGCTGCTGGGTCTGCTTCACATGCGCGCTGTCCACAGATGGTTAATTCGTCAAAGGGTGGATTCTGTGCGCCGCAGAACACGTTTGTTGACGGCCCCAGCCACGATCCCTGCCAACCGGGTCCTGGCTCTTGGCACACCCCTGGGAAGGACGCCCAGCCACGTGACAGGATGGGGAGAACAACAGATAAGCAACAGGTAAAACCCCCATCCCCACCCACACAGGAGAGGAGTCCTTGTCATGACATGCTGTCCACCTGCTCGGGGCTTGTGTCATCTTGCCCACTCTCTACAATTAAACTGGTATTTTTTAACATCATTGCCTTTGTCTCTGTGACGGAGAGTCCTGAAGACGCCACTCAGGTGGCAGGCCGATCTGCCACAACGGCGCCGGGAACTGGGACTCTGAGACTCTCCGGCACGGGAAGGGGCCGTCGGAAGACGCACCGGAGCCACCGGCAGGTCAACGGGCGGCCACGGCACCGGCCCTCTCACAACTGGCAGAAGCCACACCCAGGATGTCCAGCGGAGGACCGGGTGAGAAGCAGCCCCAGCAGCCACCACGGGTAACTGCCAGCAGCTAGCCGCTCCAGCCGGCAGCCACTGCAGCCAGGCCCCCCCTCCAAGCAGCCCCCTGCAACAGCCAAGCCCGAGTGCACCTCCACCAGCCAGCACAGCAGCCCTAGACCTCGTGTTCCAGAAGGGAGGAGGGGGTAGTCTGTTTGGTTGCCCTGCGGGAGGGTGGCCATGGACTGTGCTGTTCCGGGGAACCGGGTCCCTGGGGAAGGGGACCTTTTTTGTTTTGTTGGACATTTTTGTTTGTTTAAGGTATGGATACCCTGTGTCAGAGTCGAACCCAACCCTTGAGTTAGAGCAGGCTAACTATTGTTTTATGTAAGAATACATGACAAAGTGGCTTTTAGCTCTTTTGACATCTCTGCAGAGTCAAACATGGAGAAATCAAACACATGACATAGCACATATGAACGCAGGAGTGGGAGAAAGCAATTGAAGCTTGGCCTTCACTGAGTTGCATGGGACTGGAGCAGGGCAAGAGCAGTACTGAGACCACCATCGTCGCACCACTAGAGAGCGCTGCAGCCCCGGGGGGCGTCGGACCTGCTTCTTGGCGTCCTCCAGCGTCTGCTCCAGCTTCCTGGACAGAACTTCACACTCGCCACTCCGCTCCTCCAGACGCTGCCGTGCGCTGCGGGCCGTGGCCTCCTTGTTGGAGACGACCTCCACCAAGTCCCTGTTCTCCCGGTTCAGCTCCTCCAGTTTCCTGTAGAAACAGCAGACATCGACCATTTGTACAAGGAAGAACAGAGCCGTGCTGGAAGTCAAGCTGTGTGGTGCATTTCTGCCGAGTTGTTTTAAAAGACGCAGCGTGACCTTCAACAAATGAACTTTACTCCATTTGCTAAAGGTCACACTTGCATGTATCCAGAACAGTTCAGCGCATCCGGTTCCTCCACTCAGTCACAACCTCCATCTTTAACCGTGTTGTAATGATGTGAGATGCGGCGTTGTAACCTTTCTAAGCTCTCCATTTTCCCTTTGAGGAGATTATTGTCTTCCTGCAGGTGAAAGTTCTTCTGCTGTAATGTCTCCAGCTGCCCGGCCTGCTGCTCCACCTGCAGAGAACCCGAATCAACATCCAGTCAGAACTTAATCCAACAATCATTTCTATTTCTGTTCCCTTAGGGGGCAAATCGGTTGTTACATGAGCCAAATCATTTTATAACCAAGAATGGATCAAGAGGTTTGGTTCCAAGTGCTCACTCTGTGTTGGACCTCTAGGAGGGCGGCTTTCTGCTCGCGGCTCCGCCTCTCCTCCACCTTGGCCGCATCCTCAGCCTCCTCCAGCTGCCGCTCCGCCCTCCTCAGCTGCTCCGCCCGCTGCTCCAGCTCCTGGATGCGGGCCAGCAGGCTGCTGCTCAGCTGCCCGCCCTCTAGCTCCCGCTCCAGCCGGGCCTTGGCCTCCCGCGCCTCCCGCTGCGCCTCCTCCAGCCGCACACAGCACTCCTCAGAGTCCCGGCGAGCCTGCTGGACCTGCGCGGAGAAACCCGTCAGGGCCTTGGAGCAGCCCATCCGCAGCCTTTTAAGATGAGGTCTTAATACGACCAAATAGCCTGATTCCACCGGTGACAATACGATTCTACAGCGACATGTCGACATTTTATACACAATCTGAAATTTACAAAACATTGTAGTGTTTTGTAAATTTCATGGAAAAGATGTCATCCATTTTATTAAATATTGTAATTATTTTGTGATAATGAAGTATTTATTTATGAGTAGTGGTGAAACGCAGCGTAGATGATCTGTGATCTGTACGGGTCGCCCCCCGCTGTTCGGCTCGCATGTGAACCGTGGATCAGTTACAATACTGAACCGTCATAGTGAAATAGTTTTACTGTCGCTGTTACTTTTTAAAGTCATAATTCCATAAATGTGCTGCATAGTCGCAGTGAAAAGAGGATAAAGACAGATGCTGCTGTGTTTTACTCTCAAGCAGTGATTGGTTGACGCTACGTCGCTGTGTTGCTGCTACTTTACCACATGACGTCAAGCAAAAGTCACCGCCATGCGTCTGCTCGTCCGCCATGTTGGAACGCTCAAGAGCCGCTGGTAAACAAACCGCGTGTGTTGAGAGACGCAGACTTCTCTACAGAAGCCACTGGAACTCGCTTCATTCCGAACCGATTTACATTCAGTTTAGTTTGTTATAAACCTGAGTCATTGAACGACACTGGGTACTTGTTGGAATTGACTACAGCTCTATCACACATTTTGTCATTCGCCACCATGTTTAGAGGAGGAAGGAATCATGTGTGACTCATATTACACTTTAATTTAAGAATTGAACATTGAATATTTTAAGATTTAAACATATTGAATGTTGTTTTCATTTCAGATCATGGGTAAAAATTCCTTACTTTAAGTGTTTTACAGAATAAATGGAAAGCAAAGTTATTAGTCCCCCCCCCCCTTTTTTTTTTATGATGACCCAACGATCCGTGACTCAAAACCGTGATAGGATCCCAACCCTGCGTTTTGTGATCCGCTGCACCTATATTTATGACGCATTACTTCCAAACGGTTGATCAATATTACAGTTTTCTAACTGACTCAGACCTTGGACTTGTACTTTTCCACGCGGATCTCCTGCGTTCTGACAAGCGTCTTCATCTGAGCCGCTTCCGACTGGAGATCCCGGAGCGTCTCCTCTGCCGACCGGATGGAGGCCTTGGGGGAAGATGGAGGTCCCGGCGGAGGAGGTCAACATACCACACCCTGATACACTCACAACGCATCCATATCATTCCCACTGGACTGACGAGGTGTGTTTCCCACAAACAAATGAGTCAAGGGTTAAATGTTTATGTGGTGGAGTCTCTACCTTGAGCGTCTGGTTCTCCAGTTGGGTGGAGCTGCACTCCCTGCTCAGACCCAGCGCCTGCTCCGTCAGCTCCTCCCACTCAGTGCGCGTCTTCTCCTCCGCCGCACACAGCTGGGCCTGCAGCTCCTCCACCTGGCTGTCATGGGACACCACACACCGGGTTAGTCCATCCACACCGGGTGTGTTTCCCCTGTGGGATATTTTGGGCGGGGACTCACTGTTTGAGAGCAGAGGCCTCCTCCTCCACCTGCGTCCGCGCAGCTTTCTCCCGGTGGAATCGAACGGACCAGTCCTTACTGGAGGAGAGCGCCGCCGCCAACTGGAACTCCTGGGGACACGCCCACATGGGAGGCGTCACGCCAACTTCACGACATCACTCAGCTCTACGTTTTTCTCTGGATGAATAAAGTACCTATCCATCCACCCATCCATCCATCCACCCATTATCCATCCATCCATCCACCCATCATCCATCCACCCATCATCCATCCACCCATCCATCCATCCATCCAGCCAGCCACCCATCCATCCATCCATCATCCATCCATCCTTCCATCCACCCATCAAACACCCAGTGTTTCTGGTAAGGTTCTACATTCTATTACATTAGATTATAATACAACAAAAGATCAAAACATTTTATCTTTGAGACAAAAGTAAACAGAAGAGTGTATTGTGTCATTCTCTTCTTTGTGAAAGGTTTTTTCTCTCTGATCTATTTCTATTTTGTTCAATATTAAACCAGTATGACGGTGGAGGTCAATCTGCGGCCCGTTAACGGATGACTACAATTTCTTCAAAATCAATCCATATAAAAATATTGTTCATATTTCAAATAAAAATATGTATTTTCTGGGAGCTCACCATGTCCTCCAGCTGAGCAGAGAGCTGCCTGCAGGTGTCCTCGGCCCGCTGGGCCTGCTGGGCCTGCTGGGTGGACCAGGTGATGGCCTCCATGTCTCGCCGCTCCCTGTCCTCCTGGCGTCGCCTCCTCAGGACCTCCACCTCCTCCTGCTGCGCCTGCAGCTCCTCCTGCTGGAGCTCCAGGCTGCGCTGCAGCCGCTGGGGGCGGACAGAATGGGATGACATCTGCTTAAGTAGTCGAAGTCCCAGGTTGATCATAATGACCTGCATGTTCAGTTTGTTTTGTTTTTTTTAACTCCCTCAAACACGAAGACCCCAAATAGTAAGAATCATATCTACTTGTAAAACATAACATGGTGTCACAGTACCATATTGCATTTCATTATCAAGTTCATTTCATGACAATATGGACAACTGAAAGCCAACCAAGGATGATATTGATTTGTCGCTCAGCTCCACCTAAACACCCACAATTCAAATCTCCTAATTTGACTGGATCAGAAGCCACGATGCATCGCTGGCTGCTCTCTCTGACCTGGATCTGCGCAGCCTGTTGCTCGTTTCTTTCCTCCTTCCTGACGAGCTCCGACTCCAGATGTTCCCGGGTCGACTCCAGGATCCTGGAAAGCTCCTCTGTCGTCTGAATGTTGTCCTGGGATTTGTGACATAGAAACATGAATATTTCTTATTATCTTTGATTTGTTCACATGAAAAGGGTAAAATATCCAGCTGAGGCAACGTTCTATCACTTTGTTGTTCTGCAGATCAAGCTCTTCCACGCAGACACGTCAGACTGAATGTTCAGGCAGCTTCAGATCAAACTGCATAAACTGATCCACGCTCATGGTCTGATCGGCTCAAATAAGTCAACAGCAACTTCAAAGGCCTGACCTGAAGCACATTGGTCTTTTTGTGGACGCGCTCATACCACCTTTAACTGTGTCTTACAGCCGGGAAATCACACATTATACGACCAAATTCATTTTGAACCTTTTCAAGATCCAGATGCTCCGTCAGCTTCATTGCCTCTTTCTCCTTGATGGTGAGTTTGGCCAGAAGCCGCTGCAACAGAGAGAAACATCTTATTTATGATCCTAAGCGATGCAGAGTCTCCCAAAAGTCGTCAGCTTGTTGGCGTTTAACTATTTCTCAGCTTCCTGGAATTGTGTTTGAAATCAATTGCAAACACGAATGGCAACTTAAGTGAGGATTTTACGCCAAATGGCCCGAAGAGTCTCTTCGGGGAAGCGGCAGCGAAGCCGCTCGGTACGCACCGTGTTCTCTGCTTCCACCTGACACAGCCTCGTCCTCAGCTCATCCCTCCGTTCTGCCGACAGCACAGTCTCTCCCTTGTCATTCAGAAACACAATGACACGGAGATGAGGAGGAAAATCAACACTTCCTGGAGAGGCAACGCAACACAGAAGTGACGGGACCAGGTTGCCGGACGCTTTCAGTTCCAGATGACTGACGGACGTGGAAAGTGTGACAAAGTCTAATATGCAAGGTATAATTCCAGGTTCATGTGGTGTTATCAGTGTGCAGATAACAGTTGATATTAAAGGAACCTATGATGCTCTGTTTCAACGCGTTCATATAGGTCTCTGAGGTCCCCAAAACATGTTTTTGCTGAAAATACCCCTTAGGTTATGCATTCTAACATGCCTCCAAACCATCCTGCTCCAGGACGCTCTGTTTCTGTGAGATGGCGCCTCCCTCCTGAGGCCTCGAGTTCTGTGAGCCAACGGGGTTTGAGCTTGACTCCGGGTGGCGTTGTTTCACTGATTTCACCTCATCAGTTCACCAAAATCTGTTTCTGAACACATCTGAGTAATAATCACTCTGGCTGCTGAATCTTCACTAATATTAGATCTACAAGACCTCATTTAAAAGTTTGTTCCGACTTTTCGTCGCTGACACCGCTTCCAGGGGTATGCAGGATTTTTTATTTAATGTAAATGTTGAAAAATAAAGAAAATAAATACATTGTGGTGTTTGGGTGGTGCGGTTTAAGCAGCGACACCTGTCTTGGGTCTAGCTAATTGGGCCCGGGATCAGGGGTGACTGTACGCCTGTTGCTCATAAGAGCAATCAACGAGCAACAGGTAAATCGTGTGTGTGTGTGTGTGTGTGTGTGTGTGTGTAGAGCCTCGTGTCTTGACAAGATTCCATCTGCTCCCGGCTTGTTACATCTTGCCCCACTCTGCCCGTGTCCCTGTGTCAAAGAGCCCCGAGAAAAACCACTCAGGTGGTTTGTGGCAGGGGGACATCTACAATAAAAACACTATCTTTATTGTTTTTGTTTGGAGAAACGTACAGTGGATCGTGCGCCGCAGCCTACAGTCCATCTACCTATCTATTTTTTACATACTTACATTTCCATTCTCTGCAGTTTTGTCACGGACGACTGGTATCAATTCCTTTTTCTTTTAAAAGATTTTTGCTGGTCTCTGCAGCCAACAACAGATCACTTCCCGTGCTTAGCTCTTAGCTTAGCTCTGAGTCACCGGACCCAGGCGCCTAAGCTGTGGGTGGAGTCACACCGATGGGGTGCAGTTCTAATTCCAATGTGGGCCCAGTGACTAAGAGATCAAAAATCTGATCGGGTTGTTGACAGGTTTTCTGACAAAGGCTGCTCACAACAAACTTCACAGTTTGTGTGTTAATAGAACCATCAGAAACCCAAATGGATGCGCAGCGAAAAAGTGAGTTTTCCACCAGTTTTCCCCTTTAACCACTGGTCTCAGTCTGGTGGCGTTCCGTCGTGCACCTCACAGAGGATGAGGGGGGTTCCCTGGGCTGGTGCTGAACGTCGTCCCTCGACCTCCAGACTGTCCAGTTCAAGTCCAACAGCAGAGCTGGCCTTCTTCACCTTCCTCCCCCTCCTCAGCACACTGCGGCAAAGAAGAGGGCACCGGCTCCCAGCAGAACACCTGCACCCGAGCCACCTCAGGAAGAACAGCCTGTCCTCTGTGTGGTGGGTCCGGTCCAGTTTATTGTTGTTCTACACTCAGAGGAACCGGAGGAACCCATCACCTCCACCTGAACGGGATCCTTCGTCTTCCCGATATTGAGCTGCAGGTGGTTGTGGTTGCACCATCCAGAGAGACCCTCAAACAGACCAGGCCACCTCCTCGGTGGAACCGGGAAGGAACGGTGACAGGACAGTTACCCAGGGTGACGTAAGAGTTGAGTGGTCCTCGATTTTGACTCCCATGGCAGCCTGTTCGTAAACCTTCTCTTATCCCACCTAATGGGAAAAGATGGTTTTTGATGGAGGAAGCGAGGATAAGGAGCCTTCAGAGAGCTTGTCTCCTCCTCCTGCACCGTGACGACGCCTTTAAGCTCTGAAGACGCCATGGTGCGTGTATCAACACTACTTCTACAAATTAACCTTTTGTTGCCTTCAGATGTTTGACCTGCAGAGGCCTTTACTCTGAGAGAACCTTCTAGAATCCGGCCTGAGGCCACGGCTCACCGCGCTGTCCCGAAACTCCCTCAGCATCTCGCGCAGGCTGCGGTTGGTGCTATCGAACAGCGCCATCTTGTCCAACAGCGCCTCCTGGTGGCGGCCCATTGAAGCGGTGTCCATCTTGGATAGTCTCCCACCCTACGAAGAGACATCCTCACTCTGTCATTTGTCCTGCATCGCTTAACTCATCCACTCCAGTTAACAAAATACCTATGAAGACATGACTTTGTAAAACAGCTAGGTGGTACAGTAGAAAGAGGGAAAATGCATTGCGAGTGTTGGTGTCTTCGTCAGCCATGTTAACAAGGATAAAAGAGAGTGAAGCGGTCCTCCAGCGGCACGTGGCGGCCGAGCCTCACCTTGGTCAGGCCGTCCATGGTTTCTCTCAGCGCCGTCAGCTGGTTGACCACCGCGACGCCGTCGATCTCAGCTTCCACCAGAGCCCTGAGCAGCAGATCGGTTTCCCTGCGCGGAGAATCCCCCGAATCAGCCCTGAAACACGGGTTCAAATCGGCCGTCTTACGCACGGCCATGCAGTGCGTCCCCAAAAACTTTCCTTCAACTCTTTGTTTGGTTCTTGTGTAAAAGAGCCGAAGAAAAAGAAAAAGCCACAATCCTGCAGCTGCTCCGATAACAACCAGTAGCTGCTCTGGTTCTGGTTCTCACGAGCAGCTTACGAACACACCACCACCACCACACACAAACTGAAACCCTTTCACTGCCAGAATGTGACTTGGTGGATACAGAGGTGTATGTTTAATGTTCATTTTTTGAGGTTTATTGCCAACATTATGATTACTGTTTACACTTTACAAATGGTTTTTTTTGTCCATTTCAAGGCTTAAATGTAATGTTTAATCATTAGGTTTCTCGTACATAACCATTTTATTTTTTAATCACGAGGTTCATCTTTCAAGTTCATTATAAGCCTTATTTCATTAGTTATTTTATAGTGTCAATTTTTTCTTTTAGTTCATTTTTATATATATTTTTTTAATTTTCTCTTTTATTGCTTTACTGCAATTTCCCCTCCGTGGGATGAATACAGCATCAATCCATCTATTTATCTATTTCCCACTTAGTTTGGAAGAGGCTTCACCGTCTCTCTCCCTCTACCGAAAGACTTACTCTGGCTCGTCCTGGGGTTCCGATGCTTCCAGGTCCTGGTTCTGCAGGGCGCGGCACGTCCAGTCCGCCTGCGAGCGCTGCTGCCGCTTGGACTGCGCCTCGAAAACAAGCAACGGAGACGTAAACACCCGACGGCAGCAAGAGTCCCAGTTTGGTGCACGACTCAGGCAGAAGGCGGCTCATTCCAGAGCTTTTCAAACTGCTTCCCGGAAAAGCGTCAGGTGTGCGAGTGTGGTCTCCTTATTGTTATTCTTATTGCTTACGTTTCTTTTCTCCCCGCGCGGGGTAAGAGTGTCCATTCTGCACCGTCTATTACGCACGGCGCTTCTTTTATTTCGATCAAAGACGAATGGTGTAAAATAAAATAGCCTACAAGTACGCACAGTTCGCGGCCACCCCATCGCTGGTGCGTCGATGGGATGGGCCCCTAGCGGCCCCGGTGCAGCTGCACTGGTTGCACCGTCGATAGTTACGCCGCTGGTCATGTGCAGCATTTCCTTTTCACTTAAAGCTGTCCTGAAGTCACATTTTTAATGAGGAGATTCTTTCCAACTGAGGTTCTGCTCCCGTTGTAGTTCTCTTGCTTAGCAATGGCCACGGACTCCGTTTGCTGTACAGGGTGCCCGTCGTGCAGGTGTGAAATGAGCAAACCCAAAGAGCTCCACCATCACTCTTCCACACATTGAGCTTCGCTGGAAAAGGCTCAAACTGGACACAGAACGCTGTGGGAACCGTTTGGTGAGTGGTGAATGTGTGCTTCGTACCTTCATTCTGTTGGGTTTGCTGCTGCGCGTCTGAGAGCGGCCCTGCCTCTCCTCCGCATCCTGGGGGTGGAGAGAGGGAACGAGGAACAGACAGATATTTAAGTAGGACTCCTGGAGCCACAACTTGAACGTGGCTGAACAATCAAGCGGCCCCTCGGCGCCGCTCCCCCTGGCGCCGGGCGGTAGAGGAGCAGCAGTGCGAGCGGACGTAGCGTCTGAACTGGGATCAGTGACCTGCTTGTAGGAGCCCGACTCCGCCCAGGCGGGGGTGCGGCCCGGGGGACGCCACGGGGTGCGGGACTTGGACCCGACCGGGGAGTGGTGACTCGCCCGCTCCTCCCTCCCCGACACATCGCTTCTCCTCATCTGAGACGCCTGGGGGGGGGGGGGGGGGGGCGACACACAACAGGTAAGATGCTGCGTAGAGCCAGGCAGATTTCGGTTGGTTAAAGCGTCCGTGCACGTTGGGGGGCGGGCGGCGCGATACCGAAAGTACCAACACCACCACGACTACAGCTGGCGTCGAAGATGGATTCTCATCTCAATGGGATCGGTGCCAGAGAGGGATCAGCTTCTCTCTCCAAATTAAGTGAAACGGCCGTTTTTTTCCATTCTCGTCTACGCCTGGTGACTGGCGGCGGCTCGGTGCCGTCCCTGTTTGCACGGCGAGCGGCAGATCCTTCCCTCGCTTCTATGATCCAGCCTCTGTGAAGGATGGGAGCCGCCTCCCGTCTCACAGCCCTGCCTTTTATTTTGTAAATGAATACAAACCCTATAAAGGTATTTGTTGAATGGGATCCAGAAACATCTTGCTTTGGTAATAATATTAAGAGCCCAGCTATTCTGAACGGAGAAGAAAGTTTTTGATTTATATTATATCATACAAATTAAATTGAAATATATGTGTCTGTATAGTAATTCTGGAAATTATGAGGTTTAGTATAATTACATTCAAAAATTTAAGTGATAAATGAAACAGATATAGATAATTGTTCCCTATATTACTTGGTATCGGATTGAAATCAAATTTTTCAGTATCGCCCACCCCCTAATGCACATACTGTATCCACCACCAACATATATATGTAATACCTTGATACTTTTATATAGTATAGTACGTGTAAGGTCTGAGTACTTCTGAGACCTCAACTTAACTGCAACTAATTCAGCTCCATCTATACTGATTGTAAATGTATAGATAAGAACCGAACTAATCACTTTTTTTTGTTTAACCATTTTCTTTCTTTTCCCAGTCAGCTGGATAGATGGGGAGCGCCCATTATCCCAAAACCCCAAAAGTCTTGAAAAAGGTCAGGTTAGAAATGATAAGTTTAGGTGTAATGTTAGAGAAGGGTTAGGTGTAATGATGGGTTCGGGTTAGGGTGTCGTCCCTGTCCAGTTGGACATTTTTCGGACTAGTGGGGTTTCTGAACAACGGCACGGCACCAGATAGATAAGACAAGATGAGATAAGATACTTTATTCATACCTGGAGGGAAGTTAGCAGTAGCACACACCAGAACAAATAAGCAATGAGCCTCACAACAATCAGTAAACCAGTAAAGTTCTGTATCAACAATCCAAACGTTGAGCATGTAGATCTGCTCTGGGTGGGTACTGTGCTGTGCACACCGGGCCCCCTACGGCCCGCGGCCCTTATGTTTGACACCCCTGGATCCCCCGGGACCGCGGAGAGATGGTGACCGCACCTTGTGCTGTGATTTGGGACTCTTCATCAGGTGGACGTGCACCGAGGCCGTCTCCGCCACGTGGAGGTGGACGGGCGCCGGGGAACCCTCCGCTTTCATCCTGTATCCCGGGACACGGGGACCCGGGGCGGGCGGGCGGGAGGGAGCTCAGCCCGGTCGGCGCGGCTGGAACGCGGGCATTAGTTTGACGGAACCCACGGCGACGCGTCTCCACGGACAACAACCAGCGCCATTTGTGCGGGCGCTTTGTTTGGGTTGTGACGTCACGTGCGTGGACTAAAACGCGTCCCGATTGGTCCGTTCGTATCGGCTCGCTCTGTGATTGGACGCCGGGCGTTGCCAGCGGCGACGTTCAACAGCCAACGCTGCGTTCCATTGGACCTCGGAGATGTGTAATTCAGAGTGAGTAGTTCCCGGTATCCATCCAAATCTGAAATTCAGAAGCGGAATCAGAGCGGGTTCATTTCCGCCGGGTTCATCCATATATTATATATGATCGATGGGGCGCAGTGCAGCGCAGCCCATACAAGCATTAAAACATAAACAACTTTAACGCGCCGGACAGTCCGGATCGTTTGGCAAAGGGTCGTGAATTCGACAAGCTAAAGCCCCCCGTGGTGACGTGACACTAAGCCCCCCCCCGAGTGGCTCGTGTCGAGGTGAGTCCAACAGGAACTTCGCTCACCTCCACCTGAGTGAGACTCACCTTACTGTGAGGTCAGGTGTCTCGGTCTGTTGCTGCTGGTCGTTGGGGGATTGGGCTGGAAGTTGTCAACACGAGTGATCGCCTATGATCGGTCAAACATCACCGCTATGAGTGAACCCAGGTCGTTTTGAGTCATAAACAACCTTTCAGTCGCAAGGTAGGCGCTGCAATCACTATTTGGCAAGGGGTAAACCCGTGTTACTGTTTTGGCCCTGTGAAGGCTTTTTTTAAGGTGAAAAGGACTGGGTGGGCTATGACCTTTAAGATATCACCCTCGTGAATGAAACCAGGTCATGCTGATGCATAAATAACGTTTCGGTGACGAAGTAGATGCTGAAATGACTTTTTTGGCGGACGATCACTTTTTGGCACGTCGCCACGACGACAAAGGAACGCAGCACAGTACAACGGTGGAAAAATGTAAACGCAGACAGCGATGCTCGTGTTTAAGATAAAACCACAGAATATCGATGCGTTTTGTTGTTATTGTTATATATGCATGTTTTGTTATCGCGCTTGTACAAATGTTTTTCAGTGGGAACGTAATGTACTTCCGGTTCCCTTCGCCACTTCCTGTTATGTTTTCTCGCGGTCACCTACGTTCACACAACGTCGTCAGTTCATATTAAATGCCCGATTTTCCGGTTTAACCGAGACCGTCGCGTCGACGTCATACCGATTTGGCTCCATAATCGTCGTACAACCGGACGATCGGTCTCAGTTTAACCGTTGTTCGACACGTTCCAACCGCCCGAGACGTGGCGCAGTGATACGGGGCAGCGGGCCACGTGGTTCCTGCCCCGTGCGGGTGTGATGCGGTCGCCGCCACCCCGAACAGCGGCGCCGCAGCCCGCGCGGACCCGGAGAACCGGCTGCTTACCGGGCGGCGGTGTGGCAGCCCCCACGCCCAGTCGTGTCTGGGCGTGGGGGAACGGGAGGGTCCGCGTCCAGCTCTCACCGGCGGGGTTCGCGGTGACGCCCAGGAAGACTGACGCGACCCCGGGCGGCCTTAAAGTTTTTGTCACATTCAAAAGGTTGATAACGAGCCCTTCAGGGTGAGCGTGGGGCCGGACGCCGTCCCCCGAACCACGTTTGAGGAACCCGCTCGGACGCCCGCGGCTCTGATCACGGATCGATGCGTTACCGATCAAAGAAAACCTCAACGTTCAAAGCCGTCCCACGCGTGTGGACTCTTACTTTGAAGGGCAGTCCCACGCGTATGGACTCTTACTTTGAAGGGCAGTCCCACACGTGTATACACAGTAAGTTTTATTGTAACAAAGCAAGTTGTACACCTCAATTTTAAAACAGTTTCTGTTTTCCCCCCAGCGGAAAAGAAAAGGGTGACTTAATGTGGATCCCATGAGTTTTAACAGGTCAGTTTTCCCATGAAGCGGTGGGGGCCAAAATTTACAAGCTTGTTTTATTTTTTTTTCTCATTTTATTCTCTTTATTAAAAATGTCATTCAAATCTTAAGGATATCTGTAAAACAATACAATGAAGAAAAAAAAAATCCCATAGAAATGGTGTGAAAATAACCACTTTCCCTGATAAGCCCGTCATACGCCCTTGTCCCACCCCAGCTCAACCAAAAAACATTACAAGTGGAGGAATGAGGCTGGTACTCAACCACGTAGGGGAAAAATAACAGTTTTTATAAAGGGATCGAGTCCCCAGCAGAAGAAAATCATATATAATAAAAAACAAAAACAAAATCTGGAGGTCTGCTAGCGCTAGGTCACGACACCATGGCTTTAGTTATTTAACCACACAACCTTAACAGGAGGAAATGGTAGTTTTTAAATTCTACTCAGGATGCCGTGCTGAATCTATTTTTGTACATTTTTTTTTTTTTATTATTTTTGAGATGATTTTTTTTTTTTTTGTTTAGGGATGGTACTCACAATTCAGGGCAAAGTGCCATTGGCTTTAGATGAGTTAAACAAGAACGTAACATGGCACCGACAGGTGAGAGGCTTCAGAGTGGAGAATGAAGCACACACGCACACATTAAAATAAAATTAAGAAAAAACGAAAACTTTGCTCCCGATCATGGGTGGGGAAAAAAAAAAAAAAAAAGGGAAGAGAAGGTTGAGGGTCTCGGTAGATAATATTTCTTAGTCATCTTCTCCGTCATCATCCTAAAGAAAAATAAAATAAATGTTATAAACAGAAAGCACGACTTCAGTAATCATTTAATACAACTTGCATATCTTTAAATGCTGAACATATAAAACAGTACAGACTGAATGTTTACAAAGAACAGCCAATTTACTTGTTCATGCTACTTCACACTCCACAATTCAATACTTCAAGGCCTTCGATGCATCTGAGCTGATTAAAACCTTAGTTTACACTACGGCAGCCATACCTCTCCATCTTCTCCATCGTCATCTTCATCTTCCTCCCCATCCTCATCTCCTTCCTCATCAATGTCCTCCAGACCCTCCTCGTCCTCGTCATCATCTTCGCCCTCGCCCTCGTCGTCCATGTCCGGAACCTACAACAACCATTCAGTCGTTTACCTTCTAGGGCTCCCTGTTCAAATCTAAGGACTAATTCACGGTGTTCACCATTTAACCAAGAGGACAAATTAAAATTAAAATAAATAAGTCTTCGATCATAAAATAGTTAAATGAAGACGAGTTCAAATAGTTGAATTGCATCAAGGCTCTCAAGTTAAAGGAATTGACAAAACCTGAACGTAAAACTTGCCAAGTAAGAAATTAAACAAACTTTAGGAAAGTCGTCCAGATGTACCAGAGAAGACACAAATCAACAAAAATTATTTAATCTGATGTCCGTATCAAGGAATTAAAGATCCCATGATGAATTCTCAAATACAACGTAAAATTTCAATCTGGACATGTTTGCCCTTCGTCTGAAAAGTGGACGTGAGCGGTGACGCGAGCAGTTACCAGGTAGTACTGCAGCGGGTTGGGCCAGATGTCGTCCTTGATGACCTCCCCCAGCTCGTCGGCGCCGGCGTCTGCGTGGTCGGTGAACCAGGTGAAGAAGCTCTCGGGCTCCTCATGCTGCCTCTTCCTCCCAGCTTTGTTCTGCGTCTGGCTGGAGCGTTTGGTCAGGTCCTACACACACACACACACACACACACACACGTGTGTCAACATGCTTCTGTCTCGCGGCCACATTCTAATAGTTATCAAGTTCATCTGAAGCCTCGGTGATGTTTATCCACGGTACACACAACGCTACACAACTTTACTTTTATTTAATGCTGTTAAGTGGAGAGTTGTGTGTGTGAGCGGCAGCATCAAATAAAACACAAAATAAGTTAAGAAAACAGGATGAAATGTTATTGCAAACAAATGCACACGTGCAATATTTTCCATACACATGATTACAATACATCCAGTTGTCTATTGTAAATAAAAACACGTCAAACATAAATCTGCATCAGAGTTCATTTCGGTGCATCAGGTGTTGTGCGTACCTTTCCTGATTTCCATTTGATTTCGGTCGACTTTGAAGACGGGTCTCCGCTCTCGTTCAGATGGAACTCTTTGGAAAGGACTTTGTTTTCAAAGTACGGATTTTCATCGAAATACTGAAACGCACACAAA
The DNA here is from genome assembly GCF_960531495.2 of Zeus faber. Taxonomy (NCBI): domain Eukaryota; kingdom Metazoa; phylum Chordata; class Actinopteri; order Zeiformes; family Zeidae; genus Zeus; species Zeus faber. The sequence continues at coordinate 2,359,542 of NC_137203.1, forward strand.
GAGAAGGCGGCCGTTAACACACAGCGGGAGAAAGGCGGCGACCGCCCGACGCCTCCACAGTCCAGTCTACTTACAAAATCTATTCTGTAGCCCGACTTGATGTCTTCAAACTCCGTCACCTCCACCCGACTCAGGTAATGAAGCGCTTCTTCATCCTCCTCACCCAGTAGAGCAGATACTGCAAGCAGACACCTTTGTTTTAATACTCCCAGCCTGAGCGCCAACAGCCAACTCAACGTATGTAATGAATGCATCTCCACACGCGTCAATCAGGACTCCTCACCTTGTGGATGGTTGACAAACGTGGTGACCCAGAAGTTTGGGATTTTGGCGATCAGTTCTGACCTCTTCTGAAAGAACGGCTGGCGGAGTTTGTTGTATTTCTGTTCTACTTTAAGGATCTCCTCGCTGGCCTGCTCGTTCAACCTGAGGGGGACAAACAAACACATTCAAGGAACGTATGAGCCCGCGTCGCCGTGGGAAGTTATTTCTTTACAGATACATATTATATACGTGGAATTTGTCTAAAGGGTTGGTGCACTGTTGTACAGAAACAAATTTAAACAGCGTAAAACCTTAAATATATAGAACTTACCTGTCAATTTCATTTTGAACTTCATCGATGTGTTCAATAGCTTCCTGTTGCTCTTTTTCTGTCAAATAAAATAAATATTTTTTTACTATTATGACATGATCACATCGTAAACAACCTACATTTTAAGCGACTTGACGCCAACCATCACTAGACCCGTGTGTGAAATTTAAATTCCCCAGCAGTAGGAGCTGGTATTTATATTTTTAATTCAAATTGATGATTCTCCATGAGAAACTACAATGGAGCTAAATAATTGAGAGTCCCGGCGCGCCAGCCGGTGCGTATCCAGGCTGAGCCGGACGCACCGGGCTTCCGGCTGCTGCTGCTGCGGGAGGCCGCGGGGTTTGAATGTGGGACCGCAGCGCTTCAGCATCCCCCCCAGAAACTCACTAAACTCACTAAGCACAGCCAGCAAACCGGCCCCCAACGCGACACGCTACAAACTAAAACACCCAAGTGGGAAACCGCTGTGACTGTAAAATCACACAAACAAGCGGCTTCGCTTAATTCGTGGCGGGATCCGCCACATAAAAGCAACGACGTCGCTGCGTTTGATAACGCAACAACACGGCTAAGCTAACGGCTAATGAATGGCAGAATAAAAACGACTAAACTCGCTCGTAATCCGCTTCTAATCAGAAAACCACAAATTACCAAACAAAATCCTCTTGCTTTTGTTGTAACCGAAGATAAGCGCGGCGCGGGGGTTCCCAGAGCCCACGTTCGGCCCGCTGGCCGTCGAGGTGCCCGGCCATGCTGCTGCTGCTAACGCGGCTAGGCTAGCGCGGCTAAGCTAACACGGCTAAACTAGCGCGGCCTCGGCGGCACCGCGGCGAACGGCGTCGGCTCCGCCGCGCCGCGAGCCAGCCGACCCGCGGCGAGCCGAGACGCGCTCTGCGCATTCGAAGCGCCGCTATCCGCCCCGGGAGCACCGCGGGGTCGGGCCCGGAACAAAGCGCGGCCAGCGCGCACCCATTCGCAGCCGGCGCACGGCCCGGCGGTACCTGGAAAGAGAAGCAGGACAGAGGGTGAAAATGGCGGAGAGCGGGAGGCCGTCGTGCCTTACCGGAGGTCTCGTCCGCTCCGTCGTGGTTCGAGTTGAGCTCCTTTTTACTCACTTTGGCCGCCGAAGCCGACATGTTTGTGTTTTTTGTCGCTGTTTTTTCCTCGCAAAGCTGAGAGATTCGGAGCGGGATGCGGTGCCTCTCGGAGGTCGGTGCGTTCCCCAGGCAGCGCGGTGAGCTTTAAGCGGCGGATCGGCGTGCAGAGCCCCACACACACGCAGCGTGCTCCGAGTGACACAATGCAGCGGGAAGACTCCGCTCCGCCGCGCGGGCTTCGCAAACGGCCCGTTCGTATGGAACGCGCCGTGGAAACTGAGTCGCCCAGACGACGGCTCGACCGAGCGGGCGGATTGTGAGCGCACAGCCGCGTGATAACCACGTCGAACGGAATGGAAGTGCCGAGGCGCGGGGGGTGGGGGTGGGGGGCGGCAACGGGCGGAGGAGAGGAGGGGGGGGGGGGCGCTTTACACCGTCACACCCCACCCAAATAAACAGTTATCACATAAATGAACTTCTTTCGCGATTGCCGCTGCGCACGCCCCCCGCTCGGCTCATCCGGGCTCGACGGTTCTCGGGGTCCGCGCGTTGCGCTCGCACGCCACGATGAAACGGGCCGCGACGGAACTAGAAGGAGGCCGCGCCGCGCCGCGCGAACCGGGAGAACGGATCGAACGACTCATTTGCCCCGAGTGAGTCGCGGGGAACCGAATCCGCAAACCGTGGCACCGCCCGCGCCGCACGGAGCACAAAGAGCTCCGCCTCTCAAAGTAGGTCTCCTTCCCCGACGCAGAGCGGCCTTCTCCGGCGCCCCCCCCCGCACCGCGCACCGCGCACCGGGGACGGGGGCGACACGGAGGCTTTTAACGGGACTTGACGCCGCCAGAGAGATGGACGCGCGGACGGGACGCGGCCGGACGAGCGGCGCCGGCGGCGGCGCGGAGTCGCACTTCGAAAAAAACAAAAAGACGCGGAATGAAGCTCAGTGTGAATTAGCACCAAAAGTGACACAATCACCATCAAAGTCAAACATTTACACATAAATAGAACATATGTCATAATAAAGTGCACACACTGTGTGAGTGTGTACAATATAGGAGTGTGTATATATAGTCAAGATCAAGAGGTTTATTCGTCACATACATGTACATACTTTCATACATATATATACTTTCATACATGTACATATTTTCATACGTAAACATACTTTCATACATATACATACTTTCATACATGTACATACTTTCATAGATGTACATACTTTCAACATGTACATACTTTCATACATGTACATACTTTCATACGTGTACATACTTTCATACATGTACATATTTTCATACGTAAACATACTTTCATACATATACATACTTTCATAGATGTACATACTTTCAACATGTACATACTTTCATACATGTACATACTTTCATACGTGTACATACTTTCATACATGTACATATTTTCATACGTAAACATACTTTCATACACGTACATACTTTCATACATGTACATACTTGCATACATCTACATACTTACATACATACTTTCATACATATACATACTTTCATACATGTACATACTTTCATACATATACATACTTTCATACATGTACATACTTTCATACATAAACATACTTTCATACATGTACATACTTTCATACATTTACATACTTTCATACATAAACATACTTTCATACATGTACATATTTTCATACATGTACATACTTTCATACATAAACATACTTTCATACATGTACATACTTTCATACATGTACATACTTTCATACATAAACATACTTTCATACATGTACATATTTTCATACATGTACATACTTTCATACATATACATATTTTCATACATGTACATACTTTCATACATATACATATTTTCATACATGTACATACTTTCATACATGTACATACTTTCATACATGTACATACTTTCATACATATACATACTTTCATACATGTACATACTTTCATACATATACATATTTCATACATATAAGCAGTGAAATGTCTTTGCAACGCACAGTAGTTACTAAACCGAACATAATATCAAACCTAATTCCTACCTAGCAACTAACTGAAACTAACTGATTCCTAAAACACAAAGCAGTTAGTGAATAGAATAATATAAATGAAATTAAATTAGAGTCAAAAAGGTAATATACTGAGTTGGGGTTCAACATAGAAGTGAAGGAAATAGAGTTATGTGTATAGGATAGGCTATTATGTGTATAAAGATATGTGCAGTAAAGTGCATGTGAATAAAGTGTATAATATATTATATAACAATAATACAATAATATTATAATTTATATATAATAACTAATATCATATATGTGTAATATATACACAATATATGTGTATGTATATCTATATAGATATAGATATACATATATACAGAATACAATATATTACATTACATTACATTACATTTAGTCATTGATCAGACGCTTTTATCCAAAGCCACTTACAATTATTCAAACAGCGACGGACGCAGCCATCAGGAGCAATGAGGGGTTAAGTGTCTTGCTCAAGGACACTACAGCATGCTAGCAGGAGGAGCCTGGGATCCAACCAGCAACCTTTAGATGACTAATATATACACAATGTATGTGTATATATATATAAATTATATATTGTGGCTATATATAATGTATAATCATAATGTTTATACATTACATATAGCCACAGAATGTATTCCTCTAACGTTCAGGGTTGATTTTACACTATCATAGAGGAGGTGTTGGTGGTCATAGGTGGTGTTGGTGGTGGTGGTGGTGGTGGTGGTGGTGGTGTACTGAGCTGCATTATATTCAGAGGTGTTTCAAATGTTCTGTCCCTCCTCATGCATGTCAATAGAGGACAAAATAATCAAAAAATCATTATAATGTAGTTCAGTACAACACCACGTTTAACGATGATCTCAGTGTATTTCAAGTTACACATTTCCCATCCTTTCAACAAAAACTGAACATTATAAACTTCAGAAAAGTACAGGTGTACAGGTATACCTGATACAGTGTACACTGAGTGTATGTATGTATTTAATAAACAAAATCTGCTCTATGCACTAGATATAGATAAATTACAAAAAAAGGCCAAACCAGAGGCCAAGCGGCAGTAAAGAAGTGAGTACTGACTGGGTATAAATATAAATATGTACATCAGTAAATTATGAATTATATGTATTCAACAGTATAAACACAGCTAATAACAGATGGGTTAAGTCTAAAGTTTTACTGTGTTTTAACAATATATTGCACAGTTGAACATTGCCTGGGGTCAGAGTGAATAAACATGAAGCTTTTTTTCTTTTGTTTTGATAGGTTAATGTGATACCTGCTTTTTCTGGAAATCTAAGAAGCGTTGCGCGGTCTGAGTGCATCCCAAGTGAGCTGTGCAGTGACAGTCTGATAATAATAATATCTAATAATTACAATCTACTAAATGAAGCTGCAGGCGGCAGTGCACAGGGTCCGGGTTAATCACAGCAAATGCACCAATGGCAATAAAGGGATCAATTGAAGACAAATGATTAGCCGCTCCCCGGCCACTAGTCATTGTCCAAGTATTAAAAGGAAAAGTAACCAAAACTAACGTGCTACTACACCACGTAAAGGGGAACCACAAATTATGTGTTCACTTACTCAAAGTGTTGCGAACGTTTCGCAGCTTGGCCAGTGATTGCAGTGATCGCTTGCTGGCTGCTCGCAACGTCGCATTCTTCTCAGACGACAACACGACGCCATTGTGAAATTCTTCACGGGAGGTTTGCAGGCCCATTTCACGTGACTCTTATTAGCAACTGTTCTTCTGGGCACGTGAGGGCGGGAGCCATTTATTCTCAGTTTTATGCAAACTCCTCACAAAGGGCAACATCACAAAGATGGAAAAAAAAAAAAAGTCCTTGGTGTTTGTGATGCAGTTTAACGTAGAGAAGATGATGTCATCTATGCTCAGCCAATGGTGTCTCTCAAACAAGTGAAGTGTATCCAGAAATGGACGTTACATTCAGTATCGTTTATAGTTGATATTAATGTTTAATTAATTGCAACTGGCACAAATATCAAGTGCCCTTCTCTCAGGTGCCCCCTAGTTTAAGGAGACAGCCATTATCATGGAGAAATATGAATTTCGATACTGTCGTGGAAGCTGAAGTGTGTTGTCACTACATTAACATCAATGCAATGCGCGGTCAAATCAAGATTCAAGATTCAAGATTCAAGATTCAAGATTTTTTATTTGTCACATACATATACATACTTCCATACATATATGCAGTGAAATGTAATGCAACGCACCCGGTGATAGCACACAATATGTCCTAGGACAAAAAAATAGAAAACAAAATAAAAAGTAGAAAATTCCTTTCTAATAGACCGACTAACTGACTCCTAAAACGTAATACAGTAAGTGGAATACGTATAGAATAAGATAAAAATATATAGAATAAAATACAATAAAAATGAATTGAAATAAAATGGAATAGATAGAAGGAATATGCCTATGTATATACAGATATGTGCATTTAAAGTGGCATGTGAATTAAAGTGGCATGTGAATGTGAATAGAGTGAGGTAGTGTTTGGGATAATACAGCACAGTATACAACAGTACGGCGCAGCAATACGGCATCACGAACAACCCTGAACAGTGACACAGTATGCGGTACAGTATGCTACATACAGTACAGTAGGTAGTGGAGCCTAGTGCATGGCTCAGTTAGGACCCCTGGTGAGGTCAGCGTTGACAGTTCTAATGGCTTGAGGGAAGAAACTCCGTCTCAGTCTCTCTGTTCTCGCTGTGTGACTGCGGAGGCGCTTGCCTGACCGCAGCAGCTGAAACAGTCCGTTGTTGGGGTGATGAGGATCCTTCATGATCCTACAGGTCTGCTACTACACCTCCTGGTGTATAAGTCCTGCAAGGGGGGGAGGGTAGTTCCAGTGGTACGTTCAGCTGAACGCACCACCCTCTGCAGGGCCCATCTGTCCTGGGCAGTACAGTTCCCAAACCAGGCAAATCTTTGACGTGTACACGATCAATGAATGTGACATTTTCTATTGTTTATTCCTTTACCAATTGATGAGAGCCACATTGCTGCATAACATGGTGAACACAACATGCATTAAATAGGCTTTCACTGAAATCTCCCCTGATTATTTTACCTCCAGTAAATGTATCCAGGTAGTCGCCCAAAAACATCGGCTTTAGACCGAAAGCATCAAGTTTGTGTGAAGATGGTCTGTACAGGGCGCCCACAGTTGCTTTAAGAGTTGCTACACTGAATGTCGGTCATTTGATATGAGCGAACGCTGAAGCATTGATATGTATTCCTCCATCCGTTTTGGAGTCGACTCCGACACCAGCACGCTGCTGCTTGTTCAGTTCAGCAAAAGCAGGCTGGCTGTCGTGTGTCGTCATGTGAAAGGCACGGTTTGCCGTGAAAGGAGAAAGTGCAGATGAATGCGTTCTGGGGAATGCTCTGCTGTTCACCACGTTTCTGTTCCACAAAGTACATCTGATTCCATAAACCTGGATCATATTCAATGTCTTCTGCCTGAGGCACGAGTGCTTGAACATTGTGCAAAATGATTCTATGTGAGGAGTTAGTCGGCTCTTCCAGTGGTTCAGTAATGTGAGCATCTGTCGTAGTAAATCTTCACTCGTGTCTTTCAATTTGATTGGCTGATGGCAGCCATGTTGTTTATTATGACCAAACTTGTAGGTAGATGTACGAATAAACGTTTTAGGCTGAATTCAAAATGACAGATGAGATTGTGACGCAAGCGGGCGCTGAATGACATATCCCCATTGAAACTTATGCTGTGATCTAAGTTTGATGAACATTGGACCATATCTGTAGGAGGAGCTTGGCAACACATTTTTTGGACAAAATTAAAAGTGTCGGAAAATCTATCATGACTCAAATGGCCGGTGCTATGCATAATCGACTCGGTGTAGATGCAAAAATTTTGTTTCTACGACCAGCGGTTCAGAAGTTATAAGACAAAACATAAAAGTGGTTGTTATAGCGCCACCATCTGGCCAATGAATCCCATTTTTTTGTCCAACGTATCGTCTAAGTTTGGTGTCCGTGGCTTTCACGGTTTCTGAGCGCCGGGCACCTTCAGCCAGAGAATGGCTTTGAGAAAAATGAAAATAATCTGAGCAAAAACAACAGGGTTCCAGCCCTATAATAACACTGCAGCACAGACAGACAAGCAGGCCTGTGACCTCTGACCCTGCCTGCAGAGCATTATAGTCACTATGATGCTACTGGGAACACTGGGAGCTGCACTTCCCACAACCAGTCTTCTGCTGTCACATAGTATCATATACTATAAGGTTATATACTATAATATAATGTTGTATAATGTAATATATTATAATATAATATACTATGATGTAATACACTATAAAACAATATGCTACAATGTAATATACTATAATGTAATATACTATAATGTAATATACTTTAATATAATATACTATAATATCTTCTTCTTCTTTGGGCTGCTCCCGTTAGGGGTCACCACAGCGGATCATCTGCCTCCAACACCTTCTGTTCTGCGCATCTTCCTCCTTTACACCAACCGCCTGCATAATGTAATACACTATAATATAATATAACATATTATAATATAATATACTATAATATAATATAATATAGTATAATGTTAATATACTATAATATAATATAATATACTGTAACATAAGATTGAATGACTTTCCTCCATCGTAGTAGTTAGAGATGAATTCTGGGATATGAGTTTGGACCAGAACCTGCAAGACGTCAGTCCAACATGTCCGCCTCTCAGCATCATCAAACTGTAGTTGCCCATGAATTACCAAAGTACAATTGCGATTAGCGATTGAATTGACATTTTGTTTATGATGCCACTGTGTAATAACTGCCTTGCTGCCCTTGAGCAAAACCCTCCCCGTTCTCCTCAAGGGTGCATCACGCTGTGGACCAGTCTCCTCCAGGATCTTCTTCTTCTCCCAAACAAAGAAAGAGCATAACACAGCATCTGATCTGATCTGATCTGATCTGATCTGATCTGATCTGATCTGATCTGATCTGATAAAAGCCCCTTCAGAGTCATATACCCTTCACATGTCTACCAAATGATGATGATGTAACAAAGCGCTCCGCTCCATTACTCCCGGTGCCTCGGCTCTGCTCCTTCCGGCTCTTTACTAACAGATAGAGATATAGTCCCATGTTCATCAAACTTGGACTACAGCATGCTTGGACTGCCCCAAATACAATTCTTTCGTTTTGTGTGCCTGAGCTCCATGGTTTCCAACCACAAGGCACTTTTGGCCGTATGACTGGGAGACTAGGAGAATAATAAAAATCAGAACAAAAACAATAGAGGCTTCGGGCTGGAACCTTAATTATATCTAGTAGTTATTTTAATGGATTTTGCTGATTCACATGTCACTGAGGTGCTCTGTGGCCAATATTACGGCTGAATGACATTTAGAATGTGATTTTACATATTCCAACGTTATTGTATTCTATCCTATTTATAATGAATGATCCTGACAAATCCTATGCATTGATAGAACTGGTGGTGTCTCCACTGTTACTCTGAATTATGTGACCTGTCTAATTTTGTGAGCCTAAAAACTTTAGTTATAGTTGTTGATTTATTTAAACCAATTTATTGATGCATTTATTTAGTAAGTAGCCGTGATACGAGCGGGATAATGTGCAGCCGGTCATTATGGCAAAAGAACCCCCCTCAGGGTGATACATGACCGGATCACCTTGTAGGCAGATTATCCCAAACTCATCACCCGATCATCTTCTCTGCAGGAAGGTCTTTGGTTGAAAGGAGATTGAGGTGAATTTAAAGGTGATTGCTTTGCTGTCACCATTTTCTGTAAAAAAAAAAAAAAAAGTAATAATAACAAAAGGGCCCTACTGTAGATACAGGAAAGAATGTGCTACAACAACCAAATGTCTTATCTTCTCACCTCTATGTCTACTAAGGTGTTTTAGGTGTCTGTCTGTCTGTCTGACAAAAATAACGTCACAGGACTCGGCAGGCCACGCATTTCGTCGTGACTCGACCTGCATCGTTGATTACTCTGCCCACCGATGCTGTTGTTTCCGGCCTGTCCTCCTCCTCCTCCTCCTCCTCCTCCGTCCTCCGTCCTCCATCCTCCATCCTCCTCCTCCGCCCTCTGCACCAGGAGCTGCAGCTGATGAGCGTGTCTGACGCCTCCCAGCGCTGGAGCCAGTTCACTAAAGCTCTTAAGCTGCTGGGCTGGGGTGGGGTGGGGAGGGGGCTCCGCCTGTCCGGGGGGAGCGTCCCGCTGTTTGTCTTTTGGTTGGTGACATGTGGAACATGTGGTTCTGTGCTGGCCAATGCTGAGCCCAGAGCCGCCGATCTGCACCAGGTCCAGCAGGAGAGTTGGCACAGAGCGGAGCTGAGAGGGAGAGAGAGAGAGAGACAGAGAGAGAGGGAGAGAGAGAGAGGGAGGGAGGGAGAGAGGGAGAGGGAGGGAGGGAGGGAGGGAGAAGAAGGACGGAGGGTGTTTGCTTTCAGGGAGGAGAGCAGAGGATGCAGGGGGAGAGGGAGACCACAGAGTGGACCACAGTGAGGCAGAATCACAGCAGGAGAGAGAGACGCCGCCGCTCACCCTGCAAGATGTAGAGCATCCCACCAGCGGATGGCTGGCTTTCAAGGAGAGTGAAGGTGGAGGAGAGCGAGAGGTCCACCGACACGCCATGACCGACTAGTCCTTCTTCAGCCGAGCAGAGGGTCGTTCTGAGGTTGGTGAAGACCGCGGGCACCATTTAAACGTCTCATTTGTTTGCTGTTTTTAATGGGACTCCCGTTAACCCCTCGCTGCCTGGCCCTCCACTCTACTTATTGTGTTGATCCCCGTTGTTTGGAACTCTCCGCTGACAAAGTGCTTGGTTGCGTTGTGGTGTGATGTCTCCTTATCCAGGATCAGATGTTGTCCTCAGCTCAGCAGATGCTGCAGGATAGCCGCTCCAAGATCGAGCTGATCAGACTGCAGATTATCAAAGTCACCCAGGCGGGAGGAGGCGCCGGGGAAGGCAGCGGAAGCTGGAGTATCTCCTTTCACAGAGGTCAGAGCCCTGTGATCCTCAGCCCCCGGGGAGGGGGTGGTAGAGGTGGAGGTGGTGACGGTGGTGGTGGTGGTGGTAGGGCGCTCTTCACGGCGCTGGGGCTGATGTGGGGAATGGGACAACATACATTCCCAATGTGTTGTCTCTGTATTTCCTCTCATGGGGAATGCTGTGGAAGTCCTCCTGGTGAGGAGACGTGGAGGAGGTGCTCTCCGTGTCATCCTGAAGGATGAGCCTTTTTTAAACGTAATGTTTATGTTTTCTCTTTCCTTTTCCCTTCTGTTTGTTATGAGGGAGAAAGTGAGAGCACCTCTAAGTAGAAGAACCGTTCATTTAGAATCGAAATGACGCCAGCCTGACTAAAGACTGCTTCATATGAAAAGAACTGTCATGTCATAAGATATCTGTATTTTGTATTTTATTTTTTATTGCTTCTGCTTCTGCATTATTATTATTATTATTATTATTATTATTATTATTATTATTATTATTATTATTATTATTATTACTATTACTATTATTATTATTATTATTATTATTATTATTATTATTATTATTATTTTGAATGGCTGGAATATCTAGTTCACTTTTGCAGGTTGCTGTGGCTTCAACACATGCTTGTATTGTGTAAAATGATCCTTTTTTTTAATCACACAATCAAAAATCGAATATAGTGGTGGAATATATTCCACCCCTTTCATAGTTAGATTTTTGTTGTAAGATGTCTTCGTGTAAGTTTCAGGTCAGGATCTCACGATTCGATTCCATATCGATTGAACCCAACAGAGAAGCGACGGCTCAGGATACGACTCTACATCCAAATATTGACATTTTAGACAAACACTTCAATTCAGCTGTTGGTGGTATTTGATGGTGGTATTTGACGATGGTGGTATTTGATTTAATTTTAAGTGGGAAAAAGGTGAAGTATCAATATTCCACTTCAAATCAACTCAGACATTCAAAACCATAGAACAGAAGAGTCTCAGTTTTCTAGACCAGCCCTGTGCTCCACATGCACAGCAAATAAATGTAATGTTTGGAACTTGCACGGACTGAGCTTTAGAGATGTGTAAGACGCCGGTGTAATGCCAAAGTCTCTGATTGATTTGAGCTGTCAATGTGCATGTGTGTGTGTGTGTGTGTGTGTGTATGTGTGTGTGTGTGTATCCCTGTACTTCCGCAAGGTTCTTCTTCACTTCCTCCTGTTGTGTTTTCATTGGACAGCAGCGAAGGGAGACGGTTTGATTAAGGGTCAGTGGTGCGTGTGTGTGTGTGTGTGTGTGCGTGTGTGTGTGTGCGTGTGTGTGTGCGTGCGTGTGTGCGTGTGTGCGTGTGTGTGTGTGTGTGTGTGTGTGCGTGCGCGTGCGTGTCTGCGTCCCGTCTCGTGCAGGAAACTCCCCGGTCCCTGAGCTTCAGCACTACATCCAGAGGGAGGCCGACACGCTGGCCCTCGCCAAGGATGTGGCCAAACAGCTGGAAGGACTCCCATCTGTGGACCCGAAGGCTTCGGAGGAGGTAGGAGGCCCCCGGCGTCCCTGTGCGTCCGCACCTCCTTCTGAGATCCAATCATATAGAACGTCCCTCCAACGCCAGTCGTGACGTTGGTGTTTGTCCCTAAATGTAGAAAATATCAGAAAAGGGAGAGAGCGAAGGCTTCCTGGAGTGTTCTGGTGCAGTTCTAGAGCACGGAGACATTCTGGTTTTGGGGAATTGGAAGACACGGTTCCAGGCATTTTCTTTCCAAATATCTTTAATTTCAAAGATGTTCTGGAAGCCCCAGAATTCCATTTGAATCCAAATGTCCCCCATCTGTCACCTGGGGCGACGGTGGATATCTTCTGTTCTTTTTTTTTTTTTTTTATGAATGTTCATCCATATCGACGCTTCACCGACGCTTTCACTCCTCCAGGCTGCGTCCAGGGTGTGGGAATCCTCCCGCAAGCTGGATCTTCTGCGGCGTTCCCTGGACAGACACCTGGCGGAGCAGCAGAGCCGGGACCCGGGGCGCTGGGCTGGCGGGGGGCACCCCAGCCCCCCGGCGGGGTCTCCTTCCCCGGGTGAAGCCCCCCTGCAGAGCTCCGTCTCCGTGCTCGCCGTCAAGCCCGCCTGCTTAACGGGTATCACCACCGCCGCCCGCGTCAGCCTCCCCCCACCGTCACACTTTTGCAACTAAACAGTGGAATTTATTCAATTTAGAAGTCTCAGGACAGTAATGATATGACATAACAGCTCTTTTGTGTTTACAAGGAGAACAAGGTTTAAAACAGGTAGAATAGCTTGAAGTCAACGCAACACAGAGTATACTGTACAAGTAGCACCGTGTACTGTGGCTGGGCCATATATCGTCATATCGTATCGTTATCACAACATCTACGTATATCGTGATACGAGATGAGATATGGTCTGGGGCTTTGGTTCTGATAGTATTGTGATGTAGTTAAAGGTGCAGTGTGAAGAAGTGAGTGGCATCGAGCTGTGTGGTTGAAGATTGCAACAAACTGAACCCCACCACCACCACCACCACCTCCACCACCTCCGCCACCTCCCCTCACCCCTCCCTTCGGGGGGTGACGTAGGAGAAGCTGGAGGGGGCCCTCAGGGGTCGCAAAAAAAACCTCAAAAGTCCCCCTCTAGAGCCAGTGTTTGGTTTGTCCCTTCTGGGCTACTGTAGAAACATAGCGGTGCAACATGGCCGCCTCCATCAGCGCACCCGCTCCAGATGTAAATAAAAACGTCTCATTCTTAGGAAACGCCAACACAACGATTCTTATTTTCATGGGATTGTACACAAATTAAAACATACTTATCGATATTATATTACATTTCTGCCAAGTCCGTTCCATAAACACACTGCACCTTTAAGTGTCTTGAAGGAGCGTCACAGTAAAGAAATGCAGTTTTTTGAACTTAATAGACTAATTTTGATTCTAATGAATATATCATAATACTCACATGACTAATGATTGGTTCGCAAATATTTCTTGCGTGCAAATGTCTCATGAAAGAACGGCCTCCCCAAAATATAACCAAGATCAAGGTAATGGTCAAAAAGAGATTACCCATGAAATAAGTTTTATGTCAGTATCTCCCAGCCCCACTGTGTACACATGAGCAAAGTGGAGCGACACACAACAGTTTTAATGAGAACAGGGAATGTGAAGTTTGACGGTTGCTATGGGTTGCTATGGGTTGCTACGGGTTGCTATGGACTCCGGTCGCCATGTTTGGAGGATCGCTTCCATTCGATCACATAGAGAAATTGCTAAAATGTACTAAGTGCACAAGAATGGAGGGAGGAAGGGAGAGAAAGGAGGGTGGAGGTTGCACACAAGGTGGCTGCGGGATTTCCTGTGGCGGTTCTTCACCGAACAAGACTTCCAAACATCTTTAAACTGTTGCCATGCCGACGACATTCCCAGTTAGCGTGGGTGATCCTCTGCAGACACGTGACGTCAGCTTCGCGTTCCCTGTAACAGAAATGAAAAGGAAAATATTATTTCCAAATTTCCAAAAATTTGAAAACTCAAGATGATGAAATGTAATTGTGGATATTATTCTCTCAGGTTTTATGTTGTTGTATACATTACTGGAACAATCGTTCATTTCAACCTGCAAACGTATCAAGATGTGAGTGGAAAGCGGCAGCCCTCCAGCCAGGGAATAATAATGACTCTTCTGTGTTGGTCACCGACCTTCATTTAGTGATCTCTATCTGTTAGTGCCGCAGTCAAATGTTCCATGGTTCTAAAGATGTACAAGCAGAAGTCGGTTGGAGCTGTTCGGTGGTGGAGCGCGTCCAGGTTTGGTCTTTTGGTGACATCACAGATTAGAGCCTCAGAGATTTAATCATCTCCGCAAAGCAGGGCTTTTACTCTGAAAGCGTCTACACATCTCTAATACATCACACACCACATTTATAGACCATGCAGACACACCCTCTCACGCCGCTTCCACTTATTTGTTTAGCTTGATTTTGGCTTGTTGAGGTTAAAGTCTCTTTTCAGTCCATTGGAAAAAGTAATTTTCAACATGTTTCTAATGATTTGTAATAATGTCATGGGAAAAACAGTTTCCTGTGAGTATTTTAATCCTGTACAGTAAGAGTGCAACCAGAATCAAATATAGTGGTATAGATTAGATTAGACTCAACGAATTGTCATTGCACAGAGTACACATTCTGAGGCAACGTATTGTACTATAGTAGTATGATAGTACAAAATAAAGAAGCTAGTAAAGAGATTTACTTTTTTTTAACTTTTCTGAGGGGATAGTGACAGTGTTTGATCCAGGACCAGGTTTTATTTGCCAAGTTCTTTGTATTTTGGCCTCAGGGTTCGGTGGGTGCCAGCGACCTGAAGAGCCGTTCAGGTCGTTTCAATATTTAAGAACTTTAATCCGTGTTCCCTTCGGCATTGTACTGTTAACGTGTAATTCCCGGGATGTATGCGGTCTCCTTTCAGGGAAGCTGGAGGTCCGGCTCCTGGGCTGCGAGTCCCTGATGGACTCCCTCCCTGGAGCGGAGCAAGCGGCCTTCCAGACCTCCTGCAGGGACCCGGACCGGCCCCCGGACCAGGGGAGGCTCTCCGGTAGGACCCCTTTACTTTTATTCTTGACCTGATCCTTTCCTTCATGCCCCCCCCCAATATATAATCATTTTATCTTTCACGATTTTAAACCTTTCTTTTTTTATATGTTTAATGGTTTGTCTGTTGGCTGCCTTTCATTTTACGGTGAATGTTAAAGTGTCCTGTTAAAGTGGTAATCCATAAGATTATTTTGTAAAAAAAAAAAAGGAAAAAGCCATATTTGATGTTCATCCCATATTTTCATCTGGCATCTTATAAGAAGCAGCCGTTCAATGTATTTGCGTTCTCTATTTGCTCCTATAGACACTGTTTCCATGGTTGGTGGCGGGGTCCGCCTTTACCGGCAGGAATGCACTTGTAGTATAATCCACCCACTAAAGATGATCGGATGTTTTTTTAAATTCATGTACAGTTTCATGTTTATATTCGTGATTAAATGTTTCACTGGTCAGACTTCTTTTCCAAAAGGACTGCTGGGGCCGGAGGTTATCGTTTCAGCCAAACAACGCAGCGTCTGGAGAGAAAAAAGATCCCCCCTAAGATCTATTTTGCAGATTTTTGTCGACACGGGTGTGAACTCTGCTTTTAAAGCCTCCGGCACGCTGACCTTTGACCCTGTGATCCCCAGCGGAGGTCTGTGCGGTGCTGCGGCTGGACGGCCGCGCGGTGGGACGGACCAGGTGGAGCCGAGTGGGAAGACGGAGCTGGGACCAGAGCTTCTGCCTCCAGCTGGACAGGGTGAGGACGTGCACACTCACATCCATCATAACGACTCCATCCTTCTGGGGGTTTTCCAGATACATATACCAGTTCTTGAATGGTAGAAGTATTTCTGTACGTGGTTATTTTCCATCCGTTAATGTTTTTATTATCAATTCATCCGAGTTTTAGATTCGTCTCTGTGTACTGGGAACTTACGCCTGTCGAACTCAATATAACAAAAGATGCAGGTGATGTGCTGCATCCCAGTCTCACAGCAGCTGCTGTGTGTTGCAGTGCAAAGTCATTGAAAAACCCATTGAGGACTGTGTGACTTAAATAGACTTGTTTACGGTACAGGTTCAAGATTCAAGAGGTTATTTGTCACATACACATACATACGGTCATACATATATGCAGTCAAGTGTCATGACACCCGGTGATTAGCTCTAAAAATACTAAAAATACTGCGTAATCGACATTCTGGGTTTCTATGAATACAAATATAATTAATTGTCTGTGTTGTATTAAATATACATTTAAATCCTCCTAACACGGACGTGACAAGGCTCTGTTTCAAAAGGAGTCATACAGGTTTAGGTAACAAACCTGATCACACATGAATCTGTGTGATGAAGTTTCAGCCGCCATGAAAACTTCAGCAGGAAAACAATAATCCTTTCATAGGAACAAACACAGCAGGGTCTTATTGTTGTAGCTCCGGCGGTGACCAGCAGGTGGCGTCCTGGGTCCGTCAAGCTCCATCAACCCTTTATGAAGCCGGTGTCCCAGTCGTTTCTTTTGTTTAGAAATGAGCTCAACATGGAGGTGCTCATCGCCGCGGCCGAACACGTCTGCGCTGTGAGTGGAAATGTCCAGGTGGTGGTTCCCAGCCTACAGCAGGCCCAGAGGACACCCCCCGTGGAGCCTCAGTGACAGGGCTCCACGGGGGCCTATTCCTACGTAATAAAGCCACTTGGGGCCTCATTCAGTATCTGTCCAAAGAAGGATCCGGCACAGGAGCAATATAAGACTTAATCCTAGATGACGGTGTGTTAACAGGAAGTCACAGAAAACATTATGTTACTATGTTACGTAACATAATGTTTTCTGTGACCAAACTTTGTGAAAGAGACAAAAGTTCATTGTGCTATTAAGTGGGGACTGGATACTCCTTGTATCTCCTTAATTGTATTTATTCTAAAAGCCAAAAGGCCAGCTCGTGGCTATTTTTACTTTATTAATAAATGAGATTAGAAATAAAACGACGTACTGTACGCCTTATTGCAAAGTTTTTTGTCTTTATTTTGAATATTGTGCTGTGACCGTTGGGATCCTGGTTCTGGACCGTCCGCAGTCCCGGGAGCTGGAGGTGGGGGTGTTCTGGCGGGACCGGCGGGGGATGTGCGCGCTGCGCTTCCTGCGCCTGGAGGAGCTGATGGAGGAGCAGAACAGCCGGCCAGAGCCGCGGGGCGGGGGCCCGGAGCCGCGGGGCGTGGGCCTGGAGCCGCGGGGCGTCCTGTACGCTGAGGTACCGATCTTACATCCCCCTGGGGAACAGCACAGCACAGGATGCCCGAAAGAAAGTACTGGAAACTAAGAAAATCTCTCCGTGATGAAGATGATGATGATGGTGTAACATGAGTGTGTGCTTTGTTTTGCCCTTTAATGACCTTGGTAACACTGCTGCTGTCATGCTGAGGTCCATATCTCATGGTCTCCACATCGCACCTCCTGCACTGGTTTATCTTTTATACTGTGCTTACGTTTAATACTTTGAATACATTTAAGAGCAAGTTCTTGCATACTTTTAATAAGTAGTGTCACGGTGTTGCAGTGTTTGCTACAGCATCTACAGTAATTCTAAACGTCCCACCCCCCAGAACGCACAGAGGGAGAACATGACGCATGCATGTCTTTGACTTTCTTCTGCAGAAAGTGTCCATGTGAAGCTTCTCCTGTGTCTGTTGGTATTCTCTAAAACGTGTTGGCATTGGGAACATTCCTCGGCTGTAACGCAGTGCCCCCCCCATGAAAGCACTAAGACATAACAAACACCAGGAGCCTCTGACCTCCTGACTCGCCCGCCACGCCTCCTCCTCTTTGCAGATGTCCTTTGTCGACGCGGCTGTGGAGCGTCAGCCCAAACTAAGACGCCAGCGCTGCATCTTCTCTAAGGAGAGAGGTGCGCTCATCCCTGTTGATCTTTTCATTTGCTTGGTTTCCTTTTCATTCCCTTATCACGTGAAACACTTTGGGGCTGTATTTCATGTAAGAAAAATGTATTATTATTATTATTATTATTATTATTATTATTAATAATAATAATAATAATGCTATTGTTATTATTGTT
>NC_137203.1:2382954-2417954 GCF_960531495.2 Zeus faber
TAGAATCATCTGGTTCACAACCTGTTCCTCCCTGATACTTACCTCTCTGTTCCAAACGTAGAGTTCTTAGCTGCAGCGCCTGAGTTAAATGACAGAGATGCGATTTGTCCTTAAATCCGTCTTGAATTTAGCCGAGATGCCCCTTAAAAATGATTCAATCTGACTGTGATACCCGGACAAACCGTCCTCCTCTTTCTTGTTTCTTTATCGTTATTATTCATTTATCAGTTCATTAAATATGTGGATGTAAAACATGTACAATTCAACCTTTCTAAGCACAGACGAGTGGGTTTGTCATCCAGACCGCCGGCTCGTCAACTGTTGCAAATTCTATTTTCCGGATCCCTAAAACGCTCCCCTGCTCCGTGGCGTCTCACAGGGATCTGAAGCTGGACAACCTGCTGATGGACGCAGACGGCTTCGTGAGGATCACCGACTTTGGACTTTGCAAAGAGGGTAAAACAATCAGACGGGATGCATGGGACGGAGATGTGATGCCGCGGAGCCCGAGGCCTGTTTCCCCCACACCGACCCTCTGCCCCGCCTGTCCCCAGGGATGGGTCACGGGGACCGCACCTCCACCTTCTGCGGGACCCCCGAGTTCCTGGCCCCGGAGGTCCTGACGGACGACAACTACACCCGCGCCGTGGACTGGTGGGGCATGGGCGTGCTCATCTTCGAGATGCTGGTGGGCGAGGTGGGACGCCTCCACACGAGCTCGTCGCCATTTGGTGGCGACGGAGATCGTACATCTTCATTATCCCGTTTGAAAACACTCACATTCTAAACGTGAGGTTGATGCAGCTCCTGGTGTCTCCCCATGTTACCCACAATGCATCACATTCAACTCTTTGATAATGGTAACTGTGATATCAGACCCCAACCCTAAAACACTCACTTTCTAAAAAAGCTAGAATAAAATGCCCATGTTACAGAGCCGTTTGTTTTTACAGATTTGGGCCGTGATCCTGATCATTGTTGTTCCCTCCATGTTTACTTGTATTTGTATTCCTACGTGTACATATCTTATCCTAGATATCAATACTGACCTGTGAAATATTATCAGATGAAATGAAAGTAGGGAGGATGACGTCCGTGTTCATGTAAAAACGTTATGAATCTCAACTATTTAGCGTCTTCTGGTTCAGCGGTTCTCAACCCCTGGTCCTCGGACCCCCCGCCGTACACATTGATCCGGCTGTCTGTCGGTGTGAACCTCTCCCCCTGACTAACGCTGTGTCCTTCCGCCCGGCAACCAGTCCCCGTTCCCCGGCGAGGACGAGGAGGAGGTGTTCAACAGCATCGTCAACGACGACGTCAAGTTCCCCAGCTCCCTGCCGCCGGACGCCGTGGCCGTCATGCAGAAGGTGACCAGCCTCCTCCTCCTCTTCCTCCTCCTCCTCTTCCTCCTCCTCCTCCTCCACTGACTTTAGAGTCTGCTCTTCTATTTCATTAACATGACCACATTGGCTCCTTTGTGCAGCTCCTGAAGAAGAACCCGGTGCAGAGGCTTGGTGCAGGGGAGAGCGACGCCAACGAGGTCAAAGGGGAGAAGTTCTTTGAGGTAAATGGATCTGTTGCTCTCTGTTGGTCCCTGCTGGTTCCCGTTCCCCTGCTCCCTTCGGTTTCACCTCTGTGTGGCCCCGACCTGGGGCCCCCCCACGAGGGGGATGTCGCGTGCACCTTTGAGACAATTTGAGGCTCATTTCCTCTTATTCAAAAATGCACAGCGTCAAAATCCATGACTATTTGCTCTCATGTATATATCCTATACATATAATATATCCTAAACACCTCGCTCTACCATGAAAATAGAACAAATTCAGACAAAAGGCCTCTTTTAATGAAGGAAAAAAAAAAAAGCAAATAAAAAAACTCAAAGCTACAACACACTAAATGGCCGTGTCTCAGATTGAGTGGGGTTTGGTAGAACCATCACATACTGTACGGAGCAGATGAACTGGGGAAGGCTGCGTCTGCTTTGCCAGCGTCTGGGACCCTCTTCACGTTTCTCCAGATCATCGACTGGGAGGCGCTGCTCGCCAAGCAGCTGAAGCCGCCGTTCCTGCCCCGCATCAAGGAGCCGCTGGACGTCAGCAACTTCGACAGCGACTTCACGCGCCTCCAGCCTGTCCTGTCGCCGCCCGCCAAGCCCTTCAGCCTGTCGCCCGAGCACCAGGACGCCTTCGCCGGCTTCGACTTCTCCACGCTGAGCTGCTGAGACCCAGCGGAGACGGGCGGCGGCCGCCAGGGTAGGAGTGACAGCAGCTGGTTAACCAGGGCCGGTGGCGGGTGGGCTCATGTCAAATTTAAAGCATCCATCAGAGCAAGGCTGCCGGGGGACACTGGAGCTAGGCTAGTTGATCCCATCTGCAGCCCTGCATTGAGCTAACACAGTGAGCATGCCGCCCGCCAATATAACAGGGAGGGAATTTCCCCAAAACTGGAGTATCCCTTTAATTCGACCTGCTACAACTTTTAAAGAACACGTTTGTAATGATCCTAGTATGTTTTATTTTTTTTGGTTGTGTTTTGGTTATGTTTTTTGAAAGCTTTGAGAACCTAAAGCCATTTTAACCTGGAAGTAATTTTATATATACACGACTAAATCACATGGAAATGTCAGTAACAGTTCCAGACCCTGTTTGTCATTTGGGACAGGTTGGTATGTTTAGTTGTTGCACTGGAATCGGGTTTGGCATTATGACTTGTAATGAAGGGGCTCTTTAAAAAGTTGTTTTTTTTGTTCAAATGGTTAGTTGCGTTGCTCGGGGCAACTGGGCAACTGTTATTACCAAGCCCTGGACTGAATCTTGGGACAGTTTGATCCTGTGTGCAGTTTGTGAAAGCTTCGCTGGATGTTCTGGACGTTGTTCAGCTGTGAAACCATCTCTGGGCTGGATCCTGGGAGCGTGTCCGTGGCTGCAGAGGCCAAAGAGTGGAACGGCCTGTCCGGGAAGCAAACCACGGGCCTCTTCCTCCCCGGGACCTTGAAGAGTTGATTGTTGACTCGATCAGACTGTCCGTCTACTGCAACACCCACTTCTCCCGCTCTTGGAAATAGATTTTGTTTATAAAGCGAGTTGCTGTGAGGCTGTGTCAATAAGATTAGTCTCTCTTTAAGAACCTGTCTATTGGCGGCCGACAGGAATGTTGTACGTATTGTAACGTAACTCCAGATCTGACAGATATTTTTGCATATCTATGAACTGTTACTTTAAAAGAGGTACTCCAGTTTTATTTTGAAAAAAATATATATTTTTTAACTCACCAGGCAAGATGCGTCACTTAAATAACTCAGCTTTTGAGATGTTGGAAGGTGGACTTCCCTTATTTCACAGCAGCTAGGCTAGCTGATCCTCTCCACAGCCATGCATTGAGCTAACACAATTAACATGCAGACCTGGAGTATGCCTTTGAATCCCCCTTCTGGAATTCCAGTCTTTGTGGTTTGCAGCATCGTTATGATTGTATTAAAGAGATAGAGGTCAATATAGCAGAGGTGAGATGGTTCTCTCTGGTGAAATACACCAAGTTAACATCTAAGTGGAAGATAGAAATCGTGGAACCTCTTCAACAAAGCATTTAGTTTCCTTGGATGTAACTGGTTTGTACTGGGTTCCGCTGGTAGCCAGTAACCCCACCACCACGTGGCTGTGTGCGAGCATGCTCTGTGCCCTTTTATTTTTCAAACGTACGTTTCTGTGGAGACTCAAAAGTATTTTCTGCCGTTTCTATGCATCACTGTGAGACGCTTGGTCCACTGCCTTGAAACATGCTCACCCTGTTTCTGAGAACCTTCAAGCCTTTTTCTCGACAGACGTTTATTTCACTTTTAAACTGTAAACATTTTTTTTTTTAATAAACAAACACGCATTTATGAAGTCGTAGCAGAAACGTGCGCGCTTACATATCAGACTTGACTGTTTTTGGGTTCCCAGCAGTAGAAGAGCACTGTGCTGATGTAGTACTAACCAAACTTCTAGAAGTATATTCACACAAGCCATAGATGATCTCTCGCCATACTAGTGAAATATGCCTGTATTTCAGATTTAGCGGATGTTACTTTCCTGACACCGTGTTGGTGCAATAAAAAGAGTTATAGCCGTTTGTTAAAGAGACACTTTGTCGTCAGCAAAACATTGGTTTGTCCAACGTCCATTTTTTAGATGTTCTTTGGTGAGACGCTGACCTCTGGAAGTCATTCTGAGTTCAAGGCCAGTTCCACCGACAATTTTTGACCCAGAGCTCATTTTCGTATTTTTTCAAGCAATATAGCGAGCATTCCGGACTAAAAATCTATTTAAAGTTTGGGACTGTCACTAGAATTAGAAAAGATATAAAAGTGAAGCCCAAGTCGAAAAAAGACAGAATTACCCTTTACCCCAAGTGTCTGTTGAAACGCTGGGGTGTGGGTGGATGGAGCACCTTACGTTCCAACGGCTGAGCGTCACAGCGTGACTGTGTGAATGTATCATCTGTGGAGCCTCCTGCCGAGGAAAAGCTGCCGCTCATCCGTCCTGTATGTTCACGTATAACTTAAATGTTTTATCGTATCCTGTCAATAAATAAACAGAGAAAACAAAGAATCACCTGTGGCGTTCCTATGAAATGTACAGTTATGTATTTAGAGGGAGCAATGCAACTCAATCATCAGTTTATTAAAAAAATCATAAAAATACACTTTTTTAAATGCACCAAAGAATGAACGATGTTTGAATTAAAAGACAATTACAGCGAAAATAAAGTGAATTAAAAACACAAACTAAAGACAACTCACAATCCCCCAGAACCAACAGTCAACAATAAGGATATAATCACTTATTAGAGACCAGACAAACGGGTGTTTATCAGTTTTAAGAACCTTATCACACCGGATGATTCAATTCCTGGAGCAGTTCTTCAAAACCACTGGGGGGGCGTTGTGCCCATGGGCAAGGCACTGGCTTACGCCCTAACTCAGACAGCCGATGCAACAGCACTGACGTGAGTCAGTAGTGCTCCTGGTTGGAGTGGAGCAGAGTTGTGTCCGGGGATGATTTACCCCCGCAACGCGTCGGGGTCAGACGTGGCTGCGGCGGCCCGGCCGATGCTCCGCCTCCCAGGCGACGTTGCCATGGTGGCAGAGGAAGCCCCACAGGTTGCAGCAGAGCCCGCGGTCGAAGGGGTTCTCCCCCCCGGGGCAGCTCTTCAGGTAGGAGATGCGGTGGTGTGACATGAACTCCCAGCTGGTGGAGTTGGTGGAGGCCAGGTAGAGGTGGCAGCCCAGCAGCACCAGCACCACCAGGGAGAAGACGCCCGTCACGCCCAGCACCGCCAGCAGCAGCACGTTAATTCGCAGCCACACCTGCCACGACGCACCACCCGAGGAAATCCCCGACCTTGGAGGAAACAAATCATGTCATTTAAATGTCAGATGAAATGTGGCTCCCATCCCTTCGGCATTCAAGGTTAGGACACTGCTGCTCCACTAGAGAGCGCAGCGTCAGGCATGAGAAAATGTTGAATATTCACACAAAACGTTTTGGGCCGTTTTCCTAATCATTGTTATTCCCTCCATGTTTGCTTGTATTTGTATTCCTACGTGTACATATCTTATCCTAAATATCACTTTCCCACAAAGATTTACTAAATAAATTGTGATTCAATCTCATTAAATGCTGATTACATTTTTTTTTTAATCTAAAAGGAGAATATTATGTAATATAATTAGTTTCTCATTATGCCATTCGCCAGCAATGTTTACTTCTTGTTCATTTCAATTGCTTCTTTGTTCATACAACACATTTGACGTTTGTGGGGGCTCAGCAGATTATGAATACCGCTGCATTAGTGGGAGGGCGGCCCACTTATTGTGCATACCTGCCTTATCCAGATAAAATGTTTCTTATTCAGTGTCCGCTTTACTTTCCACACAGTTTAACGTTACAAACAGTAGAATGGCGACTTGTCGCAGGAGAAGACGACTCATAATTTTGTTTTCTTCAAAAACGTGTGGAAACCAATGTCAAACTGACAACTTGTGGGGCAGTAGCCTAGATACTGACCACGGACAGCAGTCCTCCGCCCCCCCCCCCCCACCTCCACCCCACCCTCCATACGTACAGTGCAATCTGCAGCGCCCACAGCAGCGCCCCCAGCTGCACCAGCAGGTAGAGCAGGAACCAGCGGTGGTTTCTCTCCCCGACACAGTTTGCGATCCAGGGGCAGTGGTGGTCGAAGCGACGCACGCAGCGCTTGCAAGTCTGGCAGTGCCGCGCTCTCATTGGCTGCTGCAGAGAGGGGAGGGGGAGGGGGGGGGTGTATATCTGCCGTCACCTTGGACGTCCTGTTGAAACTCTGAGAATCACTGCTTCACCTACCAGCAGCAGGCAGTAGCCACAGCGCCGCAGCGTCGGGGCAGAGGACTGGGGGATCATCGCCTCCAACTCCTCATCAGACCTTGGGGGGCACTGGGGGGGGGGCAGAGTGGGTCACACTTTGCACACACCCACAAGTCACAGCTTAAATTTCAGACTGGGGGTTCCCATGGAAACCAAACTCATTCCACGAGAATGGCCGAGAAAAAGCTTTAAATATCAGCGTAATACATTCAGATTGAAATGAGAAGGTGTAGAGTCTGGTACTTCTGAGCGAGGTGGAGCTACTGTACATTCAGCAGGTTGGTAGTTGCAGACGGAGGCGGTGAACATTCAACTCCTCCTCTATTTCATAGAATCTCTACTTGGTACCTTGACGGCATCAGTAAGGACGAACCCAGGGTCCATGAGAGAAACGGTGAAGTACAGCATGACCGACAGAAGGACGAGCAGAGAGAACAGGATCGGCCGCCACAATTCTCCATTCTCCTCACTTCTCCGCAAGTCTAGGGAGGAATACAAATGCACACGGAGTGTGAACGTTCATTTAATATTACAAGACGTTCTGACCGCTTCATCAGTCCCGGTCTGGCCGGTACGTCCTGTGTGACTGACCGGTCGGTCCCGTGTGACTGACCGGTCGGTCCCGTGTGACTTACCGGTCTTGTAAAGGAACAGCAGTAGCGTGACGAGCCACGTCAGGACCGTGTGTGTGGTCCTCACCACGAAGCCACAGCGGAACACCTTCTGCAACATCATTCAACCCCAACAACTCATCTCTATGAGTCTTCATTCCTCCGGGACATTTTCAAAGCCCACCGGGGCGCACACATCACGCTGAAATGTACTGAATCAAGTTGGAAATGTCGCTGGGAGCCTCCTGTGCCATAAGAGCGGCTTCCGCGTTTCCGTGTTTTGGTATGGAAGCCGCTAGAGACAAACAGGGCGGACTGAAGGCATGTCATTTGTGAAACGCCAATAAGTTACTGTGACCTGACGGTGACTTACTTTACTGACTAAAACACCAGTTCAGCCACTATCCATTAATTACTTGGTATTACATAATTCTAAAAGGCTGTGTTAATGTTCTGTATTTTCGCGTTGTACCACAGGGAGCCCAAAACGCCAACGCTGCTCCGTAGAACCCCCGCCAATCAGCGCATGACAATTAGGTCACGTGGTGAGAGGCGGTGGCGCTGGGACCATCCCCGACGCCTGTGATTGGATGATTCCGAGCGCAATGCACTGTGGGACTTGTCGTTCGTTTGCCTCCTCGGTCCGTAACGCAGGACTTTAGTTCCCTGACAACGCGTTTCTCACAGTGAAACATGACAACCATTCAAATGAGTTCAACGGGTCTTCACCTCACTACAAACGACGAGTGCTCAAAAAAAAAAGTGTGAGACCTGTGACACGTCTCAGCTCGAAGGTGGAGAACGGAGCTGGACGATGCCGCGTTATTAAGGGAGGCTTTTTGAACCATAAAGAAGAAAAAATGCCGAAAGAATTAGTGGGTAAGTTCTTTGAGTACTCGGTATCGGTAAATCGTTCAGTTGTCTAAAGCTTCCTCTCCTCTCTCCTCCGGGGCCCCTGGTGCCCTTTTCCAGGCCGCTCAAGCTCAGAGACCCTTGGGGCCTCTGCTCCTGGAATGGCGGCTGGTCGGACAGCCGGTCGGGCCGGCCTCCAGACCTGAACAGAAGCTGTTCGCCCGGCAGGCGGAGGAATACGTGTTCTGGATGGACCAGGATCAACTCCAGACAAGGGTCTTATTCATAAACCGTATGCAAAAAGCGTATAATGACACATTATGACCCGGATTTGGGGATTGTACATGCGTACACACATTAGTGGGATTTGTATCTCTTGCTTGACTTTCTGTATTTTTTTGCTGCAGAATCTCCCTCTGGGATTAATACAGTTTTATTTTTTTTTATCTTATCCTAAAAGACAGATTTTCCCAACCATGTTTCCTCAATAAAACCTGATTCGACAGAGACTCCCCTCTGTAGAAAGCACAGTTATTTAGTTTTTATTTATTTATATTTATATTTATTAGAGGTCGGTTCATTTTCATGGTAGGGAGCCCGTTGTGTTGGTCTAGTTTTTTTTACAAACAACTAGACCAACACATTTAGTCATTTAGTCATTTAGTCATAGTCAACACAACAGGCAACCTGCTGTGGGGGTCCCGCACTCCAGTTTTGGAACCCCTGCTCGAGCATATACTGTAATTCTTCAGCATCAGACACACTCAACCGCACACACACAATTTGTGTTTGATCATTTATTATAAAAAGATCTGAGTTTGTCTCTGCAGAAGACAAGACTGGCTAAATACACAGATTCATACCCTTTTATAATATCTAGCCGTGGAGTGTGTCCTTGGCTGAATATTCCAACAACTCTTCTGATTAAATAGTACTGTTAATCAGACTGACTTATCTTTTGGGAGTGGCACTGAGTGAGAATGCTACGCTCAGTCCATTATTTCCGTCGCAAAAACATGTTGTTCTAAGTTCTGTGATCTTTCCACTACATAATTCCCCCTTTTAGGGCTACGAAGCCCCAAACATTAATTTCTTGCAAAGCAATTGAGTACATATCCCCTGAAGCGAGTCTTCAGGTTCTTTGCTTACCTGCGTTACATCTTAAGCAAAAGCATTCTTAATTGTGGTTATATTTAATTATCAGAAAAAACTGTGGAGACTCAATACTTCTATAAAAAGAAAGAGATTACCAAATATTTATCTCAGGTATGGCAGGTGTGTTTACCAAATATGTGGTGTGTTCACAATTCTTAGAATATAGTGTGTCCAGGCTGGAACTCTTTTGATACATGTCTTCTTGAATACAAACTGTGTGTGTAGTGTCAACTCTTTTGACACTGCCATCTCTGGGATGTACCGAGGTCATAACTTTACCAATATGAGGTTTCCTGTAAGAGTAATTAGTCCACAAATACTTGATTTTTTTACTCGCCGTCAGCGATCCAATGCAGATTCCTCATTGGAGATAGGCACGCTACTGTTGAAGTAGGACACTACTTCCATACTCAGCAGCGGTGGTGGCTCTGACCACCCTATAGGGACCATCTCTTCTTGGATTGCTCCACTTCCTTCTAAATACCCTAACAGACACCCGATCTCCTGGTTTAATAAATGGAGCCGGAAATGTTGTCGATCTCTTGTTTTTTCTGTATATTGACTGCATGATCATAAATTATTTTGTGCACATTAATTATTTCTTTACAATTGCTTTCATATATTTTTCCAGAATTTCTAAGGATGGCCCTTTGGTGAATCCTCTGTACACTGGTGCAGGCATGGGTCAACCCGTAAGCATTTCATGCGGTGTTAGTTGCATTTTTCTATTCATGCTTCCTCTGTAGGACATCAAAGCAATTGGTAGTGCATCTACCCAGTTCATTCCCATGTGCATACATATTTTTAGCAATTTGTTTTTTATTACCCCATTAGCTCTTTCTACCATTCCCTGGCTCTGGGGGTGATAAACACAGCTAAGCCTTTGCCTAATTCCTAATTTTTGTAAAATGCATTCCACAAATTCCATTGTCCGAACTTATTGATGGGATACCGAATCTTGGTAGAACTTCTCTGCACAGGAATTTAGCCACTGTATCTGCATTTTTATGTTTGGCTGGTACTGCCTCTCCCCATCTGCTAAATCTGTCCACTACTACCAGCATGTATCTTTTCCCTTGTATGCGTTTAATCATATCTACAAAATCCATTTTCATATGTTTAAACAGACCTTCAGGGACTGGGAGAGTTACTCCTTTCCTGATATGACTTTTTAGGCATTTTACGCATCTGGTTATTACTGCATCTACTTGTCGTTGTAATTTTGGAGCCCAGAAATTCCATTATGTTATGTTACTTAATACCTCCCCCCCTTGCACAATGGGCTAGCCCATGTGCATCATGTATTAACAAGGGAGGCAAACAGCCTGGGGCTACAATAAAACACAACCATGCTTGTAATTTTCTTTTTCAGACACATTCTCTAAATCTTCCTTCAGCGCTTTGTTAAAAATGTGGGGACTATGCTTAAAGCCTTGGGGCAGTCTTGTGTATGTGTAAGACTGGCTCCTATATGTAAATGCAAATAGATGTCTGCTTGAAGGGCTAAGGGGCATGCTAAAGAATGCTGAACAAAGATCAATTACTGTAAACCATTTGGCATACGGGGGAACATTTCAGAGCAGTGTGTGTGGGTTTGGTACTTCCGATTAATAATCTTCTACTTCTTCATCAACTGCTATTACGTAGGTCATGCACTTATCGGAACTTGTCTTTGTCTGCTTTGAGGATTGGTAGTATTGGTCTGTTGCTAATGGGGTTCAGGTATAAGCACTCCAGCTTTAAAAAGTCCCTCTATTGTTTTAGCAATTCCTTCCTCAGCTTGTGGTTTAAAGGGGTACTGCATTTTCCATGGAGACCTACAGCCTGTTTTAAACTTGATTTCAACAGGTTGTGTGGATTTAATTAATCCTACGCCCGTGTCATGTTGTGACCATAGCTTAGCAGGCACAGAAGCCATCATTTCGTCTTTCAAATTCAAGGTTTGGTTTGAACATTCAGAGACTTTTGGAAGCTTTACCACTTGGGGTTGTGCTGGGCCTGATGCAGAGATCATTATCTTGATATAATTCCCATCCACGCTGTGCCATATTTGTTTATTCTGAGTTGGGTTATATGTAGTCTGAGAGGCTTCTTTTATCATTGGGCCCAAATGTTTTGGTTTGTATCCTGGGCTCACGTAAATAGTAATGTGTGGACTACTATTCCTGATGTGAAATTCCTTTGTCAAATAAGGAGAGTCTTCTACCATCATAGCTGCTCATGGTTCACCCATTACAATGGAGCTGGTCACTAGCTGTACCTCCTACAGTTGGTTTGCTGACCACAGTTCTGGTTGGGCCCCGCTTTCATTCTTGAAACACCATAGAGTGCAGTGAAGAGGATCGCTGGGTGGTACTGCTGGAGGGAAATTTGCTTGTATAAAACTGTCCCATTTGTGTATGTCTTCAGCATATTGTTGATTTATGTTCCCCGACCAATACACAATGTCCTCTTTATCTTTTCCAGCCATTATGCCTCCCATGGGATGCTGCGTATCTACCAGCAGTCCTTGAGAGGTACATAGAATGGTACAGTCCAGTTTACATAGAGCATCTCTTCCGAGGAGGTTCAAAGGTGTTTGGTCGAATATCGGTACAGGCAAGGTGATCAGCTGCTTCGTCCCTGAGAATCCTACTTCTTGACAAATTGTCCTGATCTGGGGAGTCCCGTGGCGTCATTAGGTCCCACACAGGTGTGTGCAGCTTCTGAGTCTACCATAGCCTGTATGGGTTTTTCTGACAAGTAAACCTGCAACATTGGTTCTTCATCAGGGCTTGTTGTTGTGATAGCAAACTGATGACCTCCCTTTGGACCCTCAAGGCGACCCTAGTATCCATTTTGCGGCTCTCGCCAGGGGTTGGGGCCTGTGCGCGGGCCACTTGATAGTCCTTGTCCTTGCGCATTGTCTTGTTGCTTCAGCTTCTGTTGGAGATTTGTATGTTTGGTCACTGCATGTACTATATGATCCGTGAACTGTGGGAAAGGCATGTTGTATAGCCCTACCACCTCGTTCATGGTGGTGGCAATCCATCTATTACACTTTTACGGAGAGCGGCCTGGTGGAACGCATCCATGTCTGGGTCTGTTCCTGTCTGTTTGATCCACTCTCTCCTGGTGACATGGATATAGGCTTGACATAGGCAGGATTGATACAGTTTGGGTTCTTGGCTCTTAGTCCTATCCATAGGTGATTACGGTGACTGTTGAACATGTCACTGTCATTTGCCTGGGAGCCCACATAGCTACCCATACCAGAAGCATGTAGAATTTCTTCCATTTCCAGCTTTCCAAGAGTTTTTCCCGGGAGTGTTTTCATATCTTCAATGGCCAGTAGTACACCTGTGTCTCATCCTCAAATTATGTTATCCACTGGCTGGCTCCTGCTAGAATGCTGGGTAGGCATTGAGCTAATCCCTCCAAATCCATGGTTCCCCATGGAATATAATTTAAATTTTGTTCATTCGTCAGCAAGCGGAGATGGTGACTTGAGGCAGGCAAGCCTGAATCTCTGGGTGGACTCGTCAGTACCAGTGCACCATGAACTACTCCTTTTTTCGAATTCCTCTTCCTTTGCTCCCATATTTATTTTTGGCAGTGATTGTGTTATCTGACTCACTTCCTTGTCCGTTTTCTGTTTATCTTGTTGTCCCTTCTTTGCTGTGCCTTCAATCTCTCTGCCGAGGTCACACATCTGTGTGAGCGTTTCGTTTAATTCCCTCTTCGCCTCTCTGAGTTGAATTTCCAACTGTTTTTTCGCCTCTCGTTGGCCTTCCTCAATTTCTTCTCCAAAACATTGTCTGTTCACTTCTTCAGCACCCTCTTGATCCTCTATGTCACCCACATCGCCTTCTCCTCCTTCTCCCTCCTTAATTTGTTCCTTGACATGTTTGTTGTATCCTGTTGCTCCCCTTTTTATTACGTTTGGCAGTGTACGTTTTTCCATTCCTCAGATTAAATGTGTTTTCCTTTAAGTCACCCCCTAAACTTTCACATTGTTTCCTTAATTTTTCTTCACTAGGGTATAGACTTCCTGTTAGTTTTTCCGAGTGTAATTCGTAATCTCCTAACACGGTTAATTTTCTTATTGCCATTTGTGCTAAGTAAGGAGGGGTTGGGGCTTTGTTTTGTTTTTTATTTTTTATCTATCATATCCCTGATATAGTTTTCGCTATATCAGGGAGCTTCTGAATTTGTCTCCCTGTCTTTTGAATAATGTTATCACATGTTTTCCTCTTTTCCTTTTTTCCTCTCTTTGTTTTTTTCATTAGACTTATGATTCTTTATCAGGATGTCCAACTCCACACACACATCAATGTCAAATGTTCCTTCCACTGGCCATAGGATAGGGTTATTCTTTGTTCTTTTATTCCATTTTTTGGCGCATTCTCACATTTCTTTTGACAATAGGGAGTTTTGATATGTTAACATCTCGACAGCGGTTGCCATTCTTTCCAATTTTTTTAAATGTAACGCTTAATTCTTTATTCTGTATATTTCTTGTTCCAACCCAAAGTGCAGAGCCGCCTGTTATCTGCTCCCTGGCACCGTTCCCAGAGTTTGTTTTATCAACAATCTTCCTGCAGCAGAATTGTCACAGAACCAAAAGGCCCGACCTGCTTTTCCTTTTTTCTCCCTGTTCTGAGTGAAAACACTTTTTCCCCAAAAACTTTGTTAGGTCACTTCAAAGCTTTTTTCATTTTTATTTTTTCTTAACCCTACTATTCCCATGAGTTGCTTTTTATTGCCTTTTGCCAATTTTTAGTGTTTTTTTTATTATATGAAAGTATTTGTGCTTCGGTAGGTCCAAGCAGATCTGAAGCTCACCCTAACAAGTAACCTTATTTTGTTCTTTTTCAGCTTTCCCAAAGGTTAGATAGCTCTTCTGCTATCTATCCCTGGTATGGCTTCAAAGGCTGATATAGTGGTTCATTTTTTCCCCAGAAGATTATGTCTTATGTCAAAAATTAAATTTGGAAAAGAGGCAAAGGTACAAGACTGTACGTTAAAGAGTAAAGGAACTACTCATCCGTTGTGAATAATATCTTTCCAATGACTTCCAACAATAGTTTAGCATGTTTCTTCTTGAATTTAACCTTTTGTCATTATAGTGTCTATATTGTTAGTGTTGAAATCATGGTTGCTCTGTGGTGAAGGTAATGTACAGATCATAGAGACCTGTGGTAGGGGTAACTCACTAGCTGACAGTGAGGTTAAACTGCCGTAAAATGACTGTGGGTGCGGTAAACCTTTCCATGGTAACAGTGAGCTCCACCAATCAGACGTCTGTTACACTGTAGTGCTGCTCAATGACATGGGAATAAAAAAAGGTTGATATTTTACAGATTTGCGGCTTCTACGGGAGCATATACCATAGTTTCAATCTCGTAGCCCGTGGTGAGTCTACCTTGGATAATTACGACATTATGGCTAATAATCAAAACCTTGATTCAGAATATGAACGGGGTTTTCACTTCCGGAAACTCACTGTTCAGCTCTATAGTGCTTACAGTGTGTGAAAAAGTTCTCTGGATCTGCACTCGATTGCTCTTCCTCAATGTCAGGCTCACTAAACTGAAATTAAGTTGTGAGAACTGAATTACATTTCAGTGAGGGTCACAAACAGTTTCAGAGCAGATTCATTCAGTTTCATAGTTTACATTCATTTTCCGATTAATTCAGATCTAAACTCAATTTCAAATTATGCTATTCAGATTTTCAATACAATTATTCAAGTTAGACAATGCAAATCATGTGATTCAAATTCAGTTTAATGCAATAATTTATGTTGATCAATTTTAATTAAGATATAAATGATTAAAATTCAGTTTCTAGTGACACATTTGTTATGGTACAATATGTGCAATTTGGGACCCAATGATGCTGAGCATAGACTCGAAAACAAATGTGGTTTCTAACAGGTTATTGTGGATAATTGGAGTTTGTTCAAAGTCAAAGTGAGGAAACGAGGAATCCCCATTGTAGGCTGTACCATTTGGCGAGGAATGACGTGAAGCGCATAGGGTTAAGTACTGTCGCTCGATGGTGTGGATGCGAGGCAGCTGTTGGGACCACGCCCACCTTCACACAGACATGATGGTAAGGGAAGACAGGGTGAAAAAAACAAGAGGAAGACAGCCTTGGAGAAACTGTCAATGGTGAGTATGGTGGTATTACCTTGGGATAGCGACAAACCAGTGAAGTCCAAGCCGATGTGGGACCATGGGCGACTGGTTCCACAAGCACAGATGGAGCAAGTCGCCACATACTCACAGGTGTCAGCCTCGATAGTGGTCCACAACAAGTCTCTTGAGTAGGGACAAGGTATGGCTGACCACCTGGCACCGTGTGCAGGACCTAGGAACGGACGGAATCTGGATTAAAAAGGCAGTTAGCCGGGCCATTACTTGGGTCGGGTTGCTGTTGGGCTTTGTGGTTGTGGGCTGCAGCTTCAATTAACCAACTGCCACAACACAGAACATAGGGAGAAGATTGTGTCAGGACTCGCATTGCCTTCCCGAGACAAACTGCCAAACTTGACGCCCAACGGGTCTGCTTAGAGCTCAGACGTTTGGCGGACTGGATATAAGCAAGATTCTTATGATCCGGCCAAACCACAAATGGTGTTCCGCCCCCTCCAGCCAATATCTCCACTCTTCCAGGGCCAATTTCGCCGCCAACAGCTCCCAGTTACCAACATCGTAGATCCTGTCGGCCGGGGACCGAGACGGGAGAACGCACAGGGATAAAGTTTCTGGTCAGGACCTGAACACTGGGACAACACTGCTCCAACTTTGATGTCTGAAGCATCCACTTCCCCGACAAACTAAAGAGTAGAGTCAGGCTGGGTGAGGGCAGGCGCAGAGGCGATCAACCCCTTTCATCTCTTGAAGGAGTCCGCTTCCGGGGACCAGACAAATAGGATGGAGGTGGAGGTCTGGTAAGGGAAGCTGCAACTCTGCTCAAGTCTCTGATGAACCTCCTATAAAAGTTTGCAAAACCGAGGAACCACTGCAGTTGTTTACTGGATGCTGGTGGAGGCCATTCCGACACTGCCCTGTTCTTTTCTGGGTCCATCTTCACCTGTCCACTCAATGATTTAGCCTAGGAAACTCAGTGTCGGAGTGAAACTCACATTTCTCTGCTTTAACAAACAGTCTGTTCTCCAGGAACCTTTGGAATACCTTGCAAACGTGGAAGGTGTGTTCCTCCAGGTTGCGGGAGAAGATGAGTATGTCATCTAGGTACACAAAGACAAAACGGTTAAGAAAGTCTCTTCAACATCATTCGCCAGGGCTTGGAAAACAGTTAGGGCGTTTGTCAATCCGAATGGCGTCACCAGGTACTTGAAATGTCCTAACGGAGTGTTGAAGGCTGTCTTCCACTCATCTCCATCCCTGAGGCTTTACATTTACATTTACATTTAGTCATTGATCAGACGCTTTTATCCAAAGCGACTTACAATTGTTCAAACACCGACGGACGCAGCCATCAGGAGCAATTAGGGGTTAAGTGTCTTGCTCAAGGACACTACAGCATGCTAGCAGGAGGAGCCTGGGATCGAACCAGCAACCTTTAGATCACTAGACCACCAGCTCTACCCCCCGAGCTACCACCCCCGCTTTCCACCGATCCAGCTTGGAGAAAACGATGGCTCCCCAGAGAGGTTCAAAAGCTGAGCTGATCAAGGGCAAAGGGTATTTATTCTTGATGGTAATATTATTTAAACCACGGAAGAATATATACGATCCCAGAGTCTTAACTTTCTTCTCCACAAAGAAGAAACTCGCTCGCAAGGGGGATGAAGAGGGGCATATAATACCTGTGGCTAAAAAGTCCTTGATGCAAATCTCCATTGTCGCTTTCCAGATGGGAGCAGGTTGTAGAGCTGACGAGAGGGCAACCAAGCTCCAGGCCGAATATCAATGGCACAGTCATAAGGTCTACGGGGTGGCAGGGACAGGGCTAAGTCTTTACTAAAAACCTCAAGTCATGATGATCTGCAGGGACTGAATACAAGTCTGGAGGGTGCCGGTGGTGGTGAGGACGACTCTATGGCACCATCTGCAGGAGACAGGGTGGACTGCAAACAGACCCAAAGAACGCCAGCCAATTATCCTACCCACAGACCAGTCGATGCAAGGGTTGTGTTTCTGCAACCAGGGGCGACCAATAGCCAATGGTGTACTGGGCGCCAATAAAACCTTGAAGCTGATGGTTTCACAGTGCTTACCTGACAGGACCAGGGTTACGCATGCAGTCTGGTGCATAACCCGAGCCAAAAACCTCCTGTCCAAAAAAACAAAAACCTCCTGTCACAACTACTGTATCTTCTGATCCAAGAAATGATCCTCTGCGCCAGAGTCAATAAGGGCCAACAGAGGTGGCAGGGATTTCGAGTCTGAGCTTGTGTGCGGGAGAGAAACTAATCTGGCTCGTCAATACCCCCATTACTATGGATGAGCCCGGCCTTTTGGGGCAAGCAGGCAGAAAATGAGGGCAAGAATGGAGACCGAAGTCCATAGCTGGCAACAGGCTGACTGGCGAGGAATCCGCATTGTAGACTGTACGATCTGGCGAGGAGTGACGTGAAGCTCGCGGGGATAAGTACTGCGGCTTGATGGTGTGGGTGAGGCTGAGTCGTCAGGTGAGGATCCAGGACCACGCCCACCTCCAGACGCACAGAGGGGAAGAAAGTATAAAATAAGAAAAATAAGAAGAAGACAATGGGAGAGACAACGAACGAAACGAAATGCATTTACAAAGTAGAATAATAAAAATGATTTCAAGAATGTAAAAATTATCATAATGCAATGACTCCCTCTCCACCCGACAGGTGGAGGGAAACAGCACGAAGACACCAACCGTGGGGGAGCCTCTTCATCCAAGTGTTCAAGGCAAATCTTCCACTCCGGTTTTCTTTTCTTCCATCGGCTCGCTCCTACCTCACTCTAAATATCTAAAGTCTGCCCGGATACTGGGAGAACTTGGCTCCACACGGTGCTTTTGACAAGAACACAGTTGCAAGGCTGAATGCAGTGAACCGACAAATACACACACACACACACACACACACACACTAAGTGTACATCACATTATTTGCTGAACACACAAAGTACATTATTATTTTTTTCATTTATTTTGAATAAGGCTGGTCATGCATCGAGTGCCTGACACTTCTCACTATAGCTCATAAAAATAAACAAGTGATTTAAATACCAGATGAATTCACAAGTACTTTTTAATTTACCACTGAATGTTTAAGAGATTATCACCGAGCCAAACCAACATCACATCGCCATGTTTTACCGGTTCCGGGGCTCACCGTTCGTCTTGTCTGAATCACCGTCTCGGCTCTGATGAGTCTTTGGCTTTGTTACCGGATCGGCTCGGGGAGCATCCTGTAGCGACGCTCCTCTGTTGTTATTCTATTGTTATTCCATCGTTATTCTATTGTTATTCTATTGTTTGGATTGTTTTTATAATTCTTCTCCTTGGCACTTTTCAGGTTAAAAGTGTCTGGAACAGGACAACCATTGCAGCTACGAACACGGTTGACTTGTCGTTAGAGCCAGGACGTCGCAGACATCCCGTGGGTCAAGTTTCATCCAAATGGATCCACATACTGAGCGGGAATTTGTGAAAAAAACCGACAAGATTTAACGGGAAGTAGCTGAACTGTTGTCCTTCACTGACACGGCAACGTAAAACCTCCAGTCGGGTGGAGCGACCAGTCGGGTGTGTGGAGTAAGACGTCAGTGAATCCATTCTGTTGGGCTCAAACCCCGTGTTAGATGCTGCGTTGTGGTCCTCCTTACGAAGCAGGATTCAAGGAAGTCGTAAGATACTAAATCTGCGAGTCCATGATGAGTTCCATGTCCTCGGCACGAATCTGAAAAATCGTTTCCTGAACATTTTAAATCAGGACGTAAAAACCTTGAACGTTTTCATGGAATCGTAACCCATCGGTAATGTAATCCACGGAAAGGCGTCACCCCTAAAATGACGTCACTAGATCATTGTCGCCCCACGCGGCATCGAAGGCTCACCTGTCACCGTGACTGCAGCTCAGTGGTGACAAAACAAGGTTTGGTTTGGAGTCAAACATGGACGCTTGTTTTGAGGAACGGTCACGTACATGCAGCTTCCTGCAGATAAACGCATGAAGAGGAAGAAGGCTTTAACAGCGAGGAGTCCTTCCATAGTAAGTCATTACATTACAGGCAATTCATCTATTTTACTGAGCCCAGTTGAGATACAGGCAGTGGCACATGTACCTGGTGTACATGTGCCACTTCATGACGTTTCAGCCGTCCAGCGAGAGGTCGTTACAGGAGGCTCCTTCCGTGTCACCGACACCAACAACCACATGGAACAGATGTGAAAACAGAAGATGGAGGTGAATGATTTGTTTATTTACCTTTGGGAAGACAGACTAGTTTTTGTATGAAATATCAAATGCAAAGCTGTCTCCATAAAAATGAGCTTCCAGAACATTGTCTTTGTTTAAACAACTACATATAACAATGTTTTAATCCACAACTTAAACATTAGGTTATCTTAAACAACACATTCACAACACTTAAGTTGTAAATAGTTTCTTTTTTCTATTTTGAATAATACACAATTATGATGTGATGTGATCTTTATAAATACTGTGATGTTTGGTTGTTCTGTCCAGATGTTTTGGACAACTGTTTAATAAAACATCTCACCTCTCATCTCTTCTCCCAATGCATCTGTTTTACAAATAAAGGGTTTGACTTAAATAATGTTCAACTGGTCCAACATTTACAATTAGAGGATTAGAGATGTTGGAATTAGTGTCAGTATAAAAATGTTTTACAAACCTGAAGAACTTAAGTAAAGGTACAAATACTTGAGCTACATTTTGCCTTTTAATTTACTTATAGTTTTATTATTTAATTATTTCCCCTCAGACTTCAGCTTTCTGTAGTGCTAGTCATCTGTTGACACAGCAATCGTCACCAAGAAAAATTTATAGTACATGCAAATGCACCTGGTGAAATCAAGTCATTCTGATTAGAAACCAAATACTACAAACAAGTGGTGGGAGAAGTACTCCGACCATTTACTTTAGAAAACCTATGTGATGAATCATTGACAAGCAGTTTGATAGATCCAGTCCCTGGTTTTGTTTTGATATGAATCTTCATATAAAAGTGATGTAGTGGAGTAAAAAACAGGGTGCAAATATTAAATGGAGTCAAGGTCAAAGGCTCCCGAACAGAACATATGTAAGCAGAGAAACGTCATCCTGTCCACCTTTGTTCAGGGCCTGTGCTCCCGCTCCACCAGCAGGATGCGCCAGTGGCAATTTAAGAAGAAAAGGTTTAACAGTCTTCTACAGCGATTGAAGTTCTCAGTTCCCAACTTCCAGTGTATTCCACACGGGTACACAGCCCCACATACCACCCGAGAAAGGTTATTTTCAAACATCCATTTAAAACACCCATAAAATACACAATGTGAGTTTCACAAGAACTTGTATTTATTTGCATCAAAAATAGTCCATCAAAAAATAATGCTAAAATCATTTCTTTACAAAAGAATTAAACCGGCCGTGACAACACCTGACATTCAAAAGCCCTTTGAGCTCCGATTAAAGTGCATCATGTTGTAAGTATGAATGTTAATCCAGATACAGACACCTGAGGTTCCCCCCCCCCCCCCCCCAAAAAAAAAAAAAATCCCCAAGCGGTGACGATTTAAAGGGTTCTGCTCGGGGGACAAAACGTTCACGCTCACGACAGCGACATGATGTGAAGCAGCTCAGCAACAAAGCCCCCAAAGAGGGTTTGGAATAAACCAATGAAACCACGTGCGTCAAGGAACAAAACCACAACTCAGCAGCCAATCACAGCGAAGGAGGCCTGGACATGACGGCGGTGGTCACTCAAACACCATCAACCGTTTAACCATAAAACAATAAATACTGGATGGACATGAATATAAAAAACAGTCACTCAACTTATCGGGGGGGGGGGGGGCACTGTGCAAATCCCTTCATTTAGGAACAAAGTTCAACTGGAGGCAGCAAATAAGAAAAACCTGGAGCTACTTTAAAGTATTTGAACAGGAACAGCAAGGTCGGCCCCGCCCTCCCAGGCACTAGAATCCAAAACAACATTTGGTCCGTACATCTTAAAGTTGACATCTTAAAGTTGACATTTTAAAGTTGACATCTTAAATACATTTACATCTTTAAGTTGACATTTTGGGTTTGGACAGTCAGAGCCCGACAGATATAAATAGCAGCGATTGAGACGTTGCAGTGGCTCAACCCAAGCTCACTGAGACTCCACCTCCATTCACAGAATGAGACGCCCCACAAACCTCCAGGGGA
Organism: Zeus faber; assembly: GCF_960531495.2. Classification (NCBI taxonomy): domain Eukaryota; kingdom Metazoa; phylum Chordata; class Actinopteri; order Zeiformes; family Zeidae; genus Zeus; species Zeus faber. The sequence continues at coordinate 2,404,320 of NC_137203.1, forward strand.
CACCCTCGATGGGGGAGGGGCCCCCCGGGGGATTCCCTTAGACGGAGAAGTTGCGACAGGCGAGGGGGGTCCGGGGCCCCACCCCAGCCTCTGGGGTCCCCTCCCTCAGCGCGACCTCACCCCCAGGAGGGTCTTGAGACGCTCGTACACCACGTAGCTGATGCTCACGGCCGGAATGACTTTGAGGAAGTTTGGCGCAAGGCCCCTGTAGAGCCCCACGGGGCCCTCGGTCTGTAGGATCTGCCTGAAGAGCCCCGTCATGGACACCTGCTGGGCTCCCTCCAGCATGGCTAGAGCACAGAGACAACAGCGGGTTAGGGGACTGACACACACACACACACACACACACACACACACACACACACACACACACACACACACACACACACACACACACACACACACACACACACACACACACACACACACACCTTGTGCCTGCATGCGTGTCCTGACCAGGGCCAGGGGGTAGCTGGCCAGCTGACCACAGGTGCTGGACACGGTGCCGCAGCCCAGCAGCACCAGGATGCCGGGGTCAGCACCGCTGGCCCCATGGTGCTGCAGCCAGCTGTTCTTCAGCGTCTGGAGGAGAAGCAGGGTCAGGATTCAATGTGTGATATAACATAAAGATATGATTCATATCTTTTACGTGTAGTCGTTTGTTCGTTTAAATATGCAGCCATATCATCATTTATGTATGTTTTAATATTATGAGTTCATCCACTGCAACCTTTTCATTGAGATTTTGTTTTTGGGTTGTAGACGGCCACGCCTTTTTCATAAAGCAAGATATTAGAGCATTAATGTCCAACTCTGCATTCTGTTTGTAAACCACTTCCATGTTGAGGCAGATTAGCGACTAAATATTCAATCGACTCATAGACCAAACGTTTTTATCTGCGAGTGTCTGAGAACCCGCCCCGCTCCGTTCTCTAAATGTCCGGTTGAACCGCGGAGCGGGACTTGGGTTGTCCTCTGTCCTCACCTCGTAAACTGCCAGGTCGATGCCGGCGTAGGGGATGATGCCCAACATGTTGGGGACGTAGCCCTTGTAGAAGGCGGCCACGCCCTCCCTCCTGAAGATCTGCCGGGCGCAGTCCGAGATCCCGGAGCACTGACCCGTCCTTCTGAGAGCCAGGCGGGTTTTCAACACCTGGGGGTCAACAGCACCCAGTCAGACACTACACCACCCAGCTGAGTGCAGTCACCACCACAATAATACTTTGGGAGGTGGGGTATGGTAAGCAGGTCCTTATTGAAAATGTTGCCTCCGAGGACACATCACAGCACAGCCAGAGCTTCCCGAACATCAGAGTCTGCCTCCCTGCCTCCACCTCAAAGCAGGACTCACCTCCATGGGGTAGATGGTGCTCTGAGCGATGACCCCGGCCAGAGATCCAGCCACGAAGCGCTCCACGATGTCCAGAGTCTCCTTGTCGCCACCGATTAAATGTTTGATCTACAAAGCAAAGAGAACGGCGTCAACACAGTTCCACTCATCACAGCGTTGATAAAGCACTCCACGCAGGGGGGGGGGGCACACGGGTTCCTCCACATCCAGTACCTGTTCGTACGCCATGAACTTGAGAGCCGACTCGGGGGCGATTTTAATGATGTTCACCCCGTTGCCCCTCCAGAGCGACCGCACCCCTCCCTCCTTCACCATCTGGGCCATCCCACCCATGATGCACATGTTACTGGCTCTGGAACCATGAACCTGCAGGACCAAAATAAAAACACTTAACACATAATAATAATAATAATAATAATAATAATAATAATAATAATAATAATAATAATAAACACACTTCATATTAAAAACAGGCTTAAGAGATTTATAATGTCAGAAAGGTTGACTCGTTTTGATAAAAATAAACAATCTGATAAATGTTGACTTCGTGAATACTGATTCAAAACAATAAAATGGATTTTAGAGACAGATATTTGTAAAGCTTTAAAGGCATTTGACGAAAAGGGACCTGATGAGATACAAATGTGATATGCAGAGCAGGGTTCAGAGAGATTTGCCTCAAACTGGGTCAGTGATGAACATTTAATCTGCAGATCTACGGAGCTTCAGGTCAATGTGCAGGTGTGACATGGAACTCAAAGTCAAAGTTTGGCAACGAGCCCGCTGACGCACACCCATGCCAATGCGGCCGCAGGCGAGTCCGTTTACCGCTCAGGGGGCGGAGCCCACCCGCCCCACCTCCCCATCAGGGGTGGTGAGACAGCCTGTCCGACAACCGCTATTGGTCCAACGGACTGACGTCCAGCCACCCTGGACTTCAGACCCGCCGCGCGGCAACTGGTTTAGGGCGGTTGCATGTTGTGAAATGTCAGACGCCACATAACGCGTTGGTGCAAGGTGAGCGATTGCAACACCTTTAATGTGTGACGCAGTGACATCACGGAGGGTAATAATGTCTAACTGGTCACGGGACAAACGGGGCCTCACCTGCATCATGACCTTGAGGCGGTCCAGTGGCGCCGTGCACGTCCTGGAAACAGCGCCCGCCCCGCCGCCTGCCACCAAGTGCCTCCACAACATCCCCGTCAGCTTCTCCTCAGTGGTGAACTCATCAGGAACCATCAGGTTCTCACCCACATCAAAGATCTACCAGAAGAACAGCACCATTAACACACAGCCCAGGAATGTGTGATCCAAAATATTATTCTTTTATTATGGTCTCTGCCGTTTTAAACCCAAACACAGTTGGCATTTGAAAAAGAAAAATACACAAATATAATGTAAGGGAAGAGGAAATGATGAGAGCTTAATTTTTAGTAAACTGATGGAATGAATAATGATTAATCAACTATCAATCAATAACCTAGATGGTTGCCTCTCAGTGGAAGCTGTAGTAAATGTTTTGAAAGTGATGAAAGTGTTCAGTAGCAGCTGGGATGGCGGGCGGACAGATCCGTGTACATACACAATACCCCCCTTTCAAAATGTATTTTAAAAAGGGGGGGTATGGAGTCTGGACTTTCACATTTGACTTTAACGTTAACACAGCTGAGCAGCTCTATCTGCTCATTCAATTTAAATTGTGTATTTTGGATGCTTCTGTTTTCGGTCACAGTAGAGAAAGAGCGGCAGCGACATTCGACTATTAAGTAATGTACGTTAATCTGTCCTTAGACAGCTGAGTCACCGGGACACACAGCTCTGCTCCCTTTTAGCGACGTTCATTGAGCAAAGGCCGAACAGTCCGAGTTTCACAACCGATCGGATCCAAGTCGGCACATTGGAAAGGTGACCAGTGATCACCAACGGCATCAACGTTGAATTGAAAGCATAGAATTGTATCCAGTCCTGCTGTACATTATAATCTAAAACCAACAAGTTGAGCCTCACGTTGATTATCCTGGAGCCATGTTTGGCTGTGAGCAGCACTGCTCTTCTATTTTAACCCCGATGCAAACTGTACTTTACAGGCGCTGCGCGGGTCATTAGATCATGCAGGATTTGTGTTGCTTGCAGAGCGCCAAAAGATCACCAGTCCCCAGGGTAAACGAGGCGACATTTGTATCAGCCACCCTTTACATAACGACGCCGATGATCCTGGTGATTATACAGGAAATCCAACCAGCTAAATCCCCCCCGAGACATTTTATCGCCTAATGGAGCTTAATTGCTGACGCATGATGCGTCCCAATCGGGAGTGTTTCAGGGGATGTGACCTGTTTACAGTAGACGGTGGGAGGGAGTTCCACTGAACCTCCATTGACACAAGGATTAGTTTCTCAAAGTAGTGATACCATTATCTCACTGATACAGCCATTGGAGACAAACACTGGGTTAAACAGGGCCTGCTCAGAGTTCTGAATGACTGTTTTCTGATTCCGATGGGGCATATAAAAAGAGACGTGTATCCAAACAGAGATGAGCATATTTGGATAAATAAAAAAAAGCTTTTTGTGGTGTGGCTGCCTGGAACACAACTGACTGAATAAACACAGAACAGAAGAGACACTGCCGTCCTCACCGTGGAGTGTTTCCAGTAGAGAATGATCTCTGTCCTCTCCACCATGGGGTAGTTGCACCAGTCGTTCCAGCTGATAGTCATTGTTCCATTCCTATCCATACTGAAAACAAAATTGAAAAATAAATCAGTAAATACAAACTACTGTGTATAACAGTGACTACAGATCAAAAAACATTTTAACTTAAGAAAAAAGGAAAAAAGTAGTTTCAGCAATATTCAAGACCAAATATGTTTCAACAAAATAAATTATATAGTATCAAAATATAAGCCAAAGCAGCATTCACAGATTTTAGATTTGATAGTCACAGAATATACTGTATATTACATTGTGGTGCAATGTCCTAATTTCCTGACCTCCATGTTGCAAATTGTATCCATTGTTTTAAAATGAATCAGAATAGTGCCACGCTAGACTCAAAATTACCTTTCAAGGACTTTCTGCGCATGCTGCTGAGAAATGTGTACGCCCAGGTCACGTAGAGACTGCATCAGCTCTTTGGAACCAATACGTTCTTAAAAGTGAGCAAAAAAAGACAATTTATGAAGACAATAATTGCTACATGAAATTGAAACTGGTTCCAAGCCATGTAACTAGAATGATTCGTCCAAGTTCACACATACCTGCATTTCGCTTATCTAGGCTCTTCACAACCAACTTTAGGTCTTTCTCATAATCCTGCAAATAGTGAACAAATTCTTCAAAGTCCAGTTGTCCATTTAAGTCCTTCTCTTCCCTTTTGGGGATTTTCTGCAAGCAGAAAAAAAAGCAGAGTTTTAAAACATTATTCCAGTATTGCATGCATGAAGCAATATGACCTTAAATTCACTCAGAGACTTAATATGTTGGACATAAACCAGACATTTTAATTCAACAGGCAGGAGTTTACCGCCATGTACTGATGCCACTGTTCTGTCATGCGATAGCCCTAAGAGCAGACCTTACATAAGCCAAACCTGCCAACGGCATGGGGATGCCCAGAGTAATAATCACAGCCAAATATTCAGAACATTCTGTCCTGCCAAGGTAACCCAGTTTTAATTAGCAACTTATGAAAAAGGATCAGAACATAATGTAAAGTATGTCTGGCTTGCAAATCTAGACAGCAAGTGTTTTTGCCAACATCTTCCCAGCGCTTTGTGTTATGACCCACTTATTGTATTAATGAGTTACACGAGATCTTCTTCAGTTGTGTGAAAAAGTACAGTCCCCTAAAAATGACCAGAAAGTTAAAACACTTGGATCACGATTGAGAATCTAGACATGCAGAGGTGACCAGGATTACTTGTCAGTGCCAACTGATCCTGACAGGCTAGGGTGTCTGCTGTGACGTCTGCATCTTTAACACCGGCAGTATTAGGTATATAGGTCGTCTAGCTATCTTTAACTCCATAGATCGGCCAGCCAACACTGCACGGCCCCAATTCCCTTCCGGAGAACTTAAAATACTGGTTCTAATCGAGGAAAAGGACCAACACTGAATCAGACCGGCTGCTAAAAACCCTGTCTGTCATACAGCGATAATATTATGAATATAGCACATTTTCATTAAGTTCCTTGTGACAACAACAAATCGACTGACATTGAAGTGTCAATCCTTGTGGCTTTTGTGTCATATCCATAAATCAAATACGTGCAATATGATTGTCTTTCTAGGGCGAACCTAGAAAGAGGGGTCTAGTAGTCATAATAACATACATAAACATTGTAGTGTAATAATTACATTCATATTATTGCAATAATTACACTTATTCTAGTGCAATAATAACATTCATATTATTGCAATAATTACATTTATTCTAGTGCAAAATGACTTTTTATTATTATTATTATTATTATTATTATTATTATTATTTTACAACCTGTGTTGTCTTTGCTCCTAACTTCATTGTGTTCTATACAACATTGTATTTCTACTCTACATTTCAAGCTCAAACCAAATACATTAAAAACATTTTTTTGCATTAAACATGTTCATAAAGGCACGTTTTGCTCTGTATTGTATGTCCGTCAGCAGGAATAATACCAATAAAGTTTGGGGTAAAAAAAAAAAAAAAGCAGAAACCGAAAGAAAGAAAGAAAGGAGGCGACTCGGCTCGACTCGACTCGACTCGACTCGACTCGGCTCGGCTCGACTCGGCTCGACTCGGCTCGACTCGACTCGACTCGACTCGGCGCGGCCTGTACGACGAGGCCGCGCCGGGCCGAGTCGAGCCGGCATCAACCCTCCGCCGCCGGAAAAGACATTTAAGCCGAGGAGTCCGTCATGGAAGTAAAAACACAAGTAGGCTGCAGTCGTGAAGCCGCGGAGGCCCCGGCGTTCAACACGCGGCGTGGGCGGCTCTCCCCTCTCCTTACCTCGCGCCATCCTCGGTACGTGGACAGCTCCTGGGAGGGCAGGAACACGCTGAGCTTGAAGAGCGGCTTGAGCGCCGACGGCAGCCCGTTGGACTCGAAGTACTCCACCTCGATGGGGTCGGAGTTGGCCACGGGGACGTAGAGACAGAGGCCGAGCATGTTTCGAAACGTGTAAAAAATAATTAAACCGCACAATCAATAAATAAATAAATACGCGGCGCCCGCTCTGCCCTCGGTGGCGTCTGGGACGCCGGTAAGGAAGTGCCGGGAGTTAAACCAACACAAGCCCCGCCCTCCCCCGAGGAGCTGACGCACATGAGTGGCCGCCAAGCCTACGTCGTTTCGCCGCCAACCAATCGCCGCGTCCGCCCATTGGGCAGTTGGCCTAGGCCCCCCCCCCCTCCTTTTCCGTGCCAGCGCCCGTCGGGGAATCATTGACCAATCACGTACTTCCGCTCTTTTTGAGGAATGCGGGGCGGGGACTAGCCAATCCGCGACCGCTTTCCTTTGCCGCCTAGAGGTACTGAGTGACACGAAGGCAGAACAAAGACAAAATAAAATAAAATAAAATAAAATAAAATAAAATACAATAAAATAACATAAATATATACATATATTTCTATTTTGTATTTTTTGGCAATTTGTATTTATTTCACATTTAAATGTAATTTGTTAGTTTTTCTTTTCAGCCTATTTTATCTAGTTTTCATTTTCTATTTTCCTTTTTTATGGATTGTTCATCTTTTTATTTTATTTAATGCTCATGGTCTGTGCTGCAGTGCACCGAACCTCACCAAATTCCTAGTACAGTATTTACCTGGCGGAAATAAACTCACTCTGATTCTGATTCTGATTCTGATTCCATTGCCTGTAATGTCATTGATCAGAAGCATTTGTCCAAAGCAACTTATGCACATATGCACAATAAGCACATCTGTCAGCGTATCAAACCATCTGTATGTCACAGTCACAGCTGAACTTCGTCTCCAAACAAGCAGAGGTTTTTTTGTCAGTACATTGAAGGGGGAAAAAAATGATCACGGGGTCGACGGGTCAGTGCAGTAGGGTACAGGTGTCTGAGAGGAAGTACTTCAAACACTGTAACTGCTTTTAAATGATCCTTCTACTACTCCTATTGTTAATATTACAATTATAAGACGAACATTTATTATCAATTGTAGTCTTAGTATTGTCTTTATTATCGTCATGATTATCATCACATTGTGATTATATTTGAGGAGGGGTGAAGCTCTCCAACATGTGTGTTACATGCAAAGTGGCAGTGCAGAGATACTATAGTTAGCCAGGGAGTGCAGACAGCCACAACCTGTTGGTGTCGGAATGAGGACGGGAGCCAAGATGGCCCTGAAAGAACACCAAGGTCCTCAGACTACTAGGCCATGTGAGAGACAGCTGACCCCGAGAGGCAGCTCGGGTGTCTGGTCAGTCCTCAAGGCTGAGGACACCCACACACACACGCACGCACACACACACACACACACACACACACACACACACACATTACATTTACATTTAGTCATTGATCAGACGCTTTTATCCAAAGCGACTTACAATTATTCAAACACTGACGGACGCAGCCATCAGGAGCAATGAGGGGTTAAGTGTCTTGCTCACGGACACTACAGCATGCTAGCAGGAGGAGCCTGAGATCCAACCAGCGACCTTTGGATCACTAGACCACCAGCTCTACCTCCTGAGCTACCACACACACACACACACACACACACACACACACACACACACACACACACACATGCACGCCAACCCACAAAAACACACACACACACACACACACACATACACACAAACACATGCCAACCCACAAAAAAACACACACACACACACACGATCACACACACACACACACACACACACACACACACACACACACACACACACACACACACACACACACACACACACACACACACACACACACACACACACACGTGTGACCATTATCACAACCCACAAAAAAACACACACATACACAAACACACATGCATGCATGCCAACCCACAAAAAAACACACACAAAGCCACACACTGTCTCTCTCTCTATTTCTCTCCCTCACCTGTGTAAAAATTGCACCGGTGCAAAGTTCACCGTTTTTTGGTTGTTGACTCATACAAATCTACGTATGTCCTCTGGAAAACACATCAGGGTGCAAACATTCCTTTTATTCCTCTCCCTTTTTTTATTGGAGACAGCCACTGAAGAGATTAGAAAGGTCAACCTATTTGGCTGGGTTCTCCATGATCATACACTTATACTCAGTGTGTGTAGCGGTGCCTGGAGAGGTGGAGATGCTCTTCATGGTTTTTTCTAAGCGTCCAGCGAAGGATAAAGTCCCTGTGTTATAAACAGTGACATGTCAGGCTACTCATCATAGTTAGTTCATCCAAAAAGGGGCCGGTCCTGTTTGAAAAGTGTGGCTTGACGTGTGCTGCTCGACTTCAGGGAGTGAGGATCATTATGGGATGAACATGAGACACAGAAGAGCGACCCCTCAACACTGGCCCACAGACTGAAGGGTGAGACAAGCACATGATCAGCCCTGTTGATGTGAAGATGGTGTCTTTAGTGGCTGTTTTGAAGGCACCATGTGCTGGACTGTCTCTCATCATTTGGAACCTACTGCAGGAACCTACTGCAGGATGCTCCTCACAAGTGTGTGTACGCAATGCAGACTGATAAACAAGTAGTTTTGTGTACTCCCTATACCTGCCTACACCCTGCACTACACCTCTGCTTATGCTGAATTTGAATTAAAGATTAAAATTGTGAATATTTTTCAAACTTTTCAAACAGACAGTTACCCACATGTACTTTACTGATCTAGGCCAGTGGTTTGCAACGTGGGGTCCGTGGACCCTCCAGCGGTTCCAGGGGGTCCCCAGCAACATTATCACAAGTTAAATTTTACTGTTGTGATCCTAGTTTCAGTGTTTTCTACCTGACTAGAGCATTTAGACAAAAACAGACACTAAATCTGATCAAATGGCGTCTGTGGACTGATGGGTATCAAACTGAGGGTCCTTGGCGTGGGAAAGGATGAGAATCACTGTCTAGAATAAACATTTTTATGCTTTTGTCACTGCTACTTGCTCCACTCGTTTTGCCGTAGACTCCACACGATTCCCCTGAGGTTGATGAGGCACTGAACCAGGTACAAGGTCCTTGGAAAGTCAAGCGTCAGAGATGTTGAAATGTTGTCGTCAGAGTCCGACGCCGGGCGGCAGGCAAACTGGTAAGAGCAGCCTTCAACCTGAGCGTGCAGACAAACAAGGTAATCTGGGGAAGGTGAGGCTGTCTAATTAGAGAACAGTCCCGCGGTGGGAGGGAGACGGTGTGGTGTGGCCAGAACCATTTTCACAAGAGGCTGAAGTAGCGTCTTTTTCCATGGTGCGTTCAAATTCCTCGGGATTATTAGACCCTTGTTTTAAGTTTACACAGAGCACTTAAAACCAGGTCCAGATTTAATTTGTGATCTATTTGTGAAAACAGGAAAAATGTATATTTAAAAAAAAACACGAGTGTACTTGTTGTAGTCAAATCCAGACTAGATTATAATAACAAGCCTATGTTGTATTTTAAAAACATTTCTGATTTGTGAAACTTTTATTATTTTAGTGAAAACAGGAACAAGGTGGATTTTGATGTTTTTTCTTGTATTTTTTTTAGGGTGAGGGTGCTGTTTTGCTGCTGGGTCGTAGTGATGCTGTGAGTCTGTCACTGGGACAGGAAACACACTGGGACCAGACCAGTACACAGTGGTGGAGAAAGTACAAATGCTCTGCACACAAAATGACTGGAGTACAAGTGAAAGCTCCACATTGACATTTCAGCTGAAGTAGTAGTGTAAGTACTTGCTCTTAAATGTACTTAAAGTATTACATGTGTTATGAAAAAAAAAAAGAAATAAATATGCAATAAAACTAAAAAATAACAAAAAATACATGAAACATGAAAACATCAAACAACAAACAATAAATCTTTATCAACAATTCACATTCTGTCAAAAGTAGGAAATGGCGCAAGTTTGCATGCATAAAATGTACATCATATATAATAAAACAAAATATTAGGTATTATATATAAATATAAAATATATAAATATTTATTATATATATACATACTTACTGTATGTGTTGAAATCCAATGACATTTCACAAATAAAATGAATTTAATTGATGTTATTATTTACAAAACAAACTATGAAGCTTTTTTGGTCAAATGTGTTTTGCTGTTTGCTTCTTTGCTTGGATGGTTATATAACCCCAGTGTCTGCGACCTTGAGCCAGATATTAAGCACCTGTTGTACCTGCTCAGAGAACAACTCCTCCTGGCAACACACAGGAAATCCAACTGTGGAAGTCCATTCAAGTTCAAGTTCAAGAGATTATTTGTCACATACATACACGTACGTACATCCAGAATTAGGTAACAGCGGCTTCGTGTTTGATGGAACGAGTTTGAGATTCAGGAACGGCAGCCTGGGTATTTTTCATTACATGTGTTTTACAGGACATATAAAGTTGCATTTGTTTTTTATGTTTTTACTTTTGTCTTTTACTTGTGTTTTATTGAATTTTCTACTTGCACCCGGTGTTTGGGAAAGCATGTGTGGGTTTAGGGCCCGAATTCACAAAACATCTTCACCCTCAAAGTAGCTCCCAACTTGCTGATTTAGGATAAACTCCTAAAAACAATGGACGTGTCCTTATATTAGGACTCCTCAATTTTCGGTCTAAGAGTATTTCACAAAGGGTTTTAGCACTAAAACCAGATCCTAAATCCATGAAAGTTAAGGGAAGCCAAGAGGACTCCTTGAGATCAAATCACAAACATCACTACCAGCAATCCGCCTGGTAACCGCTTCAACATTTTAGGAGCATTTAATGACACTGAGCTTTTAAAGAGGTCTGGCCTTAATGCTCAGGGTGTCATGATAATGGTAGAGCTAGTCAGGGATGCAGTCCCTTCACCAACAAACAGAAACAACCCCAAAACAGTGGAGATCCAGGTTCTGACAACTCCACGCTGCTTGGCCACAGGGAACCTGCGGCGATGCAGCACTGACCACCTGGGGATGGGTCATCCAGCAGACACAGACATGGAGGAGGCTGCTGAACATGTACTGGACTGGGCAGTATATTATTCTTGGTTTCATGTGTAATCGGTGACACTTGGACTACGCTTTTATTTTAAAATCTGCATTTGAATATGGCAACATGATACCTCTTTCAAGTTCAAGTTCAAGTACAGTATTTCTACGGCGAGATCACTGGCCCCTACCCTGTCATCACCGTGGGCGCGGTAAGGAAGCTTGTTCATGAAGCATGACATCATCCATAGCAACGAGGTCAGCTCCGCCCTCTCTTAGCTTAAGATTCCTCCCATTCCTCAGTAATAGTTGGTCTCTCGCAGCTCTGTGAGTGGGTTTTAAAAGTGAACTCAGAGGTTAAAGAAATGTGTCAGTAAATGATTGTTGTTCTGTTCAATAACACGAGATAAAACAACACAACTACAGCAAAAAATGTCCTTGTGGTGGGACATGGTGCAGAATGCAAAACAAATGTCACACACTCTGAAATGCCCCTGACTTCAATTTAAAGTATATTTAAAAACTCAACTTTCCTTAGATAGATAGATAGATAGACAGACAGACAGACAGACAGATAGATATAGATAGATAGATAGATAGATAGATAGATAGATAGATAGATAGATAGATAGATAGATAGATATAGACAGACAGACAGACAGACAGACAGACAGACAGACAGACAGACAGATAGATAGATAGATAGATAGATAGATAGATATAGACAGACAGATAGATAGATAGATAGATAGATAGATAGATAGACAGATATAGACAGACAGACAGACAGACAGACAGACAGACAGACAGACAGACAGACAGACAGACAGACAGACAGACAGACAGACAGACAGACAGACAGATAGATAGATAGACAGACAGATAGAGAGATAGAGAGATAGATAGGTAGGTAGATAGATAGATAGGTAGATAGATAGATAGATAGATAGGTAGGTAGATAGATAGATAGGTAGATAGATAGATAGATAGGTAGGTAGATAGATAGATAGGTAGATAGATAGATAGGTAGATAGGTAGATAGATAGATAGGTAGATAGATAGATAGATAGGTAGATAGATAGATAGGTAGATAGATAGGTAGGTAGATAGATAGGTAGATAGATAGATAGATAGATATAGACAGACAGACAGACAGATAGATAGATAGATAGATAGATAGATAGATAGATAGATAGATAGATATAGACAGACAGACAGACAGACAGACAGATAGATAGATAGATTGATAGATAGATAGATAGACAGACAGACAGACAGACAGACAGACAGACAGATAGATAGACAGACAGATAGACAGACAGGAAAATGTCAAAGTGGTACATTAATTTACCCCAGGTAACACACACACACAGATAAGGAAGTGGCTTGTTGAATTGTTTTAGTACACAGGTACTCCATGAAGGAGACGCAGTCAAACATTGACTTTGTGAGTAGATTGACCTTTTGGAACATTTCAGCATTTTAATTTTGATATATCCAAGTCGTTGCTAGGCAGGGATTTATGGTGGGAGGATGATATCAAGCATTTGTGAAGCGAGTCATCTTTTGAAGAAAATCCTTGATTCATGGCTCATCAGGTACAAAGTCAGTCACACTTTTTGTTGATATGTTGATCTGTGATCTGTGATATGTTGATATGTGATATGTTGATACATTGATATGAGATATGTTGATATGTTGATATATTGATATGTGATATGTTGATATGTTGATATATTGATATGAGATATGTTGATATGTTGATATATTGATATGTTGATATGTTGATATATTGATATGTTGATATGTTGATATGTGATATGTTGATACATTGATATGAGATATGTTGATATGTTGATATATTGATATGTGATATGTTGATATGTTGATATATTGATATGTGATATGTTGATATGTTGATACAGTAAGTTGATATGTTGATGTGTGATGTTGATATGTTGATGTGTGATGTTGATACTGTATGTTGATATGTGATATGTTGATATGTTGATACAGTATTTTGATATGTGATATGTTGATATGTTGATACATTATGTTGATATGTGAAATGTTGATATGTTGATATGTTGATGTGTTGATACTGTATGTTGATATGTGATATGTTAATATGTTGATATGTTGATACAGTATGGTATATG
>NC_137203.1:2422954-2447954 GCF_960531495.2 Zeus faber
CGGTCATTATTGGACATTCTCTAACAGTGCTGAAGTCTTTGGAAACAAAATAACGGTGGAGTTTAAATATTAATCATTTTGCCAGGGACCCCCCCGGGACCTCTGGTAGGACTCCCTAGGGGGGCCCTGGACCCCACGTTGAGAACCACAGGTTTAAAACCAAGTGGAGTAGATAAATATTTAAGTATGAATGGAATTACAGTCTCTGAAACACAATTTCCTTCATCGCGGTTGGGTCACTTCCATGAAACCGGCATGAAAGACGTCCCGTGACTGAATTGATACAGCAAAATGAGCAAAATACATTGTTACAGTAATGTACCAGCTCATATTTTTGAAAGAAATATTGACTTATAACTTAGATATTAAGCATGACAATAGAAAGAGCAGTGAGGGAATGCAGTGATGGACTTTACATTTTTGTACTGTCATTGTGTGTTCCACCATTTTACACTAAGCTAAATTAATTATTTCACATTCTGTGAATATGTGTATCAATGTGTTTTTTATGGCAGTTTCATGAAAATGACCCAGTTAGGGCTGGGTATCAAAATTCCATACTTTAGTGCCATCAAGTATTAAAACATTCTGTGGTGTTCAGTTACAAACCTCTTCACCTAATGGTTTTTGACAGAAAAGGTATTTGTCTTTCTATTTAAACCAGAATCGCACCATAGACTAGGCTTGCCACCATATGCAATATTTTCACAGTATCGAAATATTTTCTGGAATATTTTCTGTATAAAAGAAGAATTGGCATTAATAAAATATAGTTTTGGATGCCGTATCAGTCGAATAGAGGGAAGGTATCTGTGTCTGTAGTGTTGATGCCAGTTTTCTGACCCCCCCAGTATTATGAGTTGTACTTGTACTAGTTTCTCTATCTGGGCTCTGTTATGCCTCAGGCTTTTCCTTCTTCTCCGCCGTTGACATAAGCACAAGAACGGCTTCCATTTCTCTCTCACGCACGCCTGCTGGGGCCTGGTGCACTGACCTCACTCAGAAAAAACAATACGGAGTGTTATTTTGTAGGGGAAGGCCAGTACATACTGTAGCAGTCGGGAAACACCGTAAAAACTTTTTTCTTTTTAATCCCCGATGCCTCGCACAAGTTCAAGAATCGTACAAGTGTTTTACAGGGGTCCGGCATTTAATCTGGGCCGTCAGAAGAAAACAATCTCTCTCTCTCCCTCTCTCTTGTTCTTTCCTTCGCTCTCTCGCTCTCGTTTTGCCTTTTTTGGAGCTGACCTCTCGCTGGAAAGTCACCGTGACAGTGTGAGTTCTGCCTGTAAAGGACTACCTTGACCTGGGCTCTAATCGCAACGCCACCACGCCCCGCTTGGCCCGCATGTTCAAACAAGCCGTTGGAGCGAGGAGAACATTTCCTTGGGGGCTTTCTCAATATTTTCTTTTACCCAGAAAGGGTGGTGATCCTACTCGTTCTGTGCGGAGAAGTTCCTAGGAACGGCTGCTGAGCCGTCAGACTTGTGCAGAAACAAACTGATCTGACTGAGAATGTGAGACCCCTGACAACCAGGAGGAGTACTTTTTACTGCTACTTAAGGATTTTGGTTTGCAGCACTTTACTGTAATGCAACCTTAAAGACAACATTTAACTATGTCACCATATTATCATAACCAAAATTCCTGGTTAAAGCCAGTCTGGTATATCAATATCAATATTCTAACCATAAATTGCTCAGCCCTAGCAAATGTCTAACTTTTTTCTTTATCACCAACACTTCAGTCTCTACAATCTAAACCTTAAGGTTACTGCTTTTGATTTTGTTTACTGATACACTCACTGAGAACTTTAGTCACCATTGGTAAAGCGATCCGCATTAGGCATGGGCAGATTTACGATTAAAAAACGTCAATCGGTGATAGACTCCATCGATCATGATTGACATGACATGATGACAGACGATTTAAAACGTTTTTTTTCTGTGTAGTTTACTGGTTCTGAAACTGGAGAGGAGGGGAAGAGGGAGAGAGGGGGCGGAGGCTCTCGACTTCAATAATATGGGGAGCGACGAATGGAGCTCATTCACTTGCGCGCACGGAGAAGATGTGGAGTACGTGGACGTATGGGCGCAGCAGCGCAAGGGCAAGAAAGCAGATGGAGGATTTGGACGTGGAGGCGATCTGCACGCCAAAACAGTGTGTTTTATTTTAGATGTAGGTTATTTTATTTTACGTGTCCTTATGGGACGAAACAAGTGCACATATGGATGGAGCGAAACCATGTGTTATGGGGACACTCCGTGACTCTCTCCCCAATCACCCCCTCTCCGTGCGCTATGCGCAGGAAATAATCTTAACGGGGCTACAAGCTGTGCCCCGTTCCTTCGAGAACGGTGCACACAGAGAGCTGTGTTTGCGTCCATGTACGGATTGGGACGATTCACACAAATAAAAATATGTTTATGATTCCCCTTATTTATTATTCCCCATTGAAATGTTACTCCTGTGCCTTTTGTAGTATCTATCAGTTTTATCCCATTAATGGTAATGCACACTGACTGACTGGTGAACGGGAGATTTTTTCTGCACGCACGTTACGTGAACGCCCACGTGCAACTTGTGATCCGTTCTCTGTGATCCGGAATTAAGATTCATCATCTCGTCAAAGAAAACAAATAGTGTTTTTAATGTGGATGTATTTATTGTTATTGAATGAAACCCCAAAATGCGTAATGGGAACACTTTCTCCGTCACTGTTTGGGTTTTTATTTTAGATCTATTTATTTTCACTTGCTTGTTGTATGTATGTATGTATGTATGTATGTATGTATGAAACGAAATATTCACACACAATTGAGTTCAGGGACTGTCCCTTTCCGTTCCAAAAAAACCTGTCCTTCCCCACGGCGGGACAGTGGGGACGTTTAGCTGGTTTTTGTGTAAATACGTTACTTGTAAATAATAAATCCTGCACTTCTGTAATGGTGAGACTGCATTTCCCTGCCCCCAGGGATCGGCAATTGGAATTTTGCATGATCGCCCAAGCCTAATTGACATGTCAACAAACTATATATGGAGCCCAGATGTCTCATTTAAAATGAGAAGGAAACCGAAATCCATTAATTCTCAGCGGATATGTCGACTTGTTACATTTTTCAGATTCAGAAAACGGCAAAAAACAACAATATTCTTTTTGAAGAAGCCTCCTCAAAACGACGAGGCAGTGGAACCGATCTTAATCTCTGCAGCGTGTCTGCGGATGTAGGCCCTTATCAGCAGGTTTAAAACAACACTGACAAGTGAAAGACCCCCCCTCCTTCGCCTCCAACCTCCCCTCCTCCCTGTCCTCTTGATGGGGTGGCGGCGCTCGACAGGCCCCTGTGCAGCGCCGCGTGCTGGTTCCTCTCTCCGAGGCTTATGTAACCCGTGGTGTTCCTCCCCTCTGAGTTATGATCCACGTACTCCATCTCCGCTAGAGTGGAAAACAAGCACTCCCCGGAGCCCGAGGGAGACAGCGCCGGAGGGTGAGGGGGAGTGTGTTAGATACCAGGGTTACATCACAGAGCCTGCCTTTGTCTGGGCTCTGAAAACACCAGGGACCCAGTGAGATCCAAACATGTCAGCCTCTGGTCAGAGCTTTTACTGAAGTAACAGTACAAAGACACAAAATGACTCTAGTACAATTGGAAGTACCACATTAATATTTAAAATATATAAAGGCTTGATCTTTACTGTGCTGCAAGAATTAAAAGTAAAAATACTTCCAGTCCATCCAGTGCCCTGATATAACAGAGACATAAAGTGTCTCTGTTATATTCCAACTGATATAATACGACAAAGTGTCTAATGTGCTTTTTTAATGCAAATCCCTAGATCACCTAGATCCGTGTTACAATTTAAAAAAACAAAACAAAAACAACCTATGGCATAGCATATACTTTTGACGTGTGTGTATATATTAAATCCTGATGGGTTCTTTCTAACTTAAGTAATGTGATTGTTACAAATAGTTGTAATCATAGAGTAAAAAGTATAGATATTTGCTTTGAAAGGTAGAGGATTAAAAGTCAAGGGCCTCTGAAACTGATACCTAAATTGTACTGGAGTACAGCAACAAAGTACTTGCACTTTGTTGCTTCCCACCCCTGTTTCCAGGCCTGTAGCAGGTTCCCATGCTGTGAATGTCAGGGTCCAAACTCCATCAGAGCAGCAGCAGACACTATCGCGACCTTTCTACACCGTGATACAATAACCTGTTCTGACCGATATGCGGCGCCGCTATCTGTCCCAACGCCTGCTGGAGTACGACCTTTTGTCCCAGAGTTCCCTCCCAAACTGCGAAGCCGAAGGTCACTTTTTTTCCTCCAAAGTTTCTCTCCTTCTGATTCATTGATTTGTTTTGTTTATTTAGTCATATTTTTCTCTTGTGAATGTTAATCCATATTGACAGTTCACTGACCACAGCAGGCTACGCTGCTTTAGAAAATTCACCGCGGCTTCCTTTCACGTCTCGCATGTGTGGCGGACCCCGCCGCCAGCAATGGAGGCAGCGTATAGAGGAGCACATGCAGAATGCAGACACATTGAATGGCTGTTTCTTTTAAAGTACCAGCTAAAGTAACTATCAAATATGGGATTTTTTTATAGAAAATAATCTTAGAGATGACCACTGGAAGGTCCCACGAGGATGAGGTGTGGTATGATTCACGCGGGAGACAGACGCACTTTGGTGATCCCTGGAGGTGGGTGGTCCGAGAGCAGCGAGGGTCAGCATGCACGTGACACCAGGAAAGGTCCCGAGAAGACCTCCCTCTCAAAAACAATCCATATCTCCATTAAACAAAGAATATATTCCCTAAAGTTTACAATTCAGTAAACACCAGTTTCAGCCCGTTTACTCATCGGAACATATTACACGAATGAACTCAGTTATATCAGGGGACTGGGTGGGACTTTTACTTTCAATACTTGAAGTTCATTTAAGAGCAAGTACTTATATACCTTTACTGAGGAAGAAAGGACAATGTAGTACTTTTACTAGAGTAAATAGAGTACAGTAAAAAACAAAACTCATTTAACATGGCAGGATATTTGTACTTTGACTCCAGTGACAGGTTCGTTCTTATTGTTAATGATTTTTTAATCCAGATAAAATAGGTTTGTTTTGGTGGTGTGATCATGTGCTTTGGTCTTCTGGATCCTTCTAAGCAGATCGGGACTTTCCTTTGACTCGGGAGGGGAGAGATGGGCGTGGACGAGTGGAAAGAAGCGATTCGTGAGGAGCGGGTGGGGGTGGGGTTGGGGGGGGGTGGGGATTCTCAACAGCTGTTTCCTGTTTTCATCGCACTTTTCCAGCCGCTGGTGTTTCGGGAGGTGACGGGAGCATTTGTCTGTTGGTCCTGCAGCGTTCCAGCTCGTTACTAATTAACTTCAAGGGGGAGTCAAATGAAGTCCAATAAGAACGGATGCTGAAACGCACGGTTACCTGCGAAAGTAAACATCGTCGCCAAATCCACCATTTGGTTCTGACACAATGACACAGCTCTCCACAGATGCATCGCCAGCCACACAGCCCGACACTAACACACGCGCTGCTTCAGATGCGTTACTGACCAAATGGTTGATGAATTGTAGTTATTTTATAATTGAGTGACATAGACCCTATGTAATTAGAATCCATATTTCAATATTATAATTTGGGGTCAACGGGGCAAACGGATCGTGCAAGATGTTTGACATCTACCCAATGCTGGTTGCCCGGGGCAACTGGGCAACCGTTAATGCGGTGCCCAGCAGCAGGCCTGTTCAACAGGTAGCACGCTGGCCTAAATGTGGCTCACGCATTGATGCAGACTAGCACTTTGAATCAAATTGAAAGTTGGCAGTGAGGTGTAGTCACATTGATTTAACTATTTTAAGAATATTAAACCTTTAGAAAGAAAATATTATCGACAAATGTATTAGTTCATTCTAATCTTTTTTGTAAATTGATAAAAATAATTTGAATAATATGGAAGAGGTTTTACACTTGTGTAGCAACTGTTGTTTATTGGTTTTGGGCCCTACAGATCTGGACCCAGTAGAATGCAGCTGAAGAGCCCTAGCCTAAAATCACTGCAAGTTTCTATTTTTAAACCAGTCCAAGTATTGAATGAAGCATCGTAGACCGAGCTGCGTGCAGTAAATCCTGCTCCATGTGAGGTTGTCTGCTGATGACTGGCTGGGTGTGGGACGACGCTGATCCCAGCCCGTCAGATTAGAGGGTCCGTACCATGCGGCCCTGTAGGCATCTGAGGCATCCAGAGGGCGGGTCCTGGCAGGAGTGGCTCAAGTGCCTTGCTCAGAGGCCCTACAGTGGGTGGCATGCTGTGTGTGGTGACGGAACCTGTGACCTTTCTGTTACAGGACGTCCTGTGGAATGGGTTTCTTTTTTTATTTTTATTTTTTTAACTCCAGTTTTAACCAAAATAATCAGCATTTATATTTATATATGAAAAAGGGCACAGTAGGCACTTCATGCTGTATTATAGGCTTAAACTACACATGGTGTATATTCTAGTGAAATCTCAATGTGGTACTTTCACTCTTAATTTTGTGTAATTTTGTGTCAGCGTATTTGTACTTTTACTTCAGTCTGGGGGTCTGAGTGCTTGTTCCGTCACTGCAATTAAGTTGCAGTCGGTTTCAAATTGCCAGTCTACACTACCCTCGCGTGTGTGTTGCCACTTGAACTAATTTCCCTCATGTTTATAACTTGCTCAATGTGTGGCTCTGATCGGTTCCTTTTCTCAAGACCTGAGAATGTTGTTTTGAATGAGGAGATTCCTGAACAGTCTCGGGTTTATTTCCACATGGAGACAGCGGTGGATGAAGCGCTCATGCATATGGGCCAGATGACAGATCCAGTCCCTAAAGAAGCACGACCGTGTAAGAAAGTTAGTGGAGTAAAAAGGTTTGATGTTTGCCTTGAAATGTAGTTGAGTAAAAGCCTCAGAATAATAACAAAGTACTTGTGCTTTGTTGCTTTCCACAACATGGTGGCAGCCTCCCATCCTGCTTCCCTGTGTGGGTTTATCTCTGGTTCTGGGACTCAGTTGGCCGGGTGTTTTTTTTTTTTGTTTTTTTTTTTTTTTGGGGCTGTTCCCTCCGCTTGGCCCCGGGGCCCCCAGGAGCTGCTCAGCCAGGATAGGAGATAAGGATCCAATCACGCTGCATCGCTGACAAGTGGAGTCATCGCACGCTGGGTTGCAGCAGAGGAGGCAACACAGGATTTAAACATGAGGGCTGTCATCATCATGATCTTATCAGGACGATTAATTGTTATACAAATAAAAACGTTGATTTTACTTCAGTCATTACTTTCTTTTTGTCACCAAAATAACATTTTCCTTTGGTTAAAAGCAATTTTTCTAAAGTTAGTAAATACTGTTTAATTCTTTTGAAAGGTTTTCCTGCGCTTGCGGGAACCACCATCGATTATCTTTTTTATTTCTCTTTTTTTGAGTTCCAGCCTCATTGCTCAGTTCAGTTTTGTAACATCCAGAGAGAATCTAAGGCTCATACTGTTATGTAAAGAGGAACGGCACAATGATGCGATTGTATCTGCTGCACCGACATGTACTGTAGGCGCAGAATGTGTGTGCACGGAGCTGGCTGTGTGTGTGCACGGAGCTGTGTGTGTGTGTGTGTGTGTGTGTGTGTGTGTGTGTGTGTGTGTGTGTGTGTGTGTGTGTGTGTGTGTGTGTGTGTGTGTGTGTGTGTGTGTGTGTGTGTGTGTGTGTGTGTGTGTGTGTGTGTGTACGTACGGAGCAGCTTGGGTGTCACTCCATCCCTGGGTCAGATCCTCTGTAGAAACTGAAACAGAAGGATTGTTTGTTGTGCGATGCTTGACTCCGCCCTGGTCCGTTCCCCTTCCAGTTTGAATAATTAAAGGAGAGAAAGGAAGATGAAACGATAAACCACGAAGATGAAGCTGAGAGATGGTTTGAAAGGATGTGAGTCAGCTTTCAGTGGTGTTCTAGTCCTGAAGTTCAGACGTGGTCAGTTTAGTTTCAGACTGGATGAATAAATTCACAAGGAGCTTAAATTCATCCTGAAAAGAAGATGTGATGTGTAAATGAGAATTCGTTTTATTTATAATAACTTGATATAAATGAACAAAACAAACATCCCAGTCGACTGATATCTAGAAAACGACCAAAAACGTAATGCACGTTCACATCATTGACAGGGGAAAGGTGAAACATAACTAACTCTGCTAAAAGCCTGCGCACCCTCATGCACAAACTCACTCTGTGACAAGTAAGAAGAGGAGACCAAAACCTTTCCAGGACCCAGGTGCCCTTCAACACAAACACATCTCACACCAAGAAGTGAAAACACAAGGAGGACAGGAATCACACCCGGACTTTCTCTCTGACTATTGTGGGATTAAATTGAAATTAAGTTTGTCCGCGTGGCTCTGCCGTACCTCGGGAGGTTAAGGCTCTCAAACGTCTCGGCAGCGTAGGGAACATTCTTGGCCTCTTCTCGTCCACTGCGTTCCTGGCAGAGCGTTGCCGTGGCGATGAGGCGTGAGAGGTTGCCATGGCGCCTGAACAAAGCCATCTGGACTTTGGAATGCGCTCGAGGAAGGTTCTTCATTACGGGCTGGAGGACGCCGGCGGCCGCATGAAATCACCAGTGTGTGTGTGTGTGTGTGTGTGTGTGTGTGTGTGTGTGTGTGTGTGTGTGTGCGTGTGCGTGTGCGTGTGCGTGTGCGTGTGCGTGCGCGTGCGCGTGCGCGTGCGCGTGCGCGTGCGTGCGTGTGCGTGTGCGCGCGCGCAGAAAGGGTTTAGTGCCCTTCGTGCAGCTTTTGTAAAGTTAGAAACAGGAATAATGACGAATAATACAACACCTTTGAGGAACAAAGTGCTTTGGTCAAATTAAAAACAGATATTTGAGTCCGAGCCTTGAGCAGGTTAAAGCAGAAAGCGTCACAGAGCTGCTGGGGTCTGGATTTGACCTTCTCTCTCTTGGAAACGATATAATGGTTGAATTTTAGCTCATTCACGTTGCTGGTGACCCCCCTTGGAACCTCTGGAAGGACCCGTGGTGGGGCCCCGGACCCCACGTTGAGAACCCTGGTTTTACGCAGCACACTGTGTCCCTTTTGAGCTGACCCGCTGCGCCAGAGCGCGTGGAGGCTCGTTGCTGCCCTGGGGTCAGAGGTCACGCTGTTACCCAAATGTCTCGGCTTCCTGTTTCTAGTCCCTGAAAGTTACATAATGAAACATTACTCAATCTGAAAATGTAATCTAGTAATTTTACAGTCCAGTTTTGATCAATATGCACCAAGATAAACGTAGCGCTGGTGATACAAACAACTGTATATTTGGGCTGAAAATTTTCATTGAATTATCCGCTTTTTTAACATATTATTCAGTGGGTTTATGACATAAATTTATACCATAACTTTACAGCAAAAGAGGGGAGGAAGTTCACAGGTTCTGAGCCTAATGGGGGTGGTAGCTCAGGAGGTAGAGCTGGTGGTCTAGTGATCTAAAGGTTGCTGGTTGGATCCCAGGCTCCTCCTGCTAGCATGCTGTAGTGTCCTTGAGCAAGACACTTAACCCCTAATTGCTCCTGATGGCTGCGTCCGTCGGTGTTTGAATAATTGTAAGTTGCTTTGGATAAAAGCATCTGATAAATGTAATGCAATGCAATGTAATGTCGAGATGCTCCCATCTTGAAATTGCTGAATTTGGTTACCCAGATTTTAAATTGTATAATATGGAACAAAGATAGGAATTCACTCAGTTTTCCACAATACACCATCAAACCTGGACTGTGGACTGTTAATACACACTGAGGAATAAAAACCTGAAGAAACAAAAAGATAAAAGTGAAGGTGTGATTTGAAAGGGGTGGAGTAGCTGCAAACATGAAGGTTTTGCATTTGAAAGGAGTGAGAAGCGTGGAAGTAGACGCAGTCACTTTGATTTGCTGAGTGTTCCTGTCATAACTCCGTGTGAGGTGCTTGACGCAGTGCGAGTGTTTCTGTCGTGGGGTGGACGGACGACGCGATGACCGAGTGGGGGAAGCAGCAGCGCGTTGTCCGGGGCTGCAGCGCCGTGCCAAAGGAAATACATCAATACATGAGACGTTTTGCAGAACATTTGTGTTCCTGCAGCACATTCCATCTGCATGTGAAATGTTTTATTTGGTGGATTTGACCTCGCAGAGAATGCAGAAGGAATCGCGTGCGTGTGCTTGTGCGCGTGTGTGCGTGTTGCATAAACAGGAGGAACGGAGGGATTTCCTCCTTATCAGCTGATAAATGAGACACTTTTAGGTGTCTGTTTTTTTTAAACTTAAGCTTTTGTTATTTTGGATTATTAACTCTTCATTTGACTCCTGCCATCTTGCTTTAATAACCATACAACAACTGTTGTGGTGCACTCTGAAGAAGCAGAGCTTGAATACTGCGCTGGCTGTGCTTTCATCTCCCAAACAGTAGATTGGTGGTTTCCTGAATGAATTTTTTATTTTTTTTATCAGATTTCCGACCCTTTTTGATGTCTGAGGTGCAGATATAATCCCCGCCATGTTGCCTTGGCCATCTGTCAGTGTGTTTTTCATGCACTTCATGGTGTTAAAGTGTTAAAGTTACTGTTCAACTCTGTGGCGGCTCAAGCGGTAGGCGTGCGTACCGCCTGCAGCCACCCAGGTCCGAAAGCAGTCTGCGGTCCTTTGGTGTGTCTCTCGCTACCGCCCCGTTTCCTGTCTGTCTCCACTGCTCTGTACAATAAAAACTAAACAAAACTGATCCCTTTCATTCATGTGTCTGTAAACTTTGGGACTTCTTTTTTTTTTTTTTTCTTCTTCTTTTCTTTGGAGTCTCCGTGTCCGTGTCAGCAAACATCTACATCTCCACGTGCCGGAGTCTTTTTTTATTTGGACGTGTTTTGACAAACAGCTGTGTCACTTTTATTTAGAATAACTTATCGACGCGGAACATCTAGAGCGAAACGTTGGCTACTGTAGGTTCCCAGTGGGAAGTAATACAACTTCCTGTTTCTTGTCTCTCATTTCCTATTTCTAGTCTCTTACATTATTGCGGATGTAGCGTAAAGAGTTTATTTGCAGAAATTCCTCAAAAAGTTAAATAAATAAAAAAAGAGGACAGACATTTTAATAAGACCTAGGTTGAAAAACAGCCGAATCCTGTGTTGGTTTTAGGCTGTTTTTATTCAGACATTTGCTACGTTTCCGCTCTGAAACCCCTCCCGCCCCCACATGGAGTGTCGTTGACCTTTTCCAGATTTGCTCCTCACGTTGCTCTGAACTGTCGTCGCAGGGAGGAGGTGCAGGAGAACTGTGTTCGCTGGAGGAAGAGGTTTTCCTTTGTCTGTAAGATGAGCGCCAACCCTCACACCGGAGTCCTGGACCCGTCCATCTGCAGGGTGTCCGTCAGGAAGGTGGGCATCCAAAACACGTCGAAAACCAACTGAAAGAAATATTATGTTTTTTTTCTGTCATTTATTATTATTATTATTATTATTATTATTATTATTTATATTACTGACTCAATATTTCTTTGTTTTTATTACATAACACACTCTTTGCAAAGAGGAAAAATACATGTAAAATAAATAGTCGGAATAAGAAATAAATAAATGGGTAAATAAAATAAAGAGAACATTTTTAATAAGTAATTCAAATAATAAATGAATAAGTAATAATAATAAGACTGTGAAAATGAAATTAAATATATATACACACACACACACACACACACACACAATGAAATGACTGACTCACAATAATAAAGAAAATAAAAAGTATTATCCCCAACCCATCATGTACTCAATCCAACCTCTCAGGAAATAGTACCACACACATACACACACACACATACACACACACAAACACCTTCAACATAGTAAAACAAGCAAAAACCAGTGCAGAGGAAGATAAAAGATAAAATGGGATAATAAACAACACATATGCACATCACTGTACACAAAGTGAACATGAAACCGAGTGAACAGCGAGGGAAAAGGAAAGAAAAGGAACTTGGATACGGACGTGTTGATCCTTTGAACCTGGCGCCTGGTTTCCTGGACGTGTAGCAGCAGTTCAGGCGAATGAGATGTGGAGGCGTGGGAGTCGGGACTCGCCCGCAGGGCAGCGGGAATGTTGGGCAACACCGAAGAATGTATCGGCATCATACTCCCAGGGAATTTGGGAGCCTTTCCACATCGGTATCTGCTTCTCAGGGCTCGTCACCTTCAACTGCCGCGTGTCTTTTTAGAACGGGGCGTCTCCAACTGACGGCCTGCGGACCAAATGCGGTCCTCGTCTTAACGCCGTCCGGCCCTTTAGCACCCAACTGCAGGTCCATTCATTTCCAAAATACCTGTAGATATAACTATATCCATCTAAGAATACAAAACCTGAGAGAATACTGTCTAGAAATGTATTTATTCATTTTTAGCTTCCTTTCTAAATTGATGAGGATCATTTGTAGAATGTGAAGGTGGTTGTAGGTTTTCTTTTTCTTTGTTTTACAGTGTTGTTGAATGGGTTGAGCAGCTTGAACATCCAGCCCCCGACAGAACAGTTTTCCTTCTAATGTGAAGTTTATTCGACAAAAACATGGTGCAAATACTAATAAGCACATACTGTATACATTACATTACATTACATTTAGTCATTTATCAGACGCTTTTATCCAAAGCGACTTACAAGGGAGAATAACATTCAAGCTACATTGCGACAGAGACATTAGTGTAACAATAAACACTGCTATACTGCGTATACTTACAGATGATAATTATGATAATTTACTGGATGCTTAAGTCAGTACAGATATTCTTGACAAAGTACTTTTACTTAGTTACTTTCCGCTCTGCTCCGTGTGTGAGGAGCCTGGAATCACAACCAGTGTGATGTGGTGTCAAGCGAGCTCCGCTTTGCCCTCATCGCTCTCTTCCTGTTTTCTCTGCAGGAACTCAAAGGGGGAAAAGCCTATTCGAAGGTAAGACAGTCTCGCTCTCGCTCTCTGTCTCGCTCTCACTCTCTCTCTCGCTCTCACCCCCCCCAGGTTCCTGAACACGCACACACACCGCCCACGCTAATATTTGGACACTAACGCCCCTTCGCACAAATATTAGCGTTGAACATGCACACACCTGTGTGTGTGTGTCTGTGTCTCTGCGTGTGTGTGTGTGTGTGTGTGTGTGTGTGTGTGTGTGTGTGTGTGTGTGTGTGTGTGTGTGTGCGTGTGTGTGTGCGTGTGCGCGTGCGCGCTCGGCTCCTCCTGAGGAGACGGGGAAGCAGCACAAAGGAGGAATAAAGTCCTCAAGGTTCCAGGACCCCGCTGGTGACGGGAACCAGATCTGGAAAAACAAAAAAAAAAAAAAAACAGGAACTCACTCTCAAAAGCTCAGAAGCTAAATATCTATCAACAAGTAACACCTGTAAACATAGTTATTATTAGTAAATTACTACAATACTTTTTCATACAAGCGACACAGTTTGCATAAATGTTTAATTTATCCGTTTGGGCTGTCAAACAATAAAAGGAATCCATTAGGTTAGTGGTCCTCAACCTTCTCCACGTCAAGCACCTTCCGTTTGCTCCTCCTGACGCCACGGAGCCTCCAGTTGATCACATTTTATCTTTACATCTGATTCAGTGTCTCTGCTCTCGTCAGGTTGAAAACAGTGGAACTAGGATGCACACGTTGCTGACTGGACGCTCTCTCGCCGCGCTGACGTCTCGGATTTTACATAACGGGTGTTGTACCCCTTTCCCACTGCGCCCAAAAACCCGGATCTCTGTCCCGGGTCTATTGGGCAGGGTTTTAACCGGCTCCAGCTCAGATGGGCTCTGACGTGAACAGGACACCCAGGTCGACCTGTTCATTTTGGCTCCTTCACCTGCACGATGCCACGCCCGTTGAAGTTCCAGGCGCTGGCGCGTAAATAGACATAAATATGCGTGTATCGTTCCATCGTTTCATATCCCATATGAAAGTCCAAATGAGAAGTTATTGACTTAAATATTTATTAATTAAGTTATGAACTTTTTGTTGTGAGTGTGGGGATCGCACCGCGGGGAGCACAGAGGAGAACCGGTCCCTGCTCCCCCGCAGGGCACCGCTCCCCG
The DNA here is from genome assembly GCF_960531495.2 of Zeus faber. Classification (NCBI taxonomy): domain Eukaryota; kingdom Metazoa; phylum Chordata; class Actinopteri; order Zeiformes; family Zeidae; genus Zeus; species Zeus faber. The sequence continues at coordinate 2,437,074 of NC_137203.1, forward strand.
CCCCCGAAGGACCGGTGTGCACTCGCACTCCACGCTGCTTCTACTGTCCTGTCGGGTCGTTCATGAACCATCCCATTCTTTTGAACGCCTCAACATACTTGTTGAAGTTGCCGTCTCCTCTACTGTTTTATTCCTAATCACACTGGAACATGACACGCCCCTTTTCCGGTGTTTTCGTGACGTCGAATGTGACGCACAAGAAAAAAACAGCATTTCTCATGGCAATGGGAAAGGTGTCAATCGCCTATTTTTAGCGGGTTGACCCGGATTTGAAAAAAACCCGGGTCAACACGCTAATTTTGTTGTGGAAACGCCATTAGTTTAATTATTGAACATTTATCATTGATCACTGGGGAACCCCCTGGAACCTCTTGAAGGACCCCTGGGGATCCCCAGAGCCCATGTTGAGAACTGCTCTAGATGAATCAAAACGGAACCATCAACACTTAGTTTAATGCATCGAAGGGAAACTCCAGTTCTGCATGCTAAGTGTGTTAGCTCAATGCAAGGCGGCAGATGGGATCAGCTAGCCTAGCTCCCGTGAAATGAGGAAAAACACCTTCCAGGGTCTCAGAAGCGTTTTTAAGAGAAGCTTCTTGTGTTATAATATAAACATTAAAACCAGATCTTAGTTTTAAAAGCCGCTACTCTCAGCTCTACTGTGCAAAGCCAATCTGGAGAATCCCTTGCGTTTGGGCCGCGAACCTTCTTGCCGCATCAGTAGATTTTCTGGCTTCTCCACCTGCAGCAGAGGTTCTTCTTCGGGTTTAACAGGAATGATCACACGGCAGCGGCAGTAGAATCCTGTTTTCTCTCACAGCTCACAGTCTTTTCCTTCACTTCTAAATTCACCACGAAACTGCAGCTTGAAAGTGAAAGTGTTCGGCTGAGAGAGTAAATAACAGCCAAGTGAACTTTGTGGAAGGCGGCAGACAGCCGCTCGTTACACGGCGCCTTTTTAAATCAAGGGGAACCAAGGAACCGTGGTTTTGAGATCCGTTGCGCCGCTGACATCACAAGCTGTTTGACAGACGACAAGAAAGGCTTGTCATCTAACTTTCCCCCGACATAAACAGCGGGGAGACGGCGTAAAGAAGGGCCCCGTAAACCACTGCTTTAGCTGCTCTAGAATTACAGTCGCTCCGAGTCAAAACACTCTTCCTCCTCCTCCTCCCCCTCACACACAGCTGGGCTTCACTGACCTCAACATGGCGGAGTTCGCTGGCTCGGGCTCCACCGCACGCTGCTGCCTTCTGGAGGGCTACGACACCAAGAACACGCGGCAGGACAACTCCATCCTGAAGGCAAGGCTCCGCCGCGCATTACCCAGAATGCACAGGGAGGGAAAATAGGATCTGGGAGAGAACCCAGGCTCCGACGAGCTCCTCAAAGCCTTAAAATAGGCATTAAATCATTTTAAATTGGAATTTGTTGGGGTCTTAATTCTAACACTAACATTTTATCTGATTTCATCGTTCCGTGTTTGTCTTAAATTGGTGAAGTTCTTGTCTGATGTCTGATGTTATAAACCTCATCCTATCGCTGATCCTAGTACTTGGGTCTTAAATATGAATAAAATTAGTCATAGATACCTGCAGAGGAAAGCACGTCAAATGAGCATTTTAGTGTAAAAACCAACGTACGCGTTTAAGACCAAATATAACGTCTGATGCTCAATACGTGAATAAAAAGGAAATATCGGTCACTGCTGGGAAGAAGCGTCGAGGTTTTGCTCTCTGGTCCGAAACGCAGACCAGTGATGTCATTTCCTGTGCAGATGAAGCCACGTGAAATGAACTCTGCGTTTGTTTCCTGAAGGTGATCATCGGGATGACACTCCTCTCCGGAGACCCGTGCTTTAAAACGTGAGTACTTTTAATCTCCTCTTTAGTGTATTTACCACTGACCTACAGTCACATTCCGCTGCCGTGGAGCTGCGTTCTGGGAGTCAATTGGCCTAAATGTTCCATTCCCCTTCAAAGCAGCAGCTTTGACTTTGCCAATAGACAGTCACATGCTTTACTGATCTTCTAAACTCAATATGTTCCCGTCCAACATGCAGCTTGGAGAGGTACATATGAGCATTCCCACGGTTTATTGTACAAAAGTCATAATTATGGTGAAATTTAATTTCATATACAATTTTCTTTAGGCGTGCCATTGATCGTCGATGTGGAAATAGGTCCACCTAGTGGATGCCTGAGGTATTACAGCTGTTCGATCACATGACGCATGAAATAATAAAAAAAGCTCTGGCTTCAACAAGACCAGCACTTTTTGTTTTTTACAACGTTGACCTCTGTCTGATGCTGGTCGTCAGTCAGCTGACAGAGTGTGAACGTGGTAATATTTCCTAGATTGTGGTTTTACAGGTCTGTAAAATGCAGATTGCACTGAATTGGTTCCTCTTTCGGGAGTTCCTCCTCTGTTTGACTTCCTGTAAGTCCTTTAAAGAACCTTCATTCTGCTGCTGGTGATGTGCTTTATGGCGTCCACAGTCCAGGATGTCACGCTCCCTTTCTTATCGGGGAACGTCGAGCCGGGCCGGGCCCTGGATGCACGCACGGCGGCACTTTGGACGAGCAAAAAGTCTGAAATGGTCTCAAAGCTATTCGGCAGAAATCAAGGCCTCAAATGACACTAAAACATGTGAAAATGGATTTGAAAGGGTGTTAAAATATCTGGCTTCATATAATAAACTACATTTGCAGGTGTGTTAATTCAGGGACGCTGAGGACGTCATCCTCTGAGGGGGGAGAAGGCAAACATACACAAAGTTTAATGCTGATGCAGTGTTTCTTTGCACCACATGAACTCAAGCATAAGATGTACCCGATATACCCAAAATTAAATAATAATAATTCTGGAGAGTTCACTTTTAATAATATAGTCAATATTTTATGGATTGTTTGATGTCTTTCGTCTCGTTTTTTCTTTTGCTATTGCTGAGAATAAAAGACGAGAGTATAATTTTCTGATACCCTCTCCTCCACAGGCCACCCAGCACGGCCAAGTCCATCTCGGTGCGGGGCCGGGACTCCACCCTGCAGCTGGACTGTAAGGGTGAGGGGACGGGGGACACGGGGCCCTCGGGCGGGGTCCCACTGGGCAGGACGTCCAAGCCCAGGCCCTCCATCAGCTCAGGTTAATACATCAAATAAATGTGAATAATGACAACTCTTACCAGGTTTAAGATGCGTTTTGTTAAAAAATCAATGATCTTATTTCCCCACATTCAAGTAGGAGCACCATTACTTGTCAACTTGTGAAAGTCATGTTGTCGTACCTCGGTTTTGTCCGCAGGTCTTCCAGAAGGATCCGAGCTCAACCAGTCTGGACCTGGAGACATTTTCCAGTTCGGTCACTCCCGCAACTCCAGCTACGCAAGTCAGCACAGCAGAATCTCAGGTACAAACCACACAAACGGGTCAAATGAACGTGTTCTGGTCAATGTGATGGGCTGCGGGGTGTGCAGGCTGCTGCAAAATCAAATGTTCTTCTTTTCTTCCGTTTATTAACGTTTTGGAGCCAGCGTCAGTCATATTATGGGTTACGATTCCCATTTAGGCCGATAAGCAACAGATTGTGGCTGAATAAGAAGATTTCTTGCTGAACTTTAAAACAAACCTCACTGGTCAAAGTGCAGCTATCCCACATTATCTGCTTCATTTATGGTATTCATTATATCATAGAGCACAGCAGTAGTTCCACATGTTTGACATAGAAATTAAACCTATTTACAGTGACTACACTTTGTATTAAACACACACTGATCAGCCACAACATTGAAAGCAGTAACAGGTGAAGTGAATAAGATCATCATCTGGTTCCAAAGGCACCTGTCAAGGGGTGGAATATATTATCTATATATTGTTTTGTGTGTGTGTATATATATATATATATATATATATATATATATATATATATGAGGCAGCAAGTGAAGAGTGAGTTGTTGAAGTATAAAAATGGGCGTGGTAAGGATCTGAGCCACTTTGACAAGGAGCACATTGTGATGCTGGACGACTGGGTCAGAGCATCTCCACAAGCACAGGTCTTGTGGCTGTTCCCGCTCTGCAGTGGTTACTACCAAAAGTGTCCAAGGAAGGACGACTGTGAACCGGCCACAGGGTCATGGGGCCCAAGGCTCATTGATGCACGTGGGGAGTGAAGTCTAGTCCGTCTGGTTGGATCCCACAGAAGAACTACTGCAGCACAAAGTGTTGAAACAGTGGATGTTGCTGTGATAGAAAGGTGTAGAACACACAGTGCATGGCAGCTTGCTGCGTATGGGAGCTCACAGTGTCCACGCTGACCCCTGTCCACCCCTGAAAGCACCTACAATGGACACGTGAGCGTCACAACTGGACCATGGAGCAATGGAAGAAGGTGGAGGTCTGATGAATCACCTTTTCTTCTACATCATGTGGATGGGTGGGGTTAGGGTCCGATCCGATGAAGCATCTGAGGGATGTGCGGGAAGCCCGATCCATGGGGGCCCCACCTCCAACTTCCAGGACTTAAAGGATCTGATGCTAATGTCTTGGTGCCAGATTCCACAGGACACCTTCAGAGTCCGGTGGAGTCCATGCCTCCACCTCACAGCTGTTTTGGGGACAAGAGGGGGAGCTACATAATATTAGTGTTATCAGTGGTGTTTTTAATGTTGTGGCTGATTGGTGTATATCAATCACATATCTATATATCAGTCTTAGATATTCTCTGTGACCCTGTTTGCATATCGCCTCCACCTCACGTGGAGTATTACTGTACCTATACATAAGTTTAATATACAGTACAGTGAACAGCTGCTGCAGTGCTGCATTCAGCTGCACTGACCTCAGCCTTTGTGTCAGTTCTAGTTCCTTTTGAAGCCATAATGTGTATTTTCATACTGTAATCTGTTATAACCTGAGCGGAACAAACCCAGAATGCCAGACAGAAAATAGCATCATTTACAAGAGCACAGACCAGCCGAGAACAGGACAAAACCAGAGACAATTTCAACTTCACGATTCAAGATTGAATATTTATTGCCATGTAAACAAAGTTGATTGGAATGTACTTAGTGGAGCTTTGGAAAAATAAGAACCGTAACATCCATAAAGTGTAGAACATTGGAGTATCGATACTTTGTTTGGAATTTTTTTGTTTTTGTTTGAATTGGAATTTTTAATTCTTGTATTAGACTGAGTCCTCTCCATGAAACGTGTGCCATCCCTCCAGGCTACAGCACGGAGCACTCGTGCTCCTCCAGCGTGTCGGACCTGACCCACTGCAGGAACACCTCCACGGGGAGCAGCGTGTCCGGGGGAGCGGCCGGGGCCGGAGACCCCCCCGCCGAGAGCGACAGGGACGCACCGCGCCCAGAGAGACCCCCCCGGCCCCCCAGGCCCGTCCTACCCCCCAACAGGCCCTCCAGGTACCCACGCTACCGCCCTCTGGTGGGGGAAGTGGAGAGTGGTGAAATATAAGAACACATTTCATTAATCCCAGTGGGGATATGATAGAATATATACAAACTGTGACAGAATAAAGATGAAATCTAATACAATAAAAAAAACTCTAATGGAATAAATGTGAACAGTAAAAATATGAACGCTAATGGAATTATTATGAGCTCTAATTGAATAAATACAAACATGAACTTTCATGAACTTTCATGAACTTTAATATGAACTCTAATATAATAATTTATATTATAATTACTATTTTTTTCTGTGTTTATATTTACTATTTCATTGCCTTCTATTATTGTGAAGCATTTTGCATCTCTCTCTCTCTCTCTCTCTCTCTCTCTCTCGATCAGCCACAACATTAAAACCAGTGACAGGTGAAGTGAATAACATTGCTCATCTGGTTCCAAGGGCACCTGTCAAGGGCTGGGATATATTAGTCAGCAAGGGAACAATCAATTGATGAAGTTGATGATCCATGGGGGCCCCACCTCCAGCTTCCAGGACTTAAAGGATCTGCTGCTAACGTCTTGGTGCCAGATACCACAGGACACCTTCAGAGTCTGGTGGAGTCACTGCCTCCACGGGTCACAGCTGTTTTGGCGACACAGGGGGGAGCTACACAATATTAGTGGTGGTTTTAATGTTGTGGCTGATCGGTGTATATTATATAATATAATGGACAGAGTTCTAACATCACATTTTGAATATTTCAATATACAGACGCGGACTGCAGTATTCAAAAGTACAAAACAAATCTATTCATTTTGAGTGCTTTTGATAAGTTATTTCCATCTTTGCCCTCATGCCTGTTAGTATTTCCGGTATCTCGTTGGTCAAATTTGTGAATTTCTGCATTAACCATGTCCTCTGGTCTGTAAAGGGAAGGTTCTTCCCTAAATGTAAAATTATATAATTGTTCCCTGTTTGCACAAGCAACGTCCACCGCCCAAAAACAGCCGGCACAGACGTCTGAAATACAGATCAGTATCAGAGAATGTCTCTAAATGCAAAGATCTGTATCACGATCCACAGCAGACATGTTGGATATTACAGCTAATGACACTGGAAGATAATAAGAGTTCCCAGAACACACTCTGCTAAATAAACATTGAGACTATTCTTTCCCGAGGAGGAGTTCAGCATCTTGGCGTGTTCTGTGTATTTATGCAGAGTAACTTTACAAATGATGTGTGTTTAAAGACTGAAGTAAAGAAGAGAGAGAGACAGCGAGAGATGGATAGATATTCATCCACGGACGTAAATTCAAAATTCAGCATCAAAACAGATGGGCAGTGATATTTTATTGTATTAGGCAGGATGGTAGCTCAGGCGGTAGAGCTGGTGGTCTAGTCATCTAAAGGTTGCTGGTTGGATCCCAGGCTCCTCCTGCTAGCATGCTGTAGTGTCCTTGAGCAAGACACTTAACCCCTAATTGCTCCTGATGGCTGCGTCCGTCGGTGTTCGAACAATTGTAAGTCGCTTTGGATAAAAGCGTCTGATCAATGCAATGTAATGTAATGTAATTAAAATTGTAACAAATCTAAGATGGAAAGATTTATAAATAAACTCAAAACAATAAATCTCTCTTATCAACAATTCAGATGAGGATAAAAGTAGTAAATAGTAAAAAAAGTAGTTTAAATAATTGTTATAAGATAACATTGATTAGACATGGTTGACTTTCTGTTCACTGTCTCTTGTCCACTTCCTGTCTACTTCCTGTTGTCCACTCCCTGTTGTCTTCTTCCTGTTTACTTCCTGTTTACTTCCGGTTGTTGATTTTTGGTTGTCTACTTCCTGTCCTTCACTTCATGTCATCCACTTTCTGCCATCTACTTCCTGTTGACCACCTACTATTTTTGACTTTCTTTGATCACTTCCTTTTGTTTTCTTTATGTTGCCCACTTAATGTTTTGACTTCCTGCTGTCCACTTCCTTTTGTCAGCTTCCTGTCGTTCAGTTTTTGCCATCCACTTCCTGTTGTCCGCTTCCTGTTGCCCACTTCCTGTTGCTCACTTCCTGTCCACTTCCTGTCCAGGAGGAAGCAGGGCTCGGTGGAGAGCCAGCCCTGCTGGGTGAACGACACCCGCATGGACGCCGACGACATCGTGGAGAAGATTGTCCAGAGCCAGAACTTTGAGGACATCAACAACACTGAAGGTACACACACACACACACACACACATATATATATATACACTCATACATACATACATATACATATATACATACATACACACTCACACACACACATACACACATACACACGCATATACACACATGCATTAACACGACGACCGCCGAACCCACGGACATGGTTGAGGTCTCGTTGGAGCCGGGGCGTTTCAGACATCTTGTGGTGCAAGTTTTATCCACATCCATCTCCATTTGCAGCAGGAATTAGTGAAAAACCGTTGCAAATTGAGCGGAAGTTGAAGTCCCTGACGCGTATCCTGATGAGTTTGTGGAGCGGAGCTTTGTGACATCATGAACCACGTTATATAAGTCCAGGCTTCGTCTCTTGGTGCTGGTTCACGTTGGGAGAGCTGCGCTGTGTAGACCTGGTTGCTTCCTGTAGGACGACACACCGGAGGAGCCCATGCGGCGTTAGATGTAAACTTATAAACTTGTGCTGCGTTTCAGAGAACCCGGAAAACTGTAATACATACCTAACACGACTAAACAGGACCCCATATCTTTCTTTCTGCAGCAATATTTATTATTATTATTATAATAATTATTATTATTATTGTTATTATTATTAGTAGTATTGTTGTTGTTGTTCTTGGCACTTTTCGGAATAAAAGGGTCTTTTTGTAACCCGCGCTCTTTTCACAGAACCGGGAAAACTGTAACATGTACCTAAAACGACAAAATTGGACACTGTGTATTGCTGCCTGCAGCTATAGTAATTATTATTATTATTATTATTATATATATTATTAAATTGTTATCTTTATTTTTATATTTATTATTTATAATATATTTGTTATTTTTATTATATTTGTATTTTTTATTATTATATTTATGTTTATTATTATTATATTATATATATTTATTACTACTGTTATTACTGCTACACATACACTGCAGTTTATAGATGGTATGTATGGTAGATAGAGACAGTAGAGTTAGATGGATAAATAGATAGAAATGGATAGAAAGAGCCTTCCCAACTCAACCAATCAGCAAACAGGATCCCAGGGTCACATGTGGCGTTTACATTTTGGAGACATTGCCCCTGTGGTCCGTCCACCGTTACCCAGAATGCCCTGCTCTCCTTCCTCCTCAGACAGCAACCTGCGTCTGTTCGTGAACCGAGACGGAACGACGGCGCTGAGCGGGATCCGGCTCGGGAGCAGGTGAGGGCGCGCGGCCACGTCCTGTTGTCCCCATGGAAACCACACACCGTGACGCCGCCAAACATTCACCAAACATTTAGCGCTGCACATTGCTCTCAAAACCTGAAGAGCAGCAAGTCTGATTTAACGTCACAACAGAAGCTGCAGTCTGTCTGTCTGTCTGTCTGTCTGTCTGTCTGTCTGTCTGTCTGTCTGCGCATCCTCCCCTCCCGCCGGCTGACTCTCCTCCTTCCTCCCCCTCTCCTCAGGGTCTCTGCGGGAGATTATGAACCCGTGGTGATAGAGAGCCACTAGGCGCCAGATTCCACTTCCTGTTTCCTGTCCGCTGTCCGACCGCTTCCTGTCGTCTGATTACACTGTGCACTTTATACTCAACCAGGTCGCCGAGCCGCCTCCACGCACTAGCTCTGTCGCCCCCCGCAGGCGGACAGCCGCAGCCGCAGCGAGTGTTGGGTTTGTTTTTCTGTCACAGTTTGGGGCTTCGGGGATTCCAACCCTCGACCTCGTTCCCCAGCCTCCGTGGTTCTGGCGCCGCGTGGCGGAGTAAGGATGGCAGGGGAGCTTTACCCGGCTTTTAATTCCTTGTGAAATGTTGACGTTTCACAGGTCAAAGCAAAATGCGGGAAATGAGCGTTTTGCCCGAGTCGAGGGCAAACGCGACCTGCAAGCGATGACATCACTCATCAAGCAGAGTGATGTCGAGCCGCCGGGCCTCCCTGTCCTGCAAGAGTGGGAATTTAAATGAGTATGACGCCAGAAACTCTCCTTGGTGTGTTTTTTTTGTTTTTGTTTTGTTTTGCGTACTGGTATGGAGGCGGTTCCCTGTTGAGCGGGTGAAACGCTTCGCTCACATCCTGTTTCTCTCTCATGACCCCGCGGCGCCGCCCTGTGGTGACGGAGTGAAGCGCAGGACCAGAGTTCTGTCTGTTTGTTTGTTTTGGTTTTATTTTGCTGTTTTATTTTCGTTCCGGTCGCTGTCGCACCGATCGCTCGGAATCTTTACAGCTGTCGCTTCCACTGCCGGCGGGATAACTAAGATGGCCGCCGCCGGGGGGGGGGAGGCAAGCTGCGGCTCTGGACCCTCGGGGTGTCCGCGGATCAGCGGCGTGGGGGACGCTCTGTGTTTTTGTGCGGGGCGGAGGCAGGTGGATAAAGCACCAAAGAGGCCGGGATCCGGCCTGTGTTGAGTTTTCCCAAAATGCCCGTTTTAGCAAACTAATAAAAGGAATGGTGATGTCGCTGGTTTCGACGTTACTCCCTGCAGAACACGTAGACATCTTAACCAGAGTATTTTAGTATTTTCATTTCGAGTAAACTTTTTTTTTTTTTTCCTCAATTCAAAGGGACGTAAAAGTTTTTGTGGCCTACATTTTTTCCCCAAAATAATTATTGTTTTTAGAAATGTTTCTCCCATCCCCAGTGGGAATATTATACACTATAGACGATTGAGGACGAAAGGCGAAATCCGAATGGTGGTGACTTCATCCTCCTGGTTTTTAAAGCTCAGTGCTTTTCAGGCCAACGGTGTTTCCATCCCAGTGTCATAGAGTTTTAAATTGATCACTTTGCAGCGAATCACTCAGTTTTTATTTCACTGCCCTTTTATTGTAAAACTTGAGTTTATTAATCACACCGGCGATGGGTTTCTTATTGTCACGTTTTGGGAAGAACCACTAATGATATTTACTCTGGAATTGGGTCTTGACTTGGCTACGGCCTTTGATTATCTTTATAAAACCATATTTATGTATTAAATTTAAATTTTAAAGAATTTTGTTTTTGTTCCTTGTCTTTGAGGGGTTTAAGCTATGCACACGACCCGCATCCTGCACAGAATGAAACAGGTTTGTCTTTAGTTTCTCTAACAAATAAATCTATTCTAACTAAATCTAGCGTAGTTGCAGTTTCTCCCGCTAATGGACAGTAACTGTTTTTTTTTTTTCCTGTGACCACTTGCTGTTTTTTCTTTTAAATTCTTTAGAAATGTCTCATAAACAATAAAGTGATGACAGATTATTGTCACGTGTTGGGATTTTCTGTTTCCTTGATCAAAAAGATTCCTA
>NC_137203.1:2452954-2560454 GCF_960531495.2 Zeus faber
GAAACGCTCACATCTCTCACCGGCGTTTTCTGTTCCGCGTTGTGGGACTTCACGAACTAGAGCCACTCATTTCAGCAGGGGGTCGAGGGCCCGGTTGCCATGGTTACAGTTGTTTTACTACTATTGTTCCACCACCTTTTCTGGTTGGCCATGTTCTGCCTGCTCCATCTGTCGCAATTTGGCACAATTATGGATAGTGATCCCAATAGTCAAAATCTGTTTTTTTTTGGACAGATCGGACGACGCCTCCACCGCCGCCATCAGGCCAAAGTCGTACGTTGACGTCCTCGCCCCCATCGGGTTTTCCAACATTTGGAACATTTTGAAGAACAAGCTTCTGGCATCGCCTCCGAGGCCATTTGTCCAATTTCAACCAAACCAACTTGACTCCTTGGACTCCCGTTCCAAGTCATCAAAAGGTTTCCGAAAGTCCTACCGATATGGCTGCCGCGGGTGCAAAGGCATTGGCAAAAGCCGCCGCATAAACAGGAAGCAGGCGTATGCACCGAACACTTGGTCCACGACATTTTAATGTCGCCGTTTAACAAAATGTCAGTGATTCGGTCCCGTGTTCCACGATGGAGGACGAAACTGTCAGTCAAAGCCAAACACCGAGGAAAGACGCTGCTTGAGACTCAGTGGCAGAGGCCCCGAAGCCCCGCCCCCCTCGCTGCATCGCTCTCTATTCAGAGTTTATTCATATTACACAAAACTGGACACTGCGCGTCCTCGGCTCCACAGCGATACACCTGCCAAGTGTGAAGCAGATCAGGTAAACGGTTGTCGAGATCATTTAAGGACAGACAGACAGACGGACAGACAGACAGACAGACGGACAGACAGAGATTGCTTCCTTTGTAGTTACCTGAGTAAGACGTCTTATATTTGATGATATTTGCCACCGGACGGCGTTCTTACACATCTCATCTGTACTTCAGGCAGCGTCTTCAGGCCGAAGTCGCACTTTTCAAACCTGTTTGCGACTCGCACCTTTTCCTCCGTTGTTCAACTTCTCCCTCCTCAGCTTGAGACCCGTACATTTCTGCGCGCATCTAAATTTATTATCATTATTAGAGGTCCAGACTACCGATTGGACTACTACTGATTGCATCATTCATCATTGCCGATGATGAATGACCTGATCAAGATGGTGGCTCGGCTTCTCTTTATGTGTGTTTTTGCTTGTACGTCATTTCATGTTAAGTGTGGTCGTGCGGATCCCTCTCACAGCCGCGAAGATCTTCTAATCAGAGGATCATTCCTGAGGTGGCCAGGTCACCGGGCTCAGAGAGGAGAACACGCCGGATTACAGCTACACCGCCGTCCACAACCTGCCACAGAGGCTGTCACGCCGTATATCGCCGTCTGATGACAGCTGAGTTATAAAAAAAGACAAAAACAAAAAAAACATTGCCTTCTTAATTTATAGTTTTATTTATAGTCATTCCCATCACACATGTCACGCTGACTACCCCGGACCCCGTGCATTGCTGCTGCAGCTATATTTATGATTATAATAATAATAATAATAATAATATTATTAATAATAATAATAATAATAATAATAATAATAATAATAATAATAATAATTATTATTATTATTATTATTATTATTATTATTATTATTATTACCACATTCTGCTGGAACGTGTTCATTTTAACTGGGACCCAATGGTCAGAGTTTAGTGTTTTTATCATCCCAGTTAGTAAAATCTCATCTTATTGATCCCAGTATGTATTTATCATTCACCTGTTGCAACAAATACAGTGGAAAGGGAACATTAAATTATCTTCAGAATAACACGCACGCGGCAGATTTATTTTGTTTTTAGAAGCTGCAGTTACAGACACTTTTATTATTTCCCCCTTTCCCACATCTATATGCACTGATAGTGTGTTTTCAAAATCTTTCACCAGAACTGAATACTGAGTTCTCTAAAAATACAACTCACTATGCAAATGTGTTTGAATTCAGTGTGTTTGATTTCCCAAAAATGAATTGGTGATCCATGAACGAAAAAACAATGAAAGTCTAGGAAAGAAGAACTGAAGTAATTTGGGGGAACTCGCAGAGTAATCAAGATGAAATCTGCATTTCTTATTTTATCCGTCTGTGCACAGAGCGACGCAGACATTACCCCCTGCAGGGACTTCCTCATTCAGGTCTTTAAAACTTCACGCGCTCATCCTCCATCCTCACATCACCCTCATCCTCCTCCAGATGTCCGTCTCTCCATCCACGCTGCTGGCGGCTCTGCTGCTCTGCTGCTTCCTGGCCGCACAAGGTGAGGTTCATCCACTCATCCACTCCGTGTTTTACATTGTTGAACCCTGGACCTGCTTTGGCTTCCCTGGCCTCTTCTGCTCTCCCAACGCGTTTGGGTGAAACCTCAATAAACCTGTTGACGTCACTCCATCCGTCCTCCGTTTAAAGTGATGTTGAGGACACGTTATGATGCAGTTTTGTCTTGAATGCAATTGAGTAAAGTGGCAGCCGTGGCCAGTTGTCTGCAGGTTACAGCCTTCATCACGGCTGTCACCTCAAAGACTTAAAAAGGGCTTTAGATGGATGGATGGAGCGAGAGAGAAAGAGATGGAGGGAGGGACGGACGGACAGATGGATAGATAGATGGATGGACGGATAGAATATTGCAGAGGACAGTTCGATATCCCTCCAAAGTTTAAAACCCTCCGCACGAACGCTGACCTCACCAGGGGTCCTAACTGAGCCATGCACTAGGCTCCACTACCTACTGTACTGTATGTAGCATACTGTACTACATACTGTATCACTGGTCAGGGTTGTTCGTGATGCCGTATTGCTGCGCCGTACTGTTGTATACTGTGCTGTATTATCCCAAACACTACCTCACACTATTCACATTCACATGCCACTTTAATTCACATGCCACTTTAAATGCACATATCTGTATATACATAGGCATATTCCTTCAACCTATTCCATTTTATTTCAATTTATTTTTCATTGTATTTTATTCTATATATTTTTTATCTTATTCTATACTTATTCCACTTACTGTATTACGTTTTAGGAGTCAGTTAGTCGGTCTATTAGAAAGGAATTTTCTACTTTTTATTTTATTTTATTTTTTATTTTTTTTCCTAGGACTTATTGTGTGCTATCACCGGGTGCGTTGCATTACATTTCACTGCATATATGTATGGAAGTATGTATATGTATGTGACAAATAAAAATCTTGAATCTTGAATCTTGAATCTTGAAACGAAGAGAAAAAAGTCCCCAAACCCCAGAGAGAAAATGGAGAATCCCTGAGAAGGGAGGGAAGGGAAGGAAGGGAAGGAAGGGAAGGAAGGGAAGGAAGGGAAGGAAGGGAGGGGTCAGGACGCTGTCGCATCATCTTTGAGGCGGTAGAAGAACACTGAGCCACATGTTGACCTGTGTTAAAAACCACTTTGCAGCGTTTCCCATGGAGGGTCTGTCCGATGGGATGAGGTGTCGCTGCCGCAGCACCACTTCTGTTTACATCTCACCCAGGTGCTACAGGAGCATGGAGTTCAGGCTCCCCGGGGGCCACTGCCGCTACAAGGAGATCATGTGAGAAAGACACTTTTTTAGTTATTAATTCAGGATTAATACCGTGTGTGTGTGTGTGTGTGTGTGTGTGTGTGTGTGTGTGTGTATAATTTGGTTTGTTGGTGCCCGTCCTGGGGCCCTGACATCCTTCCTCAATTTCTCCCCTATAAGTGTTAACTTATATCAAATGTTAAAAATGAAGAATTTTAGGTTGACTATTATAGGATATGAGTATTGAAAGGGGGTTGGAGGTCGATGAACAGGACTGAAACCAGACCTGAGTATTTACTGTCGTCTCTCAGGAGGCTGAACACAGCTGGAAGGAGACTTGCTGATGTTGGTATTTCTCAAAATGACAGATCTTATAATGACATGTTTGCAGAAACTTTTCACTTATTTGGGGTCAAATTAATAATTACAGATACCATAACGGGCCACAGGATACTATATACTATTAGTAAAAACTATTAAACAAAAAACATAATTACTCAAAACATTATTTTACAAGGCAAAGCAGTCCGTGCGACGTTTACCGGAGGGCCGTAATCGGTCCCCGGGCCAGAGCTTCCCTACCCCACCCCACCCCAGCCCACCCCAGCCTTACCATGTAAAACTACGAGCAAAGAAAAGCTGTCCATTCATTTGTGTTGAAATGCAAAAGCTGTGTTGAAATGGAAGACGTTCCACTCCACAGCATCACTAAAAAGGACGGTCACAGGGTGTGTGTGGACCCCATGGCAGCGTGGCTCCCTGAGGTCATCCACATGCTACGCAGCCGAAAGAATGAGGTAAAAACCCAGCGGAAAAAGTTCCCGTTCTTCACAAATATTCACTAAGCGTAGACGCAGTATTCCGTGGTATTGCAGCTCCCGGTACTAGTTCAGTTACACTGTATTCTATGCACAGTTACACTGTATACTATGCACAGTTACACTGTATACTATGCACAGTTACACTGTATACTATGCAGTTACACTGTATACTATGCACAGTTACACTGTATACTATGCAGTTACACTGTATACTTTGCACAGTTATACTGTATACTATGTACAGTAACACTGTATACTATGTACAGTTACACTGTATACTATGCAGTTACATTGTATACTATGTACAGTTACACTGTATAATATGCTGTTACACTGTATACCTTGCACAGTTACACTATATACTATGTACAGTAACACTGTATAGTATGCAGTTAAACTGTATACTATGCACAGTTAAACTGTATACTATGCAGTTACACTGTATACTATGTAGAGTTACACTGTATACTATGCACAGTTACACTGTATACTATGCACAGTTACACTGTATACTATGCACAGTTAAACTGTATACTATGCACAGTTACACTGTATACTATGCACAGTTAAACTGTATACTATGCACAGTTACACTGTATACTATGCACAGTTAAACTGTATACTATGCACAGTTACACTGTATACTAGTTTTGAGCTCTTGTTGTTCTGTGGAATATCTTTGTATACTCAACCTCTCGTGGTCTGATGTTTCCTTCTTCTGTGCAGAAGCAAAAGAAGAACTTCGTCACCACCCTGAGCCCCCCGGACGCCTCTTCACCTTCCCACCGACTATTATAGGGATAGTCCAGGTTCATCCCTTTTTACGAAAAACAACATCTTGGTTTTTACTTCACCTGGTCTTAAAGCTACAACATAACCAGATAATTTGCTCAAATAACTAAATTTTTGAACCCTAATTTCACAGGAGCTAGGCTAGCTGAACCCCTCCGCAGTCATTTATTCCGCTAACACGGTTAGCACGCAGCCCGTCCCTGTCCCTGCTCTGGAATATCCCTTTAACGGCTGTTTTCTGTGTCTAGTCTTTCCATAGGAACCAAATCACTTTGATTGATTTATTACAGACAATATGAAAAATATCAATGTTGAGCCAATTTGAAGACGACCTGTACTTGGTCCCTGGTTTGTGTTTGTATTTTCTTTTCAATTCTGTAAACTGCAGATGTGACGTTCCGTGTCTCCTTTCTTTCTGCTTTTGGAAGAGCTCGGCTTGGAAATACAAATAAACAACAAAGCAAAGAATGTTAATGTCCATCCAACGTGAATGCATTTCATTGTGTATTTGAAAATGATTGCAACGCACAACACACAGCGTGTATCTGCAGTGTTTCCAGTACACCCGTCCAAACAACCTGCAGCGTTCCTCTGACGACTTTAAGCCTTAATTTCCTCTAAATCAGGGGCCGGGAACCTTTTTGGCTGAGAGAGCCACAAAAGGCAAATACAGTATTTCTAAATGTATTTCCTTGCATAGCCAAAAATATTTAATAAAATTGAATGCAACTTAATGCGTGCATTTTTTAAGTAAGGCATACATTTTCAACGTATAAAACATCTCTGAGTACTTCAAAAAGCGCTATATACACTACTCTCAAAAAGTTCGGGATATTTGGCTTTCGGGTGAAATTTATGGAAAATATTAAAAGTTCACGCCCCAGTGATATGATATGATGAAAGTAGAGCATTTAAGTAGAAGATACAATGGTGATTTCCTCATCTCAAACAATTTATTGAAACAAAGCCAACAACAGTGGTGGGTTTACCACAACAACAAATGTCAACGTCTCAATAACTTGTCATGTGACCTTGAGCATCAGTTACAGCTTGACAAGGACGTCTCAAGCTGTTCACAAGTCGACTTATTGTCTGCTGAGGCCTGGCCCCCCACTCTTCTTGAAGGGGGCCCTCAGGTCATTGAGGTTGTGGGGTACAGAGTTAGGAGCCTCTACACGGCCACTCAGCTGATCCCATAGGTTTTCTATGGGCTTCAGGTCTGGAGAAAGTGCAGGCCACTCCATTTGAGGTGCCCCAGTCTCCAGCAGCCGTTCCCTAATGATGCCACCTCCATGAGCTGGAGCGTTGTCGTCCATGAAGATGAGATGAGGCCTGTGTTGTTCATGCAGGGGCACAATGACTGGATGAATGATGTCATTCAGGTAGTATGGGCTTGTCACTGTACCATTCACAAAGTGTAGGACAGTGCTGTATTGACTAGACACACCTGCCCACACTGTAACACCACCACCACCAAAGGCTCGTGTGGTGACACCAGTGGCTGATGCGTAGCGCTCTCCTTGACGTCTCCATCATTTCTGCTCAAGGTGAATGGACGTTCATTAGAGAACAGCACTGAGGCCCCTGGTCCCTCGTCCAGCGTCAACGCTCCCTGGCCCCTGCAAGACGATGATGCCTGTGCCTGGTGGTGTGGTCAGGTGCCCTTGCAGGTGGTCTAGCACGCAGACCACGCTGATGTCAACGGTTTTGAATGGTCTGACGTGACACTTGGTGCCTCTCACCTCCCTTAAATGTGCCTGGAGTTGAGTGGCATCATCATGCGGTTCCTCAGGGCACTGTTCACAATGAAGCGCTCATCAGTGTGGGATGTGGCCAAAGGACGTCCACTTCTATGTCTTTCTGTGACTCTTCCAGTCTCCGTATCTCTGTTGCAACCTGCTGATGACACTCTGTGACACTCTAAGCTCAGTGGCCACTTCCCTCTGACAACATCCTGTTTGAAGCCTCGCCAGGCGAGGTGCTGTTGATCAGTTGTTAGGTGTGGTCTTGTTCTCATGATGTCAACATGTGAACAGCTTGATGAAGAGGACTGTTTAAATACCAACTCTAATTGAAACAGGAAATGTATTGGTCGATTCATGGATCAAACACCTGTTGTGAATTTCACCGTTCAGCTCCTTGTTAGAACAGCAAGTTGTGCAAAAAGTACTGGAACATTGAACAGTTGGACATGTGCATTCAAAAGTTTAGAGAAGGTCAAATGAAGTTCACCTGTCAAGGTTTTAGTGCATTTTAGGTTCATCCTGAAATTTCACCCGAAAGCCCAATATCCCTAACGTCTTGTGAGTAGTGTATACTACATTTCCCTTTATTCCTCTTAATAATATTGTTGTTATACTGCAGTTAAGCAATAATAAATGAAATACTTTTTAGCATGGATGTGACTTGTGGTGCTGCCTGGTTTTGCTGGTGGCCTTGTCGTCTGCTTCGTACGTAGTGAGGTTGAGCTTCATGCTGCGTTGAGGCTCCATCAGTTCAACGTGAGCGTAGGTTGCTCTTCATGTGACCGCTCACATGCGTATGTAGAGCCAAGCACGCTCCGCAGGGCAGCACTTCCAGGCTGCATTGTGTACTACGTGACGGGAAGCTTCTTCCAAGTGTTAAGAATCAGCTGCTTTTCAGGTTCAAGTTCAAGAGAATATTTGTCACATATTGAAGTTTTCTCAATTTCTGTCCACTGGTGTTGAGCTGATTGCTCCGACTGGAGGCAGAGAGTTTTCTTAATGTTTCTCTGGTGCACGGGCTGGTAAGCAGCCCAGCAGTGGAACGCCGTTCCTCCTGCGCCCACGAGGATCATTATCATCCATAATTATTATAATAATCCTCAGTGCTACATATAATTGTGGCCTGCGTGCCGCATGTTGAAATGAACAATAAAACTCAGGCCATGTGGGCGCACCACAGCCAGGAAGGCTACTCCTCCCTCCCTGAAGCCTCACCTGTGGCAGAGACTCCCACAAGTGGAGCCTGAGCAGAGACCCGGGAGGGGCAGGGCCCCGAGTGAAAGGCCCCCGGAGTCTTTCCGTGGTCTGCAGCCCGTGCTCGACGACACCACGTTTATATTTTGAATTTTATTGTCAAAATTGTAATTTCTCTTACCTGTTTTACTTTAAAATGACACAGAACAATTATTTACTTGTTAATCGTGATGAAAAATTTTAGCTCAAAATTGTCTGCGAGCCACATACCGTCATGGAGAGAGCTTTAATTGGCTCGCGAGCCATAGGTTCCCCATCCCTGATCTAAGTGGAACAATGTTCAAATTCACAACCAAGACTCGTGAGAAGAGACACACGTAGACGTCGAGATCCCAAAGTCTTCATCGGGGCCGGAGGTTTTCTGAAGCAGCACCTAGCGACGACTCATTTCAAATAAAAACAATAAAAAAGCTTCCATCACTCAATTGACGTGGATTTATCTTTTTATTTTTGACTTGAATCACCGACAACTGGTCCTTTTTGTCCACGCCTGTGGATCAAAGCGTCGATCCGTCCGACGCTCTGTGGTGACACTGCCAGTCCCAGGACGGAGTCGGAGCCTCCGGCGACGGTCGAGTCTTAAACAACGGCTTTTTAAAAAGATGTTCTTTAAAAAAATGGCGACGTAAGAATAACTGAGAATTCCAACCCTGAAACCGAGGCGGAGCGGCCCCCGTCCTCTGCGTTGTCTGACCAAATACCAAATACCACCGAAAAACAACACATTTTCAACTGAACACGAAGGTCGTCATGGTGAATTAGTATATCAACCGGGTTTTTGTTCATTTTGGTACTTTCCACTGACAACTTACATCCTCAAAGTCTTTTCTAAATGAATCCGTGTCTCCAGGTTTTAGAAGCACATTTTGGGCTTTTCAATGTGACTCAATTAAACGTAAGGCCTGTGTTGCCCTTTTAATGACCCACGGGAACCCTGAAGGAGGAAACAAAAACACCACGGACACAGCTTCCGTATAAATCTACATTTATCCCATTTCTCAAAAGTTAATACTGGATTTTACAAAGTACCAATTGAGTGAGGACTGTGGTTGGTAACAACACACCGCACATCAGATTATCCGTGACAAAAACAAAACACCCCTTTGGTAGGAGAATGGAACGGTCCGGCGCGGCGTAGAACCACGCCCGTTAGGGAGCGCTCGCGTCGGGCCGCCATGTCTTTTATTTTTAATTTATTTAGTTTTTTTTAAGTACGTGTTTGACCCCGGGGCGTGAAGTATCTCACACCAGTCGCTCGTGTCCGTTAATGTGCAAATCAAGCGAAGCGACGCCGCCGGCAACTTAAAGCTAAATCACAGCGTTACATTCGAGTAGTGTCGACAACATTACATTATGGCTTTTTTTATTTTGCTTTTTTTTTTAAATACTAAACAAGATCAATGTTTGTTTTTCTCACTCTTTGTCGCTCCAGGGTCGGTTAAAGGTGAACGCTACGTGCACGGCTGCGGCCTCGGGAATCCTTTCCTCTTTTCAAAGGCTTTCTTTTTTTTTTTTTCTTTTGTAAAGGACGAGGTGGAACGTTCCGGGTCCAGAGAATCAAAACTCAGGTTCCGTGTTTTTCCTCCAGCCGCGCACCGGTCCATCAGCTGGACCTTCCGGGTCGACGCTGATCGGCTCTGAATCCCCAGGAGTGGAATTTTTACCACCTGGACCCGGACCCCCCCACACCCCCCCGCTTCTGTTTAAAAGCGGAAGCGTGGCATCGGACGCCGTCCCTCGCTCCCTCCCGACGTCGACAAAGACTAGAACCGAGCGGAACTCCTCTGCAAACGCCGGCTCGGGGGTTTGGTCTCGGGGGGGGGGGGGGGGGCGCGTCCGGAGGGGACGTCCGGCGAGGACGCGCGCGCACGTGAGGTCACTTGGGAAGACGTGTGCTTCAGAAAGGAGCTTCCCGAGCCGCCGCCGCCCGTTTGGGGGTCCTCCTGGCCGGACCGCCTGCTTCCTGGAGGTACGTCTGGATGCATAGTATGGCCCTGAGTGGCAGCCTGGATGGCGGCCTCGCACTTTGAAGGCAGGGTTCTCTCCTGGGAACGCGCCGCTTTTCTCAAATCTTTTTTTTTCCTTTCCATTTTTTCAGCTGATATTTCACAAATATTCGACTGAACATCCTGACCTCATCTCCCGATTCCAACGAATAGTTAGGAAATAATTGCTGACACAGACTCCCTTCGGCCGATGGGTTGGCGGGCGCCCCCGAGGTGACTTTCAGACATGTTTTCATCTTGTGAAATATATTATTCCAAGGATAAATAATTGCGTCTCCCTGAAACCCGCTCGGCGGTAACAGGGTTTGGACGATTCTGCAGAAAAAGGCCCAAGCGTAGCCAGGGAAACCAAGTGACCGCAAAACCACAGGATGTGAAACTCCCTCGAGGGGCGAGCGAGCCTCGGATGACTTGGGGAAATAAAAGCGATAAACGGAAGCGTCATAGTGAATCTAGCAACGATCGCGCCGCCGATCAACGTGAGAGGAACAGAGACAAAGTGGAAAGATACAAGTCATGAAATAACATTTTTCCTCCAAAAAGTACAACATTTGAACACCGCCTAGAGAGGGGAACAAACGTACAATACCACTTTTTTTTTTTTGGTGATGAAATCACGGTCAGCACAATCACAAAACAACCGGTGGATTGCATCGGTTCGGGGGCGGGACCGGCGGAGGAAGGTGAGGCAGTGAACACAGAAAGAAACAAACAGAACAATCCGACGCTGGTGAGTGGAAGCAGCAGAAGCCCAGCCCCAACATTTGGTATCAAGTACTTCAACCCCAAAAGAAAAAAAAACAGAGACAATCAACAGAATAAATCCGGACACGACTGGTGTGCAAAATGGCCGATACTTCACCCCTCCACCTCCCTGTTGGGGGGTCGCTGGGCGGCCGTGTCCGATTGGCCGACTGTACAGGGAGTGGGCGGAGCGTGCACTACCTGTGCACGGGGAGGTGCGGCCCGCCGGCGGGGGCGCTGTGGGGGCGCAGCTCCAGCTGGGCGAGCAGCGAGAAGTGGTCGGAGGGGATGTGCGGGTGGGGGCAGCCCGTGATGCTGTTGTCGCTCAGCCAGCGGGCGTCCAGGGGCCCCAGGAGCCCCAGCACGCTCAGCTGGGTCCGAGAGAAGAAGATGTAGTCGATCACACCCTGCACCGGACATGGAAAACAACAACAGCAATGATAAATATAGCTGCGGGCAGCCGCACACCTGGTCCAGTTTAGTCGTGTTAGGTAGGTATTACAGTTTTCTGAGGTTCCAAGGCTCCAGAATCTGCGCTCCGTGATCATATGCGGGGACGTTTGGAGCGGACCGAGGGCCTCTCTCCTGCCGCCGATTCTTTCTCCGATCGCTCTGCCTTTGCGGGGACGGGGGCCGCGCCCGGCTCGGGTTGGGAGGGGAGAGAGCGGAGGAAGCGCCGCTACTGGCGCTGCTGACGCACCGGCACTCCTGCTGTACGGTTGGCTGTTTGCGTCACATGGTTGTTTCTCTGCTCGGTACGATTGGTTGTTTGTGTCACGCGTTTGAGGGGACGTATTTACGGAGGTTTACGTATTCATGTTTACGAAGGTAATCAGGCTTACAAATTTGAATGGTGGCTTCTTTCCCTGGATTACATTTTTCAATCGGTTACAATTCCATGAAATACAAAAAACATTGGCGTGTGACCAATCACAATTTCACGGGTTCTATTTTTCGGAGGCGTTCACGCGTCGCTCGTTCCCGCGGTCGAGTGGACTCGCTGCGGTGACGAGCTGCTATAGATTCGTGTCTTTTTGTGCTTCTGCATGAATGTGGTAATGTAATGGAACCAAGGGGAGAAAATACCAACCAAACAGATCCACAGACATCTACCAGCTGAGAAGGGTCATCAACACACACAGACGCCGAGTTTGTAATCTCTAACCACGACAGAGCGACGGCGTCTACACCGCACGCTGGACACCACAACCACAACCTGCACACTTATGGTGAACAGCGCGATGACGTCACCGAGCGTCTTACTCTCAGTCTTCCTTCTCTGACGTTGGCGTATTGGTGACGCACGAGCGTCACGACACGTTTGCAACATCCCGGTTCTCACCAGACATAAACCGTGCTCGTAGATTTTGCCGTTGTTCTGTTCAAGATAGTTTCAGCCTGAAAAATTTAGGGGAAAATAATCCAACAATAACAATGGGGGGGGGGTCCAGCCCCTATTAGTGTAATTATTATAATAACAAACACAACAATGTGCAGGGGCCCTGCACATAGAAGACTTCCTCCTGGTCAATAACGTGAAATCCACCAAGTGCTGCCAAATACAGAAAAGCTGACACCACGTCCTTCAGTGGCCACGGTCTGAGCATTTCCCTTCATTTTCTTGCAGCGCGCCCCCAGGACACCAAACCGATGTGGCGGCTTTCGCCAACACGTTGAAAAACCTTTGGAAACCCTTTGTCATCGGTTCGCCTCCTTATTTGACACTTCGTCCTGATAGGAACGTCCCGCATTGTGACATCACAGCTATGAGAGAAAATAAGGAAACGCATGACAGGTTCCCTTTTGATAATTATTTTTGATAACTTTGAACAATGAGAGTCCAATGAATCTCACACGGCTGGTTTGTTTGACATTGGACAAATGGCCGAGGAGGAGATATCAAAAGTTTGTTTTTCAGAAAATTCTAAATGGCAGATGATCTCAGAAGTCAGTGGTTCCGCTGGCAAAGTTGTATCTCATGAGTATGATAACTAGACAGTTCCTGGTGTAACCCTAAGTGTGCTGGCGTGTGCGGCTGTTCGTGTGTACCGGTATGTATCTGCGGGGCTACATGTTTCCATCACAACTTGAATTCCTTTCCGCATTCTATTCTTTTCTATACTGGCACACAAAGTGGACTTTTCGTAAACCGCTGGCCGAAACGTTCCACAACCTTATAGCGCGCCTGTCGGGATCGAACCGGTCTTTTTTTTTTTTTTATCTATTTTGCCTCTATATACCTCGAACACCAGGGGAAGAGTAGCGCAGCAAATGCCGGCTATAATACAGTAATAATAAGGTGTGCAATAATAGCACGTTGACGACGGGAATTTATGATGCAAGCTGTATGACTGAAGGTTGTGTCGGTCAGTCCTTGGTCCTGAGGGACGGCCTTTTAAAAAACTACCACTGTTCCTCGATCTTGCAGTGAGGACATAAAATAAGGAGACGGTTCCTCAAAAAGTTCTAGGAACTGTGACAACAAGAAGTCAAGAAATTCCTGCAGGAGTTCCAATTCCTTTTCCTTTTCCTTTTCGGGGTGCTGCGAAACGCAGCGCGAGCTACAGTTTTCAGAGTTTCCATTGAACACAGCATCGGCTCCTGCTGTCTCCCATTTTGAACAAGCTTAAATATATGGAACGCTACACGGAGCAACCCCTACGCTGTCTGCAACGGAAAGTCGCTGGAAGCGAATCGCCCAGAGACGACGCTCGATGTTGATCAAACTTGAACCACAAGATGTCTCAACTCAACCATGTCTGTGCGTACTGCGGTTGCCGTGTTTCTACGATGCTTTAATCGAAAAAATGCCACGAATATAAATAATCGTAAAAATCTGAGTAAAAACAATAGGGTTGGAGCCCTAATAACACTAGGGCGGGGCATTGGGCAGTATCTCGCAATTTGATTCGCTTTCATTACAAAGGGTCACTATTCAATTCCATATGGATTTAATCCGACGCACTGTAGATTGAACTGGTTCACGATACAATTTTATATTAACATTTCAAACACGATGAGATTTGCTGCCAACTTCTGAGTTCACCATCTGACGTGCATTACAAAATATTTCACAACAAATGCAGTCTAATCCAAAAATGTAATATTTCAATGTGTCTGTGACTAAAGTGGTATTTCATTTAGGAGGAAAATTGTTGTATAACTTCTAGACAAGGTACTGATATCATAATTTAAAGAGATCCTAAACGGGACTATGCTGGAATATAAATATATAATATACAATTAATGTTACTATAGTGAAGTCGTAGGTGTAGCTGGTGTAGGGCATCAGACTTCATACAGATATACTGTATATTCATTCTATTTTTATTTCTATGTATGAGTCCTTCTACCTTGAAGTCGTAGGTGTAGTTGGTGTAGGGCATCAGACTGCTGTCGTAGGCGCTCTTCAGGTGGAAGTTGTGTGTGATGCTTCCGTCCGACGAGCCGTTCTTCCCGTTGCAGCTGAAGTTGGTCAGACACTCGTTGTAGCGCAGCTCCTTGAAGTCCTTGTGGTTCTCGGCCACGCCGCCGCTGCTCAGGTACTCCACCACGCCTGGACACAGGGAGAACCGCCGCGCTCAAACAGGGCTTCCTGTTTCGGGAACTCACTTCCTGTTGAGTGTAAGTTACATAAGTACGCGGACGCTTTGAACTACGTCGAGTTGAGCTTGGGCGTTGCGCTCTGAAAGGTGTCGCCTGGAAAGTCTTAATGTGACACTCACGCAACAACAATAGGAAGCTGCCAGAGAGCCTCCCAGATCTGATATCATTCATAGATGTTTTCATTTTGGTCCCATGTTTAAAAAACATCTCTTCCGCTCATCAAGGCAGATGCAGGTCTCTGACAAGAGATGGTTTGTTTACTCACATTTATTTTTAGAATCTCCCCATCTCTCCCCCTCCAACTTGTGGATTATTGTGGTCGTTATTGGACGTACCAGATCAGAGTTGTCCTCTACTGCTCCCTGGTGGAGTCTGCTCGTTTACCTCCACAGGAATGTAGGAACGTTTGCTTCGTACAACTTGCAAAGGGTTTGTTTCGCCATCATTTCTGAGCGCTGCCTGTGCAACGTTTGGAATCGCGTGTGTGTCTGTGCTCCCACCGGAGTCGGGCAGGGAGTTGAGGTCGGCGCACAGCACGATGGGGATGGGCGAGGGGCTGGCGGCGGGCGGCGCGGGCGCCACGGAGCTGGCGGCGCGCTCGGCGATGCTCTTCAGCTCCGACAGGAACATCATGGTCTGGATCAGCTTGACGTCGCAGAACTCCGGGTCCCAGTGCATGTGGGCGTTGGCCACCAAGACCAGCTGCCGCTCAGCAGGGGGCTTCAGCCCTGGAGCGGGTAAGCAATATGACACAAAGTGGAAAAATAAATGTTATATATACATATAAAATATATATAAATGTAATATAAATATGATATAAATATAATAAATAAGTATTTATTACATAATAAATATACTAAATCAAAAACAATAAAAGTAAATATGAATTGTACGAAATAATATATTAAAAAGTGTCAAACAATTTTAATTTAAAATATTATTTAAAAAATAAATGTTATATATATATATATATATATATATATATATATATATATACACACACACACACACACACACATACATACACTTTATATATATATCACATAAACAAACAAACAAATTTATACACACATATATATGTGAAACAAAAAATATTAAATATAATACAATTAATTATAAATATAACAATTTTCTTTATACTGTGGCCCCTCTGGAATTTCTGTGATGAGCCATGGGGGCCGCAGACCCTAGTTTGGGACCCTAGTTTGCATTTCAGTGATATTGATTCTATATGATCAATGATACTGATTGAAAGACTCTTGTCACGTTGAAGGCCTCACGCGGCCAAATAAAGCGTTTAGTGCACAGACAGTGTTTACTGCCGTCTAGCGGTGGATGTCTATATTACACTGCAAACAGGCGGCTTCATGAACACGGAGCCTTCCGGCGGCAGGACCCAGGCGACCACTCTTGGGAGTCGCACTTTCTACTAGTCCCAAAATATAGTGGAAGACTCCAAGTGCTTGAAGATCCAGATTTGATTTTCCATTTTGTTTTCTTTACAGCGTTTGCATTCCAACTAAACTCCAAATCTGTTCAAAGTGCAGCTCACTGAGGAAAAGAGTTGCTTCTCAAAAGCTTTGTATTCAGTTTGATCGCTTGTATCAGGTGGGTTCCCTCCGTCATTTATAGAGTCTTTGCCGGACCTTGTCTTATCTAATTTCCCTGTTTACTTCTTTTCGTTAGGTCTATACTTAAGCCTGAAAAACATTTTGTAAAAAGCACTTCTTTGTGAAGAAAGTTCATTATAATATTGTTGTATAAAACCCAGAGGTTAAGCCTTCCATGTGGTTAAAATTCTCATTAGTGGAATAAATAACGACAATTATAACTAATATTAGAATATAAATTGGGAAATGTAAATAGTCTCTGACCCTCAGAGAACAGCTCCTTGTTGACCTCCAGCAGAACGGCCACTCCGATGTTGTCCTTGGTCATCACTCGGTTCAGCATCACCTCTGACCCCTCGGAGTTGGCCATGGCAACCTGGTTGAACTCCACCGTGTGTTTCTGCACCAGAGAAAACCTAAGCACACAAAACAGCCAGAACACAATGTTCACATCAGTCCCAGTCTAGATTCTACATCAAGCAGCTGGAAAAGGGAACTATTTCTAGAAATGTTCTTGTAACATCTGTGAGGCAATATTGATTGACAGTTATTGAAACTGTTTATTAATAGTGGTAATAATAAAAATAATAATCATAAAAAATCAAAAAAAAAAATATTGCTGCAGAAAGAAAGATATGGGGTCCTGTTTAGACATGTTAGGTATGTATTACAGTTTTCCGGGTTCTCTGAAACGCAGCACAAATGTACAAGTTTACATCTAACGCCGCATGGGCTCCTCCGGTGTGTCGTCCGAACAAGCGTCACTACTACAGGAAGCAACCAGGTCTACACAGCGCAGCTCTCCCAACGTGAACCAGCACCAAGAGACGAAGCCTGGACTTATATAACGTGGTTCATGATGTCACAAAGCTCCGCTCCACAAACTCATCAGGATACGCGTCAGGGACTTCAACTTCCGCTCAATTTGCAACGGTTTTTCACTAATTCCTGCTGCAAATGGAGATGGATGTGGATAAAACTTGCACCACAAGATGTCTGAAACGCCCCGGCACCAACGAGACCTCAACCATGTCCGTGGGTTCGGCGGTCGTCGTGTTCCATGATTCGTTTGTGACACTTTTAGGCTGAAGAATGCCAAGAAGATACGTATGGATGGACTGACTTGTGTGTCTTGAAGAACACCGCGCAGCCGTCCACGTGCTTCCTCTCCTGCTCCGACACCAGTTTGGCTCTGGACTTGGGGCAGAAGTATCCGTCGTAGCCACGCTCCTTCAGTGTCTCCAGGAAGAGGGCGTAGTACTGCTCCGTCTCCACCTCCTGGAGTGGGCAGCAAACAGCAGTTTGGACTCGAGTACTCTTGAAATTGGAATGCAAAAACTGCTAATTTCCTTATTTAAAGTAAAAACACACATGTGAATATATGTGTAAGCATGAAGTTACGTGAATATATATCCTGATATAAATATAAGTAAATATGTGTAATCATATACATTTCTTAATTTGCACACACAGCACTCAACATGAACAGTTGCTCATGACGTTTGGTTGCCCTGTTGCCAACCACTTTTGAACCATGCTAAAAAGATAAGCACGCTATACATCGGTGTGTTTACAGGCACTTGAATAAGCCGACCACAATGTGGTTAAGGCGATACTTCAAACTTCATGTAAACACCTTACCCGGATTATATTCATCGAGTTCAGCTCCAGTTCGGCGCAAGCACGACCCGATGAACAGACACCGCGTTTCTCCTCCATCGTTCCATTTCCAACACCTGAACCCGGATCCGCACCGCGCATGCAACACCCAGGGATTCCGCCGCGGATAATTGACCCAGAGTTGTTTGGGCAGATAAACAACGGTCACCATGGCAACCGCCGGTAAACACGCGCACTTCTAGTGGAAAAAGTGAGAGCGTGTTTATGTTGAGCTAAATATAGAGATATTTGGACGGACCCAAGAACCCAAACGGGGACATGTTCAAGAGAGGGTCCGGGAAGATGGAAGGCGGGTGTTTTTCCCGGATGATAGTCAAGTACTTCCTGTCAATAAGTGTTTTTCAGTGATCGCATTATTCCAAACACATGGAAACACCTTAAACGCACTTGCATGTCAACGCACCAACTTGTCTGTTTGGAAACTGAAATGAGTTGTCCTGGGGCATTTCCTCACTCCAAAATGTCTGTTTCCAGAGCAGAATACTTTCCACATTGAAGGTGAACATGTTGACACACCCCACCTGCAGGCTGATGATGTCGGCGTCCCAGCTGGTGATCTCCTCCATGATCCCCTTCTTCCTGTAGCTCCAGCTCAGCGCCCAGGACGGACAGTAGCCGTAGAGCTGCCGCGTGGCGTACTTATCACACAGCACGTTGTAGCACATGACGCTGAAGGAGGCTGGGCGGGGGTGGGGGGGGGTGGTGGTTAGTTGTTTCTATACATTTTTTTTCTAGTTTTCTATTTTATTGAATTTCTTTTTCTAGTTTTGCGTTTTATAATTCAAACCCAAACCAGTTGTGAGCTGCAGATGGTCCAGTACCTGTTGGAACCACCTGGTCTCGCTCCTTCAGGGTGACCCAGGGTCTCTGCGGGAGCTGCTCCGGGTGCACTGAGAACAAATACAGAAAACAGGAAAAAACTGTGACCGGATCCGTACGAACAAACTGGACTGAGACTGAAAGGACAGCTCCCCAATCATGATTGTTCCATCAGTGGGAGTCGATCCGAGTGATTTGCATCAAAATCTTATCAAACTGATCGTGACCATGTTTTCTCAAAAAACTGGATCCGTTTGAACGATTCACTCAGGTTGACTCTCAACCATCGAAAAATTGGGTTTTACGTTAAAAAACACCAGAGTTTACAGATTTTCCAGGGTGTCTGCAGGTACCCGAGCATTAAATCTGAGATTTTATATATATTTTTAACCTGTGCTGTCAGCAGGCTTGGCATTGGACACAGGGTATTTGTATGCCAAGTGGAGTTCTCAATCTCAACCTGCAATGCCACTCTTAATGAATCATCAAGAACTGCTGCAATGACTGTGTTGTGGACGAGCTGGGGGATGACCCACAGCTGAGACAAACGCAGCTTTTTTGTTACACATGATCGCCACCGAGCGCCCTCTTCTGAGAATGACCTTCCCATGTTTTAACCGATCAACAACTACTCATCATTACTTCTCCAAGAGAGGAGAATCACCACGGGTGAGAAAGACAAACATAGAGACAAACAACAACATTTACGTGGAAAAACATAAACATAGCAACAAATAACATTTACATGGAAAAACATAAAATAAGCAACAAACAACAACATGTACATGGAAACACATAAACATATAAACAAACAACAACATGTACATGGAAAACAAACATAGAAACAAACAACATGTACATGGAAAAACATAAACATAGAAAAAAACAACATGTACATGGAAAAACAAACAGAGACAAACAACAACATGTACATGCAAAAACAAACATAGAAACAAACAACAACATGTACATGGAAAAACAAACAGAGACAAACAACAACATGTACATGGAAAAACAAACATAGAAACAAACAACATGTACATGGAAAAACAAACAGAGACAAACAACAACATGTACATGGAAAAACAAACATAGAAACAAACAACATGTACATGGAAAAACAAACATAGAAACAAACAACAACATGTACATGGAAAAACATAAACATAGAAATAAACAACAACATGGAAATGGAAAAACATAAACATAGAAACATCAGACGACAACATGTATTTGACAAAATGCAATTAATTAAGCCAACGAAAACTGGAACAGAAATTACGGCGCGTGGCCACTTCCTGTCATAGCTCTGGCAGCAAAGGAGAGAAAAGGGACAAAATATCGATACTGGAATATTACAGTATTGCTTACTTACTTACTTCCTCTTCCCATGTTATCAGCCCACTCGTGCCAAATATCCATATTTTATCACAACATGCTGCCGCTCTTCACTAGTGGTGTAAGGAAACGTGGATGATCCGTGTTCCGTATGAGTCGCCCCCCACCGTTAAGCGCATGTGAACCGCCGATGAATTGCAATAAACTAACCATCATAGTGAAGTACAGGTTTATTGCCGCTGTTACTTCTAAAAATCATAATTCTACAAATGTCGATGAACAGCTGCGGTGAAAAGAAGGGACAAGACGGATGCTGTGTGTGTTGCTCTGAAGCAGTGATTGCTTTACGGCCCGTGGCGCTGTGTTGCTGCTACATAACGTCACCGCTATGCGTCTGCACGTCGGCCATATTGGAACGCTCAAGAGCCGCTAGTAAACAAATACCATGTGTACTGAGAGATGCAGACTGTAACTCGTTTCATTCTGAAGCGATTTTCATGAAATTTTGGTTTGTTATAAATGTGAGAAGTTGAACATGGTCCTGGTATCTTATTGGAATAATAGTAATTTAGTTACGGGGGGCGGATCTAATACTATTTTTTCACTCGCTACTGTGTTTAAAGGAAAAGGAATCATGCTGCCTCATATTGCACTTTAATGCACTTTATTGCAATTTAATTATTAATTTACAGTCTTGAATAGTTTATATATTTTAAGATTTTATTTAAACATTGGACATCTTTGCACATTTTTTCATCTCAGTTGTCAAATGATGTGAAACTGACACCACAATGCAGTGAATAAATACATCATTCATGCTTTTTACCTTTTTTGGGGTATTTATTCTACTTCAGTTACAGATATCGTGATGTATCGTAGATGAATTGTCTTGCAATGTATCCAGTATCACTGTATGGTGAGACGATCATTATCACGGACCATGTATCACGATGTGCCTGTGATGAGCCCACCTGTGTGTGTATGTGTGTGTGTGTGTGTACGTGTGTGCGTGTGCGTGCGTGTGTGTGTGTGTGTGTGTACGTGTGTGTGTGTGTGTGTACGTGTGTGTGTGTGTGTGTGTGTGTGTGTGTGTGTGTGTGTGAACGCTAGTGTAGTGAATACTGACAGACTGCGTGAATGGGACTGTGAACAGTGATGCGATGTATATAGTATATATAGTGTATATAGTGTAAATAGTATAAATATATATAGTGTATATAGTGTGTATAGTATATATATAGTGTATGTAGTATATCAAGTGTATATAGTATATAAAGTATATATAGTGTATATAGTTTATATAGAGTACATAGTTTAGATAGTATATATGTATAGTGTATATAGTATATATAGTGTATATAGTGTGTAAAGTTTATATAGTGTATATAGTATATACGTATAGTATATATAGTGTATATAGTGTGTAAAGTTTATATAGTGTATATAGTATATACGTATAGTATATATAGTGTATAAAGTTTTCTATAGTGTATATAGTATATATAGTATATATAGTGTATATAGTATAGTATATATAGTGTATAAAGTTTCTATAGTGTATATAGTATATAAAAGGTGATGAGATGCTTGGTATTGTACACAGTGTACAACACAGACTGGTCAGAGCTGGTCCTAAGACTGAACGCTGGTTAAACAGGTAGGTCGTTAAGTGAGTAGTACCTGTACACGGGACTTGTCCCCATTAGTTCTGGTGTATGAGGTGAGGACTATATCGCAGCCCCTCCGAGCAGCGGCAAAAGGGCCTCGCAGCCACCACTGCCACAGCCGTATAAACACTCCATGACCTGGGGAAAGCTCCGGGAGCAGTGCACACAGGCACAAGACGCAGCCGCAAGCGCAGAGCCTGGGCCCCCGGCGCCAGGCAAGAGCCACACAGTTAATACTTTAAAGACCCTTTCAAGAGGGAAATCATTTATGAGAGGCAGGGTTCGGTAAGTAAGGTGATAAGCATCAGGTTCAGCGGTTATGTTGAAATAAAGACCTTATAAATTAAAATCTTGAGACTTGATTTAATGACTTTAAAGGTTAGAACTGATTTTTTATTTTCTTATTTTAAGACTTTCTCAGGATGTGCAGACACCCTGCTAGAGACCAGCTGTACTCTGGGGGGCGTACCTGCAAGGTTGTCCAGCATGTAGTTGAGCAGCTTTCTTGTCCCGTCGGGCTCCTGGTAAAGGTTCAGGATGTCTTGCGACAGAGGGTTTCCTGCAAATACACACAAAACAGAAATTTGAAAGAGGAGATTTCATAAAACTAATTATCATCAATAACGATCCGTGAATATGTGGAAAAAGGAACCTTTCAGTCCCAGCGTCTGCAGCTGGAACAGCCTCCCGAGCTCGTACGGGAGAACACGCAGAAGATTGTTGTTCAGGAGCAGCTCCCTGCGAACAAGGAGACGGGGGGTCAGAATGAGTACTTTTTAATAATATCCAGTGTAGTTTTCACTTTAAAACCTCTTTATGGCTTTGGCTCAATTCAAGACCAATTTGGTTTGGTTAGAAATACACAAAAGGATCCTTTATGCATTGAGTATGTGCTCTGTTACACTTTTATAATCCATCAGATCTAACAATTGAATCACCTTAGAAATAAACTGTCATACTTTTTAATACAACATAAGTTCTTCAACAGATTGTTAAGGGACCTGCAGATACCGTCTTGGAGTTTAAAAAACGTACTTCCCTTTGTTAAAGCTATATTCTCCGCCTAAATTTCTCAGGTTTAAGTTAAGAAATCCTACTTAACAGTTTTAAATATATACTTTTAGTCAATAGTTATAATATAGTCAATTCAAAACTTTTTTTAGATATAGTTTTCACAAATTAAAGCAGTTTTTTAAGCGGATCCAAAGACTCCAATCGATCCAGTGATTTGATAAGATTAAAAGCCCGAAACAGAATGGAAAAAGTAAAATCTATTCAGTAAAACATGGTTTATATTGTATTAAAAACGATTGGATTTTCAAGGCATTGTTCTCTTCAGACTGATCCTTTCCACCCGGACGTTGTGGTGCTGACCGGAGGGACACCAGGTTGCCCAGCTCGGCCGGCAGGCTGCGCAGCTTGTTGGACGACAGGTTCAGGTAGACGAGGCGTGGCAGCTTGGCGATGTCCGGGGGGAGGCGGCTCAGGTTGTTGTCGCTGATGTGCAGCGCCGTCAGGTGCGTGAGCGTCCACAGCGAGCTGCTCAGGCTGCGCACGCGCCCTGCGGACACCAGGGGGCGCTCTTTGAGGACAGGCTCCGATTCAAAACACTGCGCCGGAGCTTTATGGACGTACAAAGTTAGATCCCTTCGCTGATTTCTTTGATAAATCGTTTGATAACTCATCTTTGTTTACATTAGTCTCACAAGTATTTTTAACATGTTTTTCAATAAAAGTTGTATCACATTTTATTTAAACAAGTTGGATATCACCATAGTACATCCATGGCGCCGCGTTGGCTACAGCAGGTTGCTCGTAGGAAGTGATGCACCTTCCTGTTTCAAGAAGCTTACTTCCTGTTTCTAGCCTCCTACCTCCTGTTTGAAGTCTCTTACTTCCTGTTTCCAGTCTCTTACTTCCTGTTTCCAGTCTCTTACTTCCTGTTTCTAGTCTCTTATTTCCTGTTTCCAGCCTCTTACTTCCTGATTCCAGTCTCATACTTCCTGTTTCTAGCCTCCTACTTCCTGTTTCTGGTCTCTTACTACATTTCTAGTGCAGTCTTATGTTGGCTGCAGAAAATATCACAATGACAAAAAGGTACCAAAATTGAGAGAAATCCTATAATAAAAATGCATTTCAATTCCTTAAAACTAAAATGTGAAAGATGAAGAAACAAAACACAAAATATTTAAATCTAAAGATATTTAATATACAACATTTTTCAATTTCAACTGCTCACACAATATGAAAAGAAAAGTAAAAGTAAAAAGCAGAACGTGGGGAGGCCCCGGGGGGACGAGGACCTGAAGGAGAGCAGGGGGCGGGGCCTACCAGAGATCTCCAGCTCGTTCCAGTGGGACGTCTTGCCGCTCGCTGCCTCCTCGGCGGACATGATGGTGTAACATCGGCGGGGATCTGGGGAATCATACTTTTCCTTTGGCATACCGCTCAATCTGAGCAGGAAAGAGGGAAAAAACAAACAAGTTGAACTCAGGTTCAAGCTCCAGATCTCACCATTTCAATCGGTTTTTCCCAAAACTTCCATCGGTTGTGTTGTTTCATAATATTGTAACAAGCTTATATTGTCTCCCTGTTGCAGAGCAGCTTTCTATTGACGCTGAGCATGACAGGTAATTTACCTCAACTCAACTGACGGAAACGCGGCCAATTTGTTTTAAAATTTCTCCAAACTTGGATGGAAACATGCGATCGTGGAATCGGGGGGCTTTAACAAAATGATGGCAGTCAGCTCAAATATTTGCAAACAGGTGTGATGTAATAACTGTGATGGCTGGAAACTAATGTCTGCAGGTTGATCCATTCATTGGGACCGGAACAGATTATGGATTATTTGAATGTAGACCAAGTAATAATAATAATAAGGTATTCTTTACACTCACATTCACAAGTACTGTAATCCAAACTCAAAGAGAAATCCTGAAATAGTTCAATGTGTTTGTCCAGTAGTCACAGACACAACACTTCCTTCCATAAACAGGAACAAAAACAGACAACCAAATTATTCAGAGACAAAAATGTCATTTAATTGGTTCATTTTTTCAACCGGTTATTCAGACCAATACAGACGTCTCACTACACACTGGGGGCAAAGTCACTTTAAGACCCTCGGGACCCCGCAGTTCACCAGTATCTTGAAATAACCGGTGTAATGACACCGCTGCACAAACACGCTCTGAGATGAACCTCGTGGATGTTGTGCAACACTATGAAGAGGTTTAACTTCCCAAAGAACGCAGCACAGCAGCCTGGACACTTGATCGTCCCCATGGGAACCAGGACACGGGTGAGCGAGTGAAGACGCAAGAGACAGAAATTCCTTTAACACTGAACTGGGACGGCGAACCCGTTGAAGAGCTCCAGTAGATACCAAATGGGGACGTTGGACACGGGACACGCACACACACACACACACACACAGACACACACACACACAGAGCAGGAATGACGGCTGCAGGACCAAAATGTCTCCGTGCACAGACCAAAAGGTCAGGGCAGCCAGAGACAAATATAACTATAATAACATATACATACACACACACACATATACATACACACATACATATATATATATATACACACACACACACACAGAAAACAGAATACAAATACATATTAATACTCCAGTCACGAGAGTGTAGTTGAGACGCATTTGAAGTTCTTACGTAACCTGTTTACACAAACTGGTCACAAGTAATTGGCAGACAGACACGGTGACAGACAGACAGACAGGCAGGCAGGCAGACAGACAGGGACACAGACAGTCGGGGACAGCTAGTTTGTAAACACTGACTAATATAATAACCAGTTGTTCTTCTTGCTCTTGCTGCAGGCTGAAACACACAGACATCTGACGTCATCATAACCCCTGACGTCACACCTCGGAAACTAGCACCAGAACCTCGACTACATTACGTTTTGCGCACACTTGAGTGTTTGAGTGTGTGTGTGCGTTTATATATGTGTGTGTGTGTGTGTGTGTGTGTGTGTGTGTGTGGGTGTGTGTGCGTTTATGTGTGTGTGCGTTTATGTGTGTGTGTGTGTGTGTGTGTGTGCGTTTATGTGTGTGTGTGTGTGTGTGTGTGTGCGTTTATGTGTGTGTGTGTGTGGGTGTGTGTGCGTTTATGTGTGTGTGCGTTTATGTGTGTGTGTGTGTGTGTGTGTGTGCGTTTATGTGTGTGTGTGTGTGGGTGTGTGTGCGTTTATGTGTGTGTGTGTGTGCGTTTATGTGTGTGTGTGTGTGTGTGTGTGTGGGTGTGTGTGCGTTTATGTGTGTGTGTGTGTGTGTGTGTGTGCGTTTATGTGTGTGTGTGTGTGTGCGTTTATGTGTGTGTGTGTGTGCGTGTGTGTGTAAGTGCGTTTATGTGTGTGTGTGTGTGCGTATGTGTGTGTGTGCGTTTATGTGTGTGTGTGTGTGTGTGTGTGTGTGTGTGGGTGCGTTTATGTGTGTGTGTGTGTGTGTGTGTGTGCGTTTATGTGTGTGTGTGTGTGTGTGTGTGCGTGTGCGTGTGTGTGTGCGTGTGTGTGTGTGTGCGTTTATGTGTGTGTGTGTGTGTGTGTGTGTGTGTGCGTTTATGTGTGTGTGTGTGTGTGTGTGTGCGTTTATGTGTGTGTGTGTGCGTGTGTGCGTGTGCGTGCGTGCGTGCGCGCGCGCGCTAAGACGGGTCGCGGTGAAGCCCAAAGGGCTCGAGCAGGTGGGCGGTGCGCGGATCCCAGCGCGTGCGGGGCCTGCGGGAGAAGTTTCGGGCGCCGCCTCCACCGGGATCCGACCCCCGCGACCCCCGCGACACACGTTCGGTACCGGTCGCCGCGACGTTTGGATGAATAAAGTGAAGTGTTTCCTTCTCAGCGGATGAGCCGGGTGCCGCAGGCGGCTCGGGATTAGTGCGCCCGGCGGCTGCGCGCGTCTCGGACCCGGGACCCGGGACCCCGGCGGGGCCACGGGGACCCGGGACCCGAGACCTTCGGGGGCGGGACAGGCCGCGGCGAGCCTACCTGCATGCGGGGACCGTGCGGGGGATCCAGACAGGCGGTCGGTACGGACATAGGTCCTGCGCGGCCCGGACCGCGGCTGCACGGACCAGTCCACACTGACACTGACACTGACACGAGGAAGAACAACAAACGTGGCTTCCGCTCGTGCCCGCGCGCCTGCCCTGTCCGCGTGCACGCGCCGCTCCTTCTCAAGAACTTTTTATTTTTATTCATATTTTGTCGCGTTGAAGTGATTTTGTTTGTTCTCCCGATTCGTTGCGTTGCCGCCGTATTTTTTAATGCATTATTATTTATAATAAATACGCTGCTATCATTGTTGTTGTCAGTTACACATATTGCACATTGCGTATTTAACATTTTATATTTTAAATGTATATTCTGAAATTAACTGCTTTAGATTCTTGAGTTGTTCATTCATTATTTTTTACTTTAGATGGATATAGTTCGTCAATTTGGTGCATATACTGTCACGCCCGAATACCTCCGCCGATTAATAAAGTACTATTTTACATTTCACCCTATCTTGAAATATTATATATTTTCCCAGCATTATTGTCATATTTGTATTGTCACTTTGGGAGAAGTACTCAGTCCTTCTACTTAATTAAAAGTAAAAATACCCCCGACGCAGAAACTAGCGCAAATATTACTAGTAAAAGTACCATTGACATTTCATCTTAAGTAAAACGTATATAACTACTTGCTCTTAGGTGTACTTAAACTGTTAAAAGTACAAGTACTATTCATATACAGTGTCCTGATACAACGGAGTCTACAATACTTAATAAAGTAAACTGTACCTTTTTCTGCAGATGATGCTCATGCTGATTTTGATAGATTAAAAAATATATATAAACTAACGCGTCTGTATTGAAAATGCAGCACAGTAAAAAAAACACACATATATTTGAAATGTTATGGAGTACGAATGGAAATGAACATACTCAAGTTACTTCCCACGCGTCGTGAAGCGCGTGGCTCAACACAGCAAACGCCTGACTTTGACGTCAGAACCATGTGACGTCACTGGTCCACCAGAGCCGGAAAGTGTTGGGTAGGTTTGAAGGTTTGAGCACATCAGGCCTCTGGTTTCAGTTACTGCTGGAACAATGCAGAGACAATACTTATTTCTATGTTGGTCACTTCTAACCGAGGAAACATTGTCCAAGTCAAAGTTCATTTGTCGCTTTTGTATCTGGCAGTGAAATGGGTCTTTACCCTGTTTCACATTTATACCCTGATGATGATGATGATGGTGATGAGGATCAGGATGATGATGATGATGACGATGATGATGATGATGACAATGATGATGATGATGGTGATGATGATGAGCAGAATGATGATAATGATCAAAATGATGATAATGCATCATCATGATGATGATGATGATGATGATGATGATGATGATGATGATGATGATGATGATGCTGATGACGATGGCGATGATGATGATGATGATGACGATGATAATGATCAGAATGATGATGATTATGACAA
Organism: Zeus faber; assembly: GCF_960531495.2. Classification (NCBI taxonomy): domain Eukaryota; kingdom Metazoa; phylum Chordata; class Actinopteri; order Zeiformes; family Zeidae; genus Zeus; species Zeus faber. The sequence continues at coordinate 2,481,097 of NC_137203.1, forward strand.
TGAAGAAGAAGATGATGATGATGAACAAATGTGGGGTTTTTTTCACACCCCCCACTTGTCACATAAATGGTGGAAAATGCATTAAACCCAGAGTGTTTATAGAGATACTATTCTGTAGGACCACTGCCTACAAGTAATAATAATATGCATTTATCCACCACATCTCAACATGTGAATACTGATGAATGCAGATACTGACATCCGACAGCAGTCGAGTCCTGTCGAGCTGAGATAGATATTACTTACTTAGACTTAGTTCCTCCCGTTCCTTCTGGAACATTGGGCGACGAGTCCCCTCCATTTGCTCCACTCCCTGGCGACCTTTCTTGCTCCATGCCAGCTGACACCCATTTCATTTAGGTCTTCCTTGGCTGTCTGTCTCCATGTCTTCTTTGGCCTCCCTCTCTTCCTCTCTCCACCCTCTGGCATCCAGTCCATTGCCACACTTGCCGGTCTCTCTCTTGGCAGTCGGAGTACGTGCCCAGCCGTTCTCTTTCTCCGGGCAGAGACACCATCGGACAGGGCTGCCACCCCTGCCCTTTGCATCACCTCCTCGTTGGGCGATCTCTCCATGAGATCCTCAAGATGGATCTGAGGCATCGTCGGTGGAAGACATCCAGCTTGTTGGTGATGCTGGCTGTCTTCATCCACGTCTCACAGGCGTGGGTCGCTGTTGGGATGAGCACTGACATGTAGAGGCGTAGCTTGGTGGCCGTATTGATGGCTTTGGACGACCAGATGTTGCGGAGCCGTTGGAATACTCCTACAGCATTCTAGTTCGTGAGATAGATATATCAGATTATAATTATACAAATAGGCAATAATGAAGAGAGGTAATAACTATTATATAAAACAAATTGGCCGGGCTTTGCATGGAATTGGGTTATTAATTTAATGCCTGTGTCTAACCAAGTCACTTTAGAGGAAAAAACGACACTAAACTCGACTGAATGACACCGATCCAGCATCCAGTGTGATATTTACTTTTATAAACAAGTGCCTGTCGCTCAAACTTCTGAGAAACACTTTGTGGTGATGTCCATCGATTCAATTAATAAGTCGGTTTTTTTTTTGGCCTTCGACGGTTAAGTCCTTAGAGACAGTTTTTTCGTGTTATTGTCGTTTTTTGGTTTTTAAATGTGTATTTCGTTTCTCGCTCCGTTGGCAGCAGGCGGAACTGACATTCGACGGTCGGTGTTTCCGCCCGGACAGCAAGCAGCGCCGCGCCGACTCCCAAACATGGCGACCTGTGTGAGGACTGCGTTAAAAGGTCAGTTCCAGTTGATCTTAGCGGTTTGACAGGAGGTGGCGCAGACGTGGTTCGTTAGAAGCACAGTTCCAGTTTATTTCACCGGCTCGACGGTGGGGATGTCGTTTAAATGGTTCATTTAAGACGAGCATGTGTCACCCAGAACAACTGGCTCTTTACGTCTCACTAAAAAAATAAACACTGGGAAGTGGACGGAGAAGCTCCCTCCCTCCCCCCCTCTCTCTCTCTCTCTCTCTCTCTCTCTCTCTCTCTCTCTCTCTCTCTCTCTCGCTCTGTCTGTTCCCCCCCTTCTCTCTGTCCCTGTCTCTCTCTTCCTCCCTCCCTCCCTATCTTTCTGTCCTCTCTTTTTCCCTTTCTGTCATTCTCTCTTTGACTCTCTCTCTCCCCCTTTCTGCCTCTCTCTATTACACACACACACACACACACACACACACACACACACACACACACACACACACACACACACACACACACACACTGATCTGAAGTCTAATGCTGTCTTGCAGTTTGACTTTCACTTCTCTGCTGTAGGATGACAGCAGCATCTTTTTGTTGTCACTCATGCATGTTTTCTTCTCCTTCTCCCTTTTCTTCCTTTGTTCTCCCAGCCCTTGCAGCATGTCAGATGCAGCTGTTGAGTGTCGGCGGCCCCAAACCCGCCCGGGTGTCTGAAATCGTGCCGAGGAATCTCCCCGTTCGGACCTTTGCTGCTGTCAGGTGAGTTGACCAACATTTAAAGACACGCACCCGAGCGCTGGATGTTTTCTGCCTTTCTCAAGGGCACCGCCGTGCAAGGGCCAGCATTTTTGCTCCCAGGTCAACCATACAACTAAATGCGTGTGAGGGTTGTAAAAATGGTAAGTGACGTGACAATATCTTTAATCACATATAAATGATGAAACACTGATTGGCAAAATCGTTTTCACAACACACGTAATGCATTACATTGCTACTCCCTCTAACTCCGTGGACAGATGTGTGCATAACTAATTCCTCTGTTGGCTTTCACTGTGTTTTGCTGCTGTGACACCTGCATTTCCTCACAGGGATTAATTAAGATTCATCTTATTTGTGGACAGAGAGATATTTGCATTGCCTTGTTTTTGCATTTTTCAATCTTTATGCAGAGTTGTGCATCGTAGTATTTATTCACATTTTTCCATTTGTGTTTTTATTTATTTTATTATATATATACACTCACCGGCCACTTTATTAGGTGCACCTGTTCAATTGCTTGTTAACACAAATAGCTAATCAGCCAATCACATGGCAGCAACTCATTGCATTAAGGCATGTAGACATGGTGAGATGACTTGCTGAAGTTCAAACCCAGCATCAGAACGGGGAAGAAAGGGGATTTAAGTGACTTTGAACGTGGCATGGTTGTTGGTGCCAGGCGGGCTGGTCTGAGTATTTCAGAAACTGCTGACCTACTGAGATTTTCACTCACAACCATCTCTAGGGTTTACAGAGAACGGTCCCAAGAAGAGAAAACATCCAGTGAGCGGCAGCTGTGTGGGCGAAAATGCCTTGTTGATGTCAGAGGTCAGAGGAGAACGATCAGACTGGTTCCAGACGATAGAAAGGCAACAGTAACTCAAATAACCACTGGTTACAACCAAGGTTTGCAGAACAGCATCTGTGAACGCACCACATGTGGAACCTTGAAGCAGATGGGCTACAGCAGCAGAAGACCACACCGGGTGCCGCTCCTGTCAGCTAAGAACAGGAAACTGAGGCCACAATTGGCACAGGCACCAAAAATGGACAATAGAAGATTGTAAACACGTTGCCTGGTCTGATGAGTCTCCATTTCAGCTGCCACATTCAGATGGTTGGGGCAGAATTTGGCGTAAACAACATGGATCCATCCTGCATGTATCAAGGGTTCAGGCTGGTGGTGCTGGTGCAATGGTGTGGGGGATATTTTCTTGGCACACTTTGGGCCCCTTAGTACAAACTGAGCATGGTTTAAAAGCCACAGCGTACCTGAGTATTGTTGCTGAGCATGTCCATCCCTTTATGAGCACAGTGCAGCATCATGTGATGCTACTTCCAGCAGGATAATGCACCACGTCACAAAGCTCAAACCATCTCAAAGTGGTTTCTTGAACGTGACAATGAGTTGACTGTTCTCCAACGGCCTCCACAGTCACCACATCTCAATCCAATAGAGCAGCTTTGGGAGGTGGTGGAACGGGAGGTTGGCATCATGGATGTGCGGCCCACAAATCTGCAGCAACTGCGTGATGCTGTCAAGTCAATATGGAGCAAAATCTGAAGGAATGTTTCCAACACCTTGTTCAATCTATGCCACGAGGAATTAAGGCAGTTCTGAAGGCAAAAGGGGGGTCCAAACCGGTACTAGCAAGGTGTACCTAATAAGGTGGCCGGTGAGTGTATATATATATTGTGTGAATTGTGACACAGAATTCCTCTAATATGCTTCTTGTTAATTTATTTTGAGATAAGTACATTTATTTTATTTAGTCTGTTTTTGACTTGCACTCCACTTGTGTCAACTTCTGCTGCTGAAACACCTGAATTTGTCCCGGAATTGATGAAGTGTTAATAATGTGTTGTTATTAGTATTATAAATAAAGTGTTATTTTACCATAACTTATCTAAGCTCATTAAGTTCACAAGCCAAATAATTGTCCAAACACAACATGCCACCGCTGAGTAGCACGTCGCTCCCCTTGATGTGTTGTCTTCAACTTCTTGTTGGGATTCCCTGAAGATAAAGCTTCTACACTAAGAGTTGAGTCCAAACGAGTCCTACTGGTGATTCTGTGTTCTTACTGCAGACCCTGGAAGAAGGCTGCGAAGGAGGAGGTGAAGGAGGTAAAACGGGAGCGGAAGGTGGTCGACGACACGGGCCGACACAAGCCGTACGGGAAGACGGCGTGGGCGCCGGTGGATGACGTCTACCTGTGGAAGTTTTACCCTCGGCCGGTGCACGGCGCCGCCCAGGCCGTGGAGCTGCTCAAGGGCTTCCAGACGCTAGACTTAACACCCCACAACCAGGCCGTCTACGTCGACCTCAAGCTGAACATGAAACTGGAGAAGAAGGTATGAGCCTGAGGCCACGCCACGTGTAATTATAATAATATTAACATTAACTAGTTGGAATTATAATAATAAATATAGCTGCAGGCAGCAATACACAGGGTCCAGTTTAGTCATATTGGGTGCGTTTTACAGTTTCCCAGGTTCTCTGAAACGCAGCACGATTTTCCTAGTTTCCTTGAACGCAGCATGGGCTCCCCCCGGTCTGTCGTCTCCTGGTTGCTGGTCTCGTGGAGCAACCACTTTGCGGTCTACACAGCACAAGCCTCCTGTGTTTAAAAATACAACCCTCCATGTTCGCCTGTAAAGGTGAACTTGTCATTATTAGAACTCACCGTGTTGTTTGTTCAAATAGAGCTGCTCTCTCAGTGACCAGTGGCCGTTTTGGCATCAACGTCATTTATTTGTTGTTGAGTTATTTACTTGGATTACATTTTCAGTATGTTCCGTTTCCATGGAATACAAAGGCGTTGTGGTATTTCAAGGTTCAAGATTCAAGAGATTATTTGTCACATACATATACATACGGTCATACATATATGCAGTGAAATGTCATGACACCCCGTGATCACGCACAATAAGCTCTAGAAATACAAAAAAATACTAAAATGTGCGTAATCGACATGAAGCGCTCACACAGGCGGCCACAAGGGGCAGCGCCACAATCGCGATTCCTGTGCGTAATTACCATTGCACAGCTCTTATTTTTCCGATGACACGTTGGATTTTGAAGGCATCACTGAGTCGCACATTGCAGTGTTTTCGAGGGACACGTTCAAGGATTATTTTCTATTATTTCTTTCATTAATCTGGCAAAGTAATTGAGACCAGCTATTTAAAATATCAATGTAACAGATCTACTGACATCTACCATGTAAGAAGTTATATAAATATACACGTAAATCCATAGTTTGGTAACGTCTAAACACTACAGAGTGACCGAGTCCACGCCCCACACTGGACACGGTCCAACGGTCACAATCTGTACATTTATAGTAAATAGTATGATGATGTCATAAAGCGTCTTCTGTAAATATCATTATAGTAAATAATATGATGATGTCATAAAGATTCTTACTGTAAAATATTTTTTCTCGTAACTAATATGATGACATCATAAAGCTTCTTACTTTAAATATAATCTCCTTCATTTTAGAACCAGACTTGTGACTTGTCATTTAATCAAGACCAACTGAATATTTTGGGTCAGAGTTGTTCGGTTTTTCACTAATATCTGCTCCGTATGTGGATTTGGATGAGATTTAAACCAAGACACCCTTGTTACATGTTTCTAGCTTATGCAAAAGTATGTCTTCCAGATACTTTTACCCGGGTTGGACATACAGTATTTCGGCGTCAGACGTACTGGCTCGTTGGTCTAAAAATCTCTCAAATTTTGGTTGTATCTACTCCATATGTGGATCGATTTGGATTAAACCTCAACCACGAGGTCTTTGTGACAGCGCAGTTCAAACAAGACGTCAACCGTGTTTGTGTGTTATGCCCAAGTTGGTTTTCCAGAAAGTTTTAGGCTTCAAAATTCAGATAATCTTTCCTCTTACAATAATAATAATAAGGGGCTGCTGTACAATTACAATAAGGTACAATAACGGCTGCGGGCTGGACCCATAATAATAAATATAGCTGCAGGCAGCAGTACATGGGGTCCAGTTTAGTTGTTTTAGGCACGTATCACAACTTCTCCTGTTCTGTGAAACGCAGCACAAGTTACAAAAAGCAGCCGTCTGCTTGTTGGCTGTGAATCACGGTCTGTCATTGCTACAACTCACCGTGATGGTTGCGGTAATACAACTCTACCCTCGGAGGCTGATATATGACGTCTCAGCGTTGATTATTTAGAATGTGATTTGAGTTCTGTACGGCGCTGTAATGGCGATCCACTCTGCTCTCCCCTCGCTGTGGGCCAGTCGCCGTCCACGGCGACGGTACCTGGTCAGGCATGTTTTGGCAGTTATTACATTTTGTGGAGGTTATGTAAAACACATGTTTTTCTGAAGATACAAATGACAAAATTACCAATTCTTCAGATTTAAATGTTCAACCAGTAGAACATATATATAAGTCGAATATGTTTTATTTTGCAAATAGATTGGTAAGTTTGGAGGAATGGTGACAAGACAGTCTAGTCATTGTTTTGAACAGTTGTCCAAAACATCTGGACAAAAAACGACCAAAGAAAATATCACAGTATTTATAAAGATCGCACGACATGTAATAATTTTAGATTACAAAAAATGGCAATCTTCCGAAATTCCCCAAAATTCCAATGAATCATAAAAAAAAATTACAACTTAAATGAATTTGTCAAATAAAACAGTCTAAAACATCTAATCTTTTAACCCCAAAAATACAATCTTCAGGAAGCTACCTTTTATAAAGACAGCTTGACATTTGTTATAGGTTTGATACAAAAACGAGGCCATCTTCACGAAGGTAAATAAACAAAATATTATCACGTCAGTTTAATTATTTGTGACTTGTAGGTCTGATCTCGGTAGAATGATGGTGTTCCGCTCATTAGTTTGCGACTGGATGCTTCGTAGCATTCATGCACTCGGTCCGGTCATTGGGTGTCAATAACATCCGTCTGAAGTCCATTGATTTCAAATATCCGTTGACTTTGACTGAATGAATGTGTTGTTTCACAGAAATGGCTTTCGACAGGTTCAGTCTTGTTGTGGCGAGCTACCGAGTCACACTGATGGTACATGGTGGTTATGATGGTTATACAACGCAGAGTCATGGTGATCTGCACCAACGCAGCCGGGAAACGGGTCTGCATAAGTTATTTGCAATGTTGTATTAAACATAGTTTGTCTTCTTGGCAATTCTGTTATTGCAAGACACTTAACTCCCTCACTGCTCCCCGGGGCCCGTTACATGGCAGCCCACTGCTCCGAGGTACATCAGTTACTAGGATGGTCAAATGCAGAGAAATGCATTTTGTGGCCTCAGTACTTCTACTCTGTGCAATGACTACTAGTTGAATCTGATATAATATGATCTCTTACAGTATCTTACATTACAACATTATCTTTTATTCTACCAGACTTTTTCATATCTCCATAAACATTAGTTCCTTTTATCAAAACATCGTCTATGTCATTTGGTGTACATGTACAAACATTCTTCTTCTTTTTTTTTTTGTGGTTCTTCCCGGCGTTTTTTTCAATTTGTGTTTCATAGCTTTTTATCAAAGTTTTTTGAATTCCACTTAATATTTTCTTTTGGAACAGTGTCAATGACCTTTAAGCCCGGATGTTTCGGCAATTGCTTCTTTATTACCTTAGACTTCCGGCTACTTTTCTGCATCTGGAACACAAATAAATACAGACTTTGTGGTTATTTAAAATCACAAATATAATAAATACATTTATTATACAAATCAATTTGTATTTTATTACACTTGCGTTAACAAGCTACAATTCAAGAACACAGTTAAATAGATTCATTGCCTAATGTAATACAGGCAACATTTATCGGACATTAACATTCATTTGGAATTTGACTTATTATGGGAGGACTTTTCCCTATTTAATGCCTTCTCATTTTTCAACCGAAGCCCTCTACGTTTAGCTGCTGGAAGCTGCATGTAGATCAGCTCAACCGTGTCCGTAGGTCCAGTGGTTGTCGTGTGCCAGACACTTTTAGCCACAAAAATGCAAAGGAGAAAAATAGTAATAAATAATCCGAACGATAAAAATAAAAATTTCTAACTCGACTAATGCTATGTATGAATATAGAAGGTTTGGATTGTGACTGGGATATAAAGTTGATTTGATACTGATTTTGTGAGTCGCTTTGGACGAAGCTTCTGTGAAATGACATAAGGTAATGCAAGATATTTTTTATATATTTGGGACTTTTAGAAACAAGTTTAAAAAGTCTTTCACAAGATTGAGAAAAAGACTGAAGAACAAAAAAGATAAATGCGAAAGAATTGTCATTTGCATCAATTGCATCAAAGTCCTGCCGCCCGTTCACTATTTCAACAGGAGTTATTTTGATCGATCGTTTAAAAGCACCGTTGAGCTCTGAAGCCGACGGGACACGTTGCATCCTGATTCCACTTCCCAGGGCGGGAAAATCAATGGACACTTGTTCCAGGCCTTTATTGCTGTCCACTTAACCTGTCTCAACAAATCCTTCTCACTTGTTCTCCTGCAGAAAAAGGTCGACCCCTTCGTCGGCACCGTTCAGCTGCCGCACCCCTTCAGGACGGAGCTGAACAAAGTTCTGGTCTTCACCGAGGTAACTTCCTGTTCAACCTCCTCGTACTGCATCGCTGTGTTTTTTAATTTCAAGACTAATTGATGAACTGAGGTTGATGTATTGTCTTAATAGAGCTTACACCAGCAGGGAAGACTCTGTTTACTGCGTTATTAGTTTGTAATTAGCGGGCGGGGTCGGTCCACAAGGCGGCATCCTGCCAGGGGGCTTAGTGTGAGGCATTACCCACAATGCCACGGGAGCATCTCTGCTGGGACAACAAGGGAATTAATCCTTTGCTTTTAATTGGATGCATAAAACGTAGATAAGATGAGATAACACTTTATTAATCCCTGGAGCGAAATTCGGGTGTATAATTCAGCACACACACACACACACACACACACACACACGCACACGCATGCACACACACACGAGTCCTTTGGCGAGGCGTGGAGTGGCTTTGAGTCAGTCAGGATTTTTATTTTCTATTATGTTTGCTAAACTTCATGCAGGGTGTTTACACTCACTGAGCACTCCATGAGGAACACCTGGACACTTACTTATTCATGCTATTATCTAATCAGCCAATCGTGTGGCAGCAGTGCAATGCATCAAATCATGCAGGTGGTCGTCAGCAGCTTCAGATTCACATTTTCATGATGAAGCTGACGTATAACTGCATAGTATCTTAATTACTCTAAATTTGGACGGGGGAGGGGGGCAAAGGGGATGAAAAATGGCAACCATATTTTTAGTTCTGGCAACCAAAAGCTGATGCGTGGTTGCCAGCTGGAAACCACTTTTTAAAGTTAGTGTTGAGCCCTGTCAGTGTTTTTTTGACCACGGCATGATGGTTGGTGCCAGACGGGCTGGTTTGAGTGTTTCTGTAGCTGCTGATTCCCTGGGATTTTCACCACAACAGTCTCCAGAGTTTACTCAGAATGGCGCAAAAAAAAAAACATCCAGTGAGCGACGGTTCTGTGGAGGAAACGCCTCCTTGATGAGAGGTCAGCGGAGAACGGTCAGACTGGTTGGAGCTGACAGAAAGGCTACGTCACTCAGATGACCTCTCTGTACAATGTGTTGACATGTTGCTCTGGTCACCACAACACATGGAACCTTGAGGCGGACGGACTACAACAGCAGAACCACGTCGGGTTCCACTTCTGTCAGCCAAGAACAGGAAGCTGAGGCTGCAGCGGGCACAGGCTCCCAAAACTGGACCGTTGAAGACCGGACAAAGTAGCCTGGTTCGACCCATCTCCACATCTCCTGAGGCACACTGACTGACGTAGGGTCAGAATTTGGCGCCAACAGCATGATTTAAAGGACCTGCACTTACCTTGTGTCAACAGTCCAGGCTGGTGGTGGTGGTGGTGGTGTCATGGTGTGGGGAATGTTTTCACTGCACACTTTGGGCCTGTTCATACCAATCCATCATGGCTTGAATGTCACAGCCTATTTGAGTGTTGTTGCTGACCATGTGCATCCCTTCATGGCCACGCCCATCTTCTAACATCTACTTCCAGCTTGATGATGCACCGCGTCACAGAGCAAACGTGGTCTCAAACCGGCTTCATGAACATGACCGTGAGTTGAGTGTTGTTCAGTTTCCTTCCCAGTCACTGGATCTGAATCCAACACGACACCTTTGGGATGTGATAGAACAGGAGATTCACAGCATCAATGTGCAGCTGACAAACCTGCAGGAACTGTGTGATGACGACATGTCGACATGGAGCAGAGTCTCAAAGGAATGTTTCCATCATCCACGCCAAGAAGAACTAAGGCTGTTTTGAGAGCTAAGGGAGGCCCCGCCCAGTAGTAGTATAGTGTTCCTAATAAAGTGCTTGGGTGAGTGTGTATACACCGATCAGCCACAACGTTAAACCAGTGACAAGTGAAGAAAATAACATTGATCACCTGGTTCCAATGGGACCTGTCAAGGGGTGGGATATATATATATATATATATATATATATATATATATATATATATATATATATATATATATATATATATATATATATACTGTTATATATTATTATATATAAACTGTTATATATTATTATATATAAACGGTTAAAAAGGCAGGTGGCTGAACTCGAGGTGACAGAGTTGAGGACGTTGAGGTTTTCATTGGGAGGGACAAGGATGGACAGGATTAAGAATGAGGACATTAGAGGGACAGCTCAGGTTGGACAGTTTGGTGGAAAAGTGAGAGAGGCCAGATTGAGATGGTTTGGACACGTTTGGAGGAGAGATGAGAGTTACATTGGAAGAAGGAGGCTGAGGGTGGAGCTGCCAGGCAAGAGGAAAAGAGAAGCTTGATGGATGTGGTGAGGGAGGACATGCAGGCGGGTGGTGTAAGGGAGGAAGATGCTCAGAACAAAAGGTGTTGGAGGCAGATGATCCGCTGTGGCCACCCCTAAGGGGAGAAGCAAGAAGAAGAAGAAGAACTGTTATATGTTATTATAGATAAAGTGTTATATACTGTTATATATTATTATTTTATATATATAGTGTTGTATATTATATGAGGCAGCAAGTGAAGAGTGAGTTGTTGAAGTATAAAAATGGGCGTGGTAAGGATCTGAGCCACTTTGACAAGGAGCACATTGTGATGCTGGACGACTGGGTCAGAGCATCTCCACAAGCACAGGTCTTGTGGCTGTTCCCTCTCTGCAGTGGTTACTACCAAAAGTGTCCAAGGAAGGACGACCGCTGAACCGGCCACAGGGTCATGGGGCCCAGGGCTCATTGACGTACGTGGGGAGTGAAGTCTAGTCCGTCTGGTTGGATCCCACAGAAGAACTACTGCAGCACAAAGTGTTGAAACAGTGAATGGTGCTGTGATAGAAAGGTGTAGAACACACAGTGCATGGCAGCTTGCTGCGTATGGGAGCTCACAGTGTCCACGCTGACCCCTGTCCATCCCTGAAAGCACCTACAATGGACACGTGAGCGTCACAACTGGACCATGGAGCAATGGAAGAAGGTGGAGGTCTGATGAATCACCTTTTCTTATTCATCATGTGGATGGGTGGGGTTAGGGTGCGCTCCGACGGAGCATCTGAGGGATGTGCTGGAACAACAAGCCCGATCCATGGGGGCCCCACCTCCAACTTCCAGGACTTAAAGGTTCTGCTGCTAACGTCTTGGTGCCAGATACCACAGGACACCTTCAGTTGCTGGTGGAGTCCATGCCTCCACCTCACAGCTGTTTTGGCGGCACAAGGAGGAGCTACACAATATGAACGTTATTAGAGGTGCTTGTAATGTTGTGGCTGATCGGTGTATATGTCCGTACCTATGGCGCTATTATATAAAACAAATAATGGCGATTTGATCAGCCCTTTTGTGTGTATAACTCACCCATTTTCCTTTTCAGTAAATCAGTAAAACGTGCTTTAATCTCACACATTTATGCAAATTTGAACCTAAAGCTGTGACGTGCCCGTTGTTCATGATGGTTCTGTGCTGCGGTGCTTTGGACTGGAACCTAACAGTGAACTTGTGACGTGTCTCCTCAGAACCCGGACCAGGCCCGCGTGGCCCAGGAGAACGGCGCTGCGTTCGTGGGAGGAGCGGAACTCATCGAGAGGGTGAGCGAAGGAACCTGGTGATGTTGAAACGTCTGTTTCATCACCGGAGATGAGTTTTAAAAAGTTACGTAGGGCTTCAGTGCGGCATCCAGGTCACCGTCGGGCCTCCGTGGTTCCGTTCCAGATCCTGGAGGACAAGGTGAGGGCCGACTTCTACGTGACGGTTCCTGAGATGCTGCAGAAGATCGTTCCACTGAAGAACAAGCTGAGGAAGAAGTTTCCCAAGAGCAAGAGAGGTGCGGACGCAGTTCACGTCTCGAAACCTGTCGAACAAAAATAACACGGATTCAAGCAGCTGGTGCTGGGTCTGCTGAATTCACTCTTCTGCTCACTTTAAGTCTTTGATATTTGAAGACATCTGGAAAGAAACCTGAGTATTATGACCTGGATCTGTGTGTTTTGTTAAACAACCGTCATATGTTTCAGTTTACAGTTCAAAGAGCATGTTGCGTCGTACCGCTTTTATTATTTGATTTCAGTGTTTCCCCACCACGGCCACTAGGGGGCGAGGTGCCTACTAGTCCACTCCTCTACCAAGAGTTGTGAAAATGAAAGGAAAAAGAAGCATCGATTTACAGGTTTTTGGGGGAATAAGTCGTGTTTCCATGTTTTCCCTGGTGTTTCAGTGTTGATGCTGAAAACCCTCATGGTTGACTCCTGAAGCCAGATGTTCACAACACACTGACCACATGTCATCAAATCAATTTTCCTGAACTTTGAGCCTTCGACCTCAGTGTCTCTCCCTGCAGTGCAAGGGAATGTCAGAGATCCAGTGGTTTGAAGTATTTTATAAAATAGAAAATACTGCAAAATTAAATTAGGGTGTTAGAAGGTGTGTGTGTGTGTGTGTGTGTGTGTGTGTGTGTGTGTGTGTGTGTGTGTGTGTGTGTGTGTGTGTGTGTGTGTGTGTGTGTGTGTGTGTGTGTGTGTGTGTGTGTGTGTTCCTTCCAGGTTCGGTTGGCATCAACATCGCTCAGATGCTGCAGATGTTCAAGACGGGTCATGAATACCTGGTGGAGAATGACTGCTACATCAGGACGCAGTTCGCCACGGTAACAAAATAAACATAATTACTAAACCTTTATTCGTCTACTTATTATTTTAAAGTTTCTGTTTAAGCTGGAGTTTGGTTTCCTGTGGTTCAGAAGTAATTTTGCTGTGATTCATTTATTATATTTTCGCGCGCGTGATGTGGGATTAATCACAATTGAAGAAAATAAAGAGTTGACAGATCATTTTTTCCAGGACTCCTGGAATGTCTGGGAAGTCGGTTCATTTAAGAACGCCAAGACAAGGAACGTCAGGAAATGACTATTTAAAGCCATTGATTTTCATTTCCCTGCTGTATTTTGTTTCAAATTTATTTTGAATACATGTGAAATCTGAGGCTTTTAATCTGATAGTGACGTGAGCCCCCTCCCCCCCAGCTGGACATGCTGAAGGATCACATCCTGGAAAACCTGAGGACGATGCTTGAGGACGTGTGTTCCCACCGCGAGGCGTCTCCAGGTGCCTCCACGAGCTGCAGCCTCCTACAGGAGACAGTGACTTCTATCTGTGTCCAAACGTTCATGTATCACACGCCACCACAAGGTCACCTAATGACCTTGAACATCACCGCAGAGTCTCAAGTCACACGTTTACATCCAAATTGAAGTCGGACTTTTAAGCAAACATCAGAAATGTTGCACGGACTGGAATGAATTTGGTGCATTGTCATGATGTTCGGTGTCGGCAAACGTCTGCTCTCCATGAGGCGTGTGCTCGACTATCACAGGCTTGTACTCACCGTACAAGCCTGTGATAGTCGAGCACACGCCTCTTGTGGCTGCTTGAAATGAAACAAAAAGACAATTCACCCGTTCGTTGGAATTATAAACGTCAACTCAAATGTCACGATGAAAACCGCTCTATTTGGCCGTCTCGCAGCTGCGCCAGAAGAGCGTCCCTCCCACCTGCGGCGTTTTTTTCTGAACCCTTTTCTCTCCAAATCCACGCAGAAAAGCTCGGCCCGAACCAACTCTCAAATCCTCCGACGTGGGGGAGGGAGCAGCCCGGCTCAGTTCATTTGCCAGCTGCTTGTTTTTGCAGATATTATTCCAGGGGCCATAACGTATGAGACTTGGTATTTATGAGGGAAATTAAAAAGCAGAGCTTCACCCATGCTGATGAGAACAGTTTAGCAGCTGCGTGTTCTCTGACTGTTTTCATTATTACACCACCATTCATACTGTGGCTAATTGAGACGCAAACACGCCGCTGTGACCGAGTCACACTGCGTCTAAAATTTCCGACTGGCTGCTGAGCACGGCGGGGCGGGGCTCCGTACGTCTGGCACCGTCGTGTGCCCCAAATAGTACCAAGGCGACAAAGGACGTGTGGTTAAATATGGAGGCACGGCGGTCAGGAGCGTTCCTCACCGTGATGAAGAGGCTCAGAGAGAGAGAGACGGGAGGGAGCTGCTGTGACCTCTAAGTCAAAGCAATTTAGAGAATGAAGAACTTAAAAAAAATTTAATAAAAAATAAATAAATAAATAAAAAGATTGTTAAGGAAGTGGAAGTTGTCCTCCGCTCTGTCCCACCTCCGTCCTGCTCCTCCTCCTCCCTCGCTCCATCACTTTTTGAAGGTTGCGTGGGGAGTCCATGAAGAACTGCCGTGTGATGGATTGGGCCGCCGCTCCCCTGCCGCAGGCGGCCGTATTTCACCCACCCCCGACTCCTGCAAATCCACAGGAGGAGGAAGTTACTGAGTATGTTTACTCAAGTACTTTTACTCAAGTACTTTTACTCAACTGTTACTTGAGTCCAAGTTCAACCCCCTCAGCCTGAGCAGACGTTCTGGACTCACCAACAGTTTGTCTGAATGGTCCTTTCTGGTGTAAATCAATGTGTAACCAGTCCATTATTCCTTCACTACTGACTCTCTCTTACTCTCTGTCTCTCCTTCTTTATCTCTCTCTCTCTTCTGTCTGTCTGTCTGTCTGTCTGTCGCCCCCCCAACAGGTCATTTCATCGAGCGTGCCATCATCAGCAGCCAAACCAGTGAAGCTCTGTGGTTCGAAAGCAGAGATCTCCTTCCAGAACCGGCGGAGGGGAAGTGACATCACAGCGGTGTGTTCCCGGAGCGTTCCTGTACATAAATCATTTCTGTGATGAATAAAGTGACGTTGTAAATGCGACCGTGTTTGTAAAGATCTGTCTTATCCACATGACCAACTGGTAACAGGACCCGGTGGCTCGGTCCTTCCGTGCAGGTCGACCTTCGTTGTGGGGGCTGCTCCCTGTTGCAGAGGTTGTGACTGTCATCCTGATGTTCTGCCTCGCTGCTGCGCTGTGCTCTTCCAGCGCTACACGTCATCTGCGGCAAACTGATTCATCGCTTTGTGGATAAACTTTGGGTGTAGTCTTCATGCGTACACCAGGGGGCAGTGTCGACCCACTGTTTATTAATGAATGACCTTTTTTAATGGGACGCGTCGGCGTTTGAACAATTTTTTTTTTTTTTAAGTCTGTTTTGCTCCAGTGTTGCTGGACGTCCCAAAACTTTCACCCCTACAGCCGTGTGGGGCCTCCTCTGGGTGCCATTCGAATCGTTTTCATGTGATGGATTATTGGCCGGGCCCTTTGGGGATCCTCCTGCGGCCTCCTGGGTGGCTCCTTCGGCTGTTTTTTTTACCGGTCAGGCTGGTTGATGTGACTGGTTAACACGCGCAGTGCCGTGAACTTTTAAGTTTCTGTCCTACTTAGATCAATGCAACGCTCCATGTGTGTTGTGGGGGGGGGTTCCTGTTCCTTCCGTGCCTCGGCCAGTGATACATGGGTGGGAAATGTGAAAACGTTTTTTCGGTGTGACTTCGCTCTGAACAGACCTGTGTGGATTCAGGTGTGTGGTTTAAATGTAAACCCCCTGTGTCCATAACAATCATCCCGCTCCCATTGGTCAAACAGAGCCGCCCGCGTTCGGAAGCAGCTTGTTGGATTGCCTCCCGGCTTTCCGAAAACACTTTCCATTCCTCTTCTCCACAGCGGCTGCATCGCTTTGAAATAAAGAGCATGGCTTCCCGTGCAGCAGTATTATTTCCTGCCGGTGCACTGCCGGTACAGCAGTCAGCAGCCGTTCAGGGGAAATGTATCTACAAGCGGATTGGCGCGTAACAGGAAGCCGCTTTCAAACCAAATGGAGGGAGATGGTCTTGAAACCCAGGTAAATCTGGATTGTTGACTCTGGCTGGCGGTGCATGTGAGTCAGCGGCTGCAAGCGTATCCCAGAATGCAAAGCTTTTGAGGGTGAGACGTGGCACTACGATGCAAAGACAAGGGATCCAACGCCGCGGCGTCCGTCCGCCATCACAGAAGGCCGGGGCGCGCGCGGCGTTCCCGCTCTGCCTCTGCTTCCTGATCTTTTCATCCCGAGCCGGCTGTGGCGGCCCCGCCGGGCGGGGTCGTTTCTCTACGACCGGCGCTGACCCTCTGTGACGGTGGTGGATGCTTCTGAGTCGGAGGCTCGGTCCGTCACCCATCCCAACTCAAGAGTTTGGTCTCAGGCAGTGAGTCTCACACTCACATGTGCGGGTCTCACACTGCATCGTGCGGGTCTCACACTGCATCGTGCGGGTCTCACACTGCATCGTGCGGGTCTTAACACTCTGATGTGATGCCCAAGCAGAAGCGGGCGGAGGGGCGTGCCTCGCCAGTGGGGGCCCCCGCTTTTGGAGGGCGACCTCCCTGTGACCCACGGACAAAATGTGGATGGAGATCGGGTCCCTTCCACGCGATACCAGCGAGGAATATCTCTGCCCCCGGACTCTGATCTCCGCACCACTTGCACGTACAAGCTTCTAAAACGCCGATCCAGCCTGAAGAACTAAAAAAAAAAAAAAAAAAAAACAACTACAGAACAATGTTGTTTAATATTGACGTTAATCACACAACACATAATGGTATCCTTGTAAGTATTTAAAAAATACCTTAAAAATTAAAGTGCTTTTCTAGGGGACCCCACAGTGGCCATCACCCGAGGTGGCCGTGGAGACGGACTGTGCCTGCGTTTCGCCCAAATGTCCTGACGCAGAACATAGGAAAATATATATATTATTGTATTTCCAGAATAAAACCCAATGAGATTCAGGACACAATGTGAAGACAAAGTTTGTCGGACACTCAAGAATATAGTTCATCTTAAATTATTATTTTTTTTAATTTTGCAGTAGTACTTCATCTTTAATTTTCTATTTCTATCTATTATTTCTATTTATTAAAAATAAAACCTATTTTCAAACTACACTATAACTTTAATTTTGACATTTTGGCTTCCCATAATTTAGATTTTATTCTCAAAATACGATGGTATTTATTTTTTTGATGGCCCCAATACTCGATAAGCGTTAAAAAGAATTTACAATCACACCATAAATAAACCTTTATGTTAGGCAGCGCGCTCCCTCTGTGCTGCCCCTCGTGGCCGCGACTTGTATTGCAGCCAATTTACTGCACGGTGGAGTGGCACGTTCCCTAAAGTGGGGGCTGCCGTTTCGGGACTGCATTTATAGGATCCTTTGTTTTTGCGTGATGGCGCCTAAGACACATGGACAAGACGGAGGAAACCCGAACCCTGACCCACCCTAACCTCATACCCAAAAGTATAAGTCCTGAGACCGAAAGTAGTATTTGGGTGGAATAAAACCTTTAAAACTATAATTAATTAAATCAAAAAAACTGAGGTCCTGAACCTGCAGCCTCCTCTATTACAGAAAGTTGCTGTTCAACTTTATTACTAATGCCCCTTTCCCACTACACAAAAAACCCAGTAACACCCCCTAAACAATCGGTTTTGTCGTCAGCGGGAAAGGAAAAACCCGGGTCTCAGTCCCAGGTCAAATGACTACAATAGACCTGGGTTTTAATCCGCTCCACCTCCGATTGGCTCTGATGTGAACAGGACTCCCGGGTCGGGCCGCTCATTTCGGCATAAATAGACAGGAATATCCGTGTATCATTCCATCATTTCATATCACATTTAGAATCCAAAATGAGAAGTTATTGACTTTTTTCTGCACCGGGCAAACAGCATGGAGGTTCCACGCTGCTTCTGCTGTCGTGTTGGGTCCTCCCTGAACCATCCCATTCTTTTGAACGCCTCAACATACTTTTTTTCCCCCAAGTTTTACAGTTTGATGTCGTCGTTTGTTTAGGTTGCTGGCCCCTCTGTTTTGTTACCAATCACACTGGAACACAACACGCCCCTTTTCCGATGTGTTGGTGACGTTGAACGTGACACGTGATGAGAAACACATTTCTCCCGGCAACGGGAAAGGTGTCAATCGCCTATTTTCAGCAGGTTCATCCTGCTCATTTTGGTGTCAAATCGGTTTGAAAGAGCCCGTGCACGTGTAATTGGCTGCAATACAGGTCGTGGCCAAGAGGGCAGCACTGAGCAGACGGTTGAAAAAAGGAAACGCTCCGTAGATCTTCATAGTTCGTGTAAATAACGGTTTATACACGTTAATCACATGGCGGCCATTTGGATGTGGTGTCATACCGAGGAGGGAGACTTTAGTTTTCCGAGTGAACCACTGTGAAAAGTCAGCCAGCGGAACAAAAAACAACTTTTAAAACGATAGAAAGGTGTAAACACCCAGGAGGATCCAGACGGCGGCCGCACTGAGGATGGAGCCGCCAGGACGTGATTAATAATCAATCATTCCAGGGCAAAATGGCCTCCGTGTGTCATGGAGGGTGATGTTGACGTTTTCGCTTCATCACAGAAACGTGAAGGACACATGTAAGGACCAATATCATCTACTCCAAGTGACAACTGCTTTACAATGGACGTATTATTATTATTATTATTATTATTATTATTATTATTACACTTTATTATTACACTTTATTATTATACTTTATTATTATTATTATACTTTATTATTATTATTATTATTATTATTATTATTATTATTACACTTTGTTATTATTGTTATCATTTATTATATTATTATACTTTATTATTATTATTATTATTATTATTATTACACTTTATTATTATACTTTATTATTATTATTATTATTATTATTATTATACTTTATTATTATTGTTATCATTTATTATATTATTATACTTTATTATTATTATTATTATACTTTATTATTATTATTATTATTATTATTATACTTTATTGTTATTTGTTTTATTATGATTTATTTATTTTATGATTCTTATTTTGTATTATTATTATTGTTGTTGTTGTTGTTGTTGTTATTATTATTATTTTTTCTTAATTTTACACTAGTTGGTGCAAAGGATTTATTTTCCTAAATTCACTCAATTAAAAAAACAACAAGGGGGAGATATTTCATTCATTTATTTCGATTTCACGTTTTCTCTTCTCGTTATTTGACGTTACGTAGGTTTATCGCAGAAAGCCCGAGTGGAGTAAACCCTTTTTATTGAACATGTTCTATTGTTTTAAACTTTATTCTTTCATAAACTTTGATGGTTTCAAGTTCTTCACTTATCTCAACAGTTAGAAAGACTTGAGGGAGGAGGTGGAGGAGGTGGAGGAGGAGGAGGAGGAGGAGGAGGGAGAGATAGAGGGGGAGAGGGAGAGCACCGTCCCGGCTCCCACACACTCTCTCTCTCGGTCTCTCCGGGTCCCGCTGTTGCTCCTCCGCGGCTCCGGCTCCTTCCGGCCCCTCGGAACTTCTCTCCCGCGCCGGGCGAAGCACTTTGCGCCGCGGCGCCGAGGACGCGGTGCCGCCGCCGCGGACGCGTCGCCCCAGGAGTCCGCGCCGCTCCCGAGCGGAACCGCGACCGGTCCCATCGGCTCTGACTTGTTTTCGGTCCCTTGAGCCCGGAGGGTCGGTCCATGCGGCGTTGACTCGGACATCGAGACCCGCTCCGCTGTTTCTTCCGTTGGATTTAATGCGCGTTGCTCCTCCATGGCTGCGTGGTGGCTGTGCGTGACTGTGGCCGGAGTCCTCGCCTTCCTCCCCGGGACACACGGTGCGTGTTTCAGCCCCGGCCACCGTTGGCTGCGTGTGTGCGGCTTGACCATCGACAATACGACACATGCTGATGTTAATGGACGGTATTTAGCAGGAACACGGTGCATGCAGCCTCCGACTGTTGAATTCATCTATACACGACCACACTGAGTGGGAACAACTTTAGTGAAAGTTATTATTCAATCTGCAATCACATATCTGCAGTGTGCTACACACACACACACATTCACAACAGGTGACAAAACGTTAAGACTGAAGTCAACTTGTAAGTGAAGCTGCACCACATCGGAGTAAATGTTCATAATAATAATAATTATTATCATCATCACTATAGACCCTCTGTTAATCTTAAGCACTTTGAGTTGCGTGTTGTGGAGAAATTCAAATAGAGTTTAAGAAGTTATAGGAATAATAATAACAATAATAATACTGCTAATAATATTATTAATATAATAAAATATAGTATAATAATACAATTATAAAAAATACATTTTATATATATATGTATATGTATATATATATATATATATATATAATATTTGGTGGATTATCTCAGCGTTAACACAGGAGC
Organism: Zeus faber; assembly: GCF_960531495.2. NCBI lineage: Eukaryota > Metazoa > Chordata > Actinopteri > Zeiformes > Zeidae > Zeus > Zeus faber. Next base: position 2,501,847 of record NC_137203.1, read on the forward strand.
CACATCGACCTGGTTAAACCCATTGATTTGACCAGCATGTGAATCACTTTAACAGCGTCTGGTCCATCAAAGTCTCTTTCTGTTATTATTGCGTTATGGTTTCAGCGCGGGCGCCTTGTTTTTTCAAGAACTTGGAGAACACCCAACAATGTCTTCTCCTGTGAAGCTGTTAATATGTAGAGAGGAGGCTGCACTTGACCTGTGATTGCGTGTGAGGGAATGTGGAGGGAAACTGGATCTGTTTGTCCCCGTCACTGCTTTTTCCACATTGTGTCTGCAATCAGAGTTACTGATTCACCACCGTTGTTCAGGGGGATGTTAATGAGCAGCGATGGACTTTCCAATGTGCTCCTTAGTTGAGAGTTGAAGAATAATATGAATGCAGACCTTTTGAAAGCAGGTTCTTGCAGGTGGGCTGGGTCTACCTGCAGCTCCCGGAGCGTTTCTCTCCCACACAAGACGACAGAATACCGGTGCCAGCCGGCCCCATATGGCAGCCGCTCCGGCGGTGAACCAAACACTCTGGTTGTCGTACAACGGTAGCGATACCCCGGCATTCCCATTTGGGATGTTAAGGGGAATCTGTTTACATCTATTCGTATACTTTCCCCCCCGGCTGCATATTGAATTTCCCCCAGCACCAGACCTCCGTTGTAGCTGTGACAGTGTGTGTGTAGACACACACACTGACAGACAGACTGACAGATACATGCTCCAGTGAACCAGGGGACATACAGCCCGGCTGCTCTGCCGTGGCTGTTAGATTCTTAATTATTGATTTTCAGTTGGAGGATCCTGAATAGACTCGGACCACCTCGGAAATGTTCCCCGCCAGACATCCCAGAAATACCCCCATTTACTAACTTCACATTAATTCGCTGTGATTCATTCATCGCGGCCTTGGTGCATTGATACACACAAGTATTTATAGTATCACTTCAAGATTCAGGATGTTTATTTGTCACATACATATACATACAAGCATACATATATGTAGTGAAATGACATTGCAACACACCCAGGGATCATGCACAACAAGTTCCAAATAAATAAGTACTTATTTATTCATTGAGTATTTATGGGCAGAAGAGCCGCGGGGATGATCACAGACCACACGTCGTCTGATTCCTGGAGGTTTTCATGAAAGTTTTTTTCCGTAGTTTGACCCGACGACCTCACAGGAATAACAGCCTAAAGATTTAGCACCGTGACCGTCCCCAGCAACACTTTTGATACAGTAAGATGTCAAAAGTGTGTGTGTGCGTGTGTGTGTGTGTGTGTGTGTGTGTGTGTGTGTGTGTGTGTGTTTGAAGCTAACGATCTGTCCCTTGTTATCCCACCCCCCCACCCCCCCTCCCCGTCTGCTCATCCATCCAGGAGCTTGTCTTCACCGCGGAGCACTGCATGCGGTAGGTACCTTTACCCTCCACCCACTCCACTGTTCTCTGAACATTTTCAGATGGTCCCTCCTGCAGAATTAGGATGTGGAGTATTGCCTGCAAAGCATGATGGGTGTTTCCTCATGTTTTATTCACGGAGGACATTATCAAGTTAGTACGTCCGAGGGCCTGAAATGTGGAGGAAAGTGTGTATGTTTGTGTGCATTCGTCATTGGGGGGTTAGGGGGGTAGAGAGAAAGTTAGAGGGGGGTAGAGAGAGGAAGAGAGACAGACAGGTGGTGAAAGAGAGAGACATATGGGGATGGAGAGAGGAAGAGAGACAGGATAGGGATAGAGAGAGAGAGAGAGAGAGACGATAGAGGAATGGAGATAGAGAGGGATAGAGAGAGTCACAGAGGGGGATAGAGGGAGGTGAGAGAGGGATGGGGATAGAGAGATGGGATTGAGGAGGGAGGGAGACATACAGAGCGAGAGCCGGCGGATAAAGGGAGAGAGAGGGGGGAGATAGAGGGATGGGTGTAGAGAAAGAGACGGGGAGAGTGGAATGGCGATAGAGAGAGAGAGAGAGACGGGTTAGAGAGAGACTAATTGAGACATACAGAGTGAGTGTAGGGGATGGAGAGATGGAGGGATGGAGAGGGAGGGGAGGTGGAACAGAGCGAGTAGGGGGATAAGGGATGGAGGGATGGAGAGGGAGGGGAGAGAGGAGCAGAGCGAGTGGGGGATGGAGGGATGGAGAGGGAGGGGAGAGAGGAGCAGAGCGAGTGGGGGATGGAGGGATGGAGGGGGAGGGGAGGGTGGAGCAGAGCGAGTGGGGGGAGGGAGGGATGGAGGGGGAGGTTGCAGACAGGACACTGAGGTTTTATCTCTGAGGATTGTTGCTGATCTGCTGTGTGGCTCTTCAATAAGCTGCTCACTTTGTGGATGATAGCGGAGGTGCTGACGGGAGCCCCTCGCACGCGGTCGCTCGTCCTCCGTCAGGCGGGCGGGGCGAGGCATTCACGCAGAGCGCCTGTCCATCCTGTTGGTCTTTTTTAACGGGGAGGGGAAAGGTCTGCACCGCCACCGCTGAGGGAACCGTCTGGCAAAAAGCTCCACCTTCTTCCCACCATCGCAGGGGGGGCGCGGGGCAGGAGGCGGAGCGGGTCGTCCAGCAGCGTGCCGTAGTGTCCTTGAGCAAGACGCTCAGCCCCTACCTGCTCTGGCTGAGCGCGCGTGCGCCTGGCTTGGCCACCGCCGCCGCCATCGACGTGGGTGTGTGAATGTGAGGCGCTCTGAGTGCCGCAGGATTAGTGAAGCGCTGTGTGAGACGCAGAGCGTTTAGCATCATAACAGGGAGGAGACGGATGTGGCCTTTAGAGAGGAGCGCGGACGTGGAGAAGCTTCCCGTTCGCATCGTAAGCGTCTAAAAGGAACGGGAGCAGGAGCGAGGAGTTTCCCCGGAAAGCGAGAGATCTGCTCCGAGCCGCAGACAGAGCCGCCGTCCGGAGCGAGCGGCCCGGCTGCCGTCGTGGCGTTTTGTCTTTCCTCCTGGAGGCAGACGCCGCCGGCGTCTCCCGTTGCACTGTCAAAATGGGAACGCAGTGCGAGGACGTACCGCTGTTTTTGTTTTTCTTGTGACCAGATGCTACCGCTGTGCATCCATCCTTAAAAAAATATTTTTAAGGATGGGGAGCCGTTAAGATGGGCCAGAGGCAACAGAAGGAAAAAAAGAACCGGACAAAACACAGAGAACTACTGTGGTGTCGGGTGATTTACATTTGGCCGACCACGTGCCAAAGCGTGGTGTTCGGCTGTGAGACATGATGTCACAGCCTCAGCTGCAGAAAGCTGACGGAGCCACTGGAAGATGCTCCGTCTCAGTCTCCTTGTAGCGCTGTGATCTGAGTCAAAATCTTTAAACAGGGTTTTAAAAGACGGTTCCCAGGTTTAAATGGCGACTAATGACAAAGTCCTGCTTCGGTACTGCTGTGTGATCAGTGGACACACACACACACACACACACACGCGCGCAGGTATATCTGGTTTATAGTCCTAGAGAAACCCTAGAAAACCTTTACAAACACGACCGTTTGGGATAATGAAGATTGAAAACGGCAGCATTACTTTTTACAATCATGAGAGTAAACGCTGGCCTGACACCAATTCACAAATGCGCATTAGTCTGGAACCTCTCCATTTATTTTTGGATTTCCAAGGGGCGTTGTCAACGGGTGCCCACCAAAATGGCTCTGGATGCAATTGGACAGACCTACAACCAATCAGTGCAAGGAAACGTGTGACGTAGGCTTGGGCGATATACAACATTTTAATCAGGCATCAATCAAGCGCGAGTGAGGAAATAATATATACGTAGAATAAAACATCTAAAAAAGGAATTTTATTCTCGGCATGAGAAATTCAAGGCGCAGGGCATGAGTGTGTGACCCGGTTCATATGCGTGTGACTCACGATCAAAGCGTGAGACTTGGCAGCTCTGAATAACAATTATTTAAAAAAACTTTTTTTCTTTTTTGAAATAATATTTTAGTAATGCAAGTAATAACCCAGAGCTGCAACTTAAATCACTGGACCAGCCGCACCACCGCGTCCAAATCCTCTATCGGCTTCCTCTCTGTTGCGCACATACGTCCACATACGTCCTCAGTGCCAGTGAATGAGCTTGGTCCGTGCGTTCTGCTGACGGACAGGGGGACCAGTGAAGAGATACTGTGAAAACATTGCGTATGGAAATATCGCAATGTTCAATATTATCGAATATTGGCCCAAGTGCCAGTGTGGCGCAGCACTGCAAACCCGCCCCGTGTTAGATAAACAGTTGTGATTGGCCCGACCGGGGCCCGGTGGGCTGGAAATCGGTCTGAACGGGAGCTGACACCTCTGACACCGACACCTCTGTCAGAGCAAATAAAAAATGAGCTCGCAGGTTGGTCTGGTTCCCAGTCTCAGTTAATGCAGCACAAGCATATTGAATATCTTAATATCTAGAAACAGCACTATGACAGTTTTTAATGATGAGCTTAAATGCAGGAGATGCATATTGAATATTTTAATATTGAATATTTGTTGTACTTTGATCATGCGCTATTCATGCTGGTGGGTCTCTGGGTGTGTCCTTTTTAACCGTATATGCACAAAGACATTCCCATTGCACCAGCGGTGTGAACTGGAACTGACTTTTCAAATCCCATGGAGCTCTGAAGCAACATGGTGGAGAACAGCACCGGAGGAGGAGGAGGCTGAGGTGATGTTTCCAGCGGAGGTGGGAGTGTCGGACGCAGGGTGCGGGTGCGTGGGAAGGACAGGGCCCTGCATGTTGGAACACGGTGGGGGAAGGCGGAGAGGGGCCCCCGCTGGAGTTCAAAGTGAACACACACACACACACACACACACACACACCTGGGGAGAGAGCGAGAGAGGCTGGAACAGAAAGATAGAGAAACAGAAAAGGAGAAAAGAAAGGAATGAACGTCCCGAAGCAGCTTTAAAGTGTAGATGTCATAAAGGAAGCTTTGAGTACTACCCTAACCCTAACCCTGCTGGGGGGGAGCTGCTGTTCCTCATCCTATGTGAGCATTTTGAGTTTGTCCGACACCTCGTGAACAAAAGCGTCAAATAGTATATGAAAAGTACAAATTAACCACGCCTGGTTAAATATGGCAGTACGCAAACACTGCACAGTACGCTGGCTCGTGCGACCCAGAATGCACCGTGATGAAGCCATTTCTCCATGACAACAACCAAGAATGGCGGCGGGCAGGTCGGTCCCCGCCTCCAAGTTCCGAAACGAAGTGCGTCCCAGAAGCCATTGCTCTTTTCACTCACATACTAAGGTAGGCTGGGCGATAGTAGTACATCTAGTGTGTAGTACATGATATCCAGTGCAGTGACAGATGGAGATGGCAAAGTACCCCCCCGACCCCCATACCACCGGGGAAGAATTCGGCGAGCACACAGTTGACTTCCTGTCCCGGCCCCGCCCGACCGGCGCCGAGGCCTTGAGAGCGGCTTCTTGCTGCTGGGACCTGTTACTCGTTCACATGACAACACCCACATGTTGGTACCGACCACACCCTCTGACATCATGTCAAGTATATTATTATTCACGGTGCCATCCCAGTAGGTGACTGGATTGGAATTTTCAAATAAAAAGTGACGTCTTTATTTTTATTCATGGTTTATTTTAGCGGATCAGTCTCATTGAGATTCAGAATCTCATTTTAAAGAGGCCCAGCCAAGAAAGCAGCAGACAACTTAAAAGACTGCAAGACATTTAGGCAAAGATTCATTTATTTATTCCTTCCCTTCCAGAGTAATTATTTCCCATCCATCCCATTGTCAGTCCATGATTAGACAACTGCACCGTAAAAACAATGTAATACCAAATCAATCTAATTTCCCGACCGTGGCGTGGTCGTGTTCTAAAAAGCCGGACGGAGGAGCCTTCAAACCCACCGGCATGATGCGGTGACCGCCCCAACATTTAAAGCGCCCCCCGTGTGAGCGCTGGCGGCTGCCGTACGCCACATGCTTCTGGCGCTGCACCCAAATACGCCGCGCAGCCCCCGGCGACGGACAGCGGTGCGGCGTGCGGCTCCACGTCCAAATATATCGCTTGTGCCTCGAGGCCTGGATTCCTGGCATTGCGCGGTGTGTCCCCGTGGCGATCAAAATGTAGGCCACCTCCAGAATAGTGCTTTCCGGACACAGCTGGGTGCCCGACCCTGCCCCGTGACCTTTAACAGGCAAACTGGGAAGTGTTTTTCCTGTTCTTCTGGTCTGCGTTTACCTCAAAATGAACTTAACCCCCCCCCCAAATGAAACAGGCAAATACCTTGAGGTGTGTTCAGAGGAGGAGGCCGCGCCCAGGCTCACAACCAGCTCCTGTTCCACACTCTTTTAAATGCAAGTGTTATTTCATTCAATCAGCCTGAAAAAAGAGCTGGTAATGGAGAATTGGGTTTTATCTCCGTCGACCTCTCGATTTAAAATGGCTGCCTAATGGGGCCAAACCCGGTGCGGTCCGTCTCCGACCGACCTCCCGACCTCTGGCCGGCAGCCGTGGCTTCCCACAGCCTCTTCGCACGGCGTCAGACGGGGAAATCCAAGCCCGGGCTCCGGTGTCAGAACCAGCTCTTCTTCTTTGGCTTCTTTAGATTCCGTTTCTCTGCGTCTTTTAAAAGATCACCGGGCCAGCTGAAATCAATGAGCTTCAACCTGGAAGCTCATCATTGTAGTCGGCTGGTGTATGGATCCGTCGGAGGCACTCGGTGGCACACGGTCATCTCTAACCGGGATTTGAAAGGAAGCGTGGTGTAATTATTTCAATAGAACCACCATAGAAGCCAAAAATATGGTAGACACTTGATCCCGACGGGTTCTGGAGGCAGAGGAACTGGTTGGGAATGGGTTTATCAAGTTTGGATTAATCAACACTGGGTACCCCCAGGGGTCCTTCAAGAGGTTCCAGTGGGTCACCAACGAAATGATGAATAGTAAAACTGCATCATTATTTCATTGACATTAGCACCATTACAGAAGGTACAATAATGACTTTTGATCATAGCTCACGTTATCTCCTTGACTGTAGTATCGACTCTTAAGCATATCCAACATTAAAGATCATCTCACATGGGGCTCCCAGAGACAGAATCCTATCAGATGTGGGCCGTGACCTCATGCGTGTCAAATTGAGGGTTCTGGATATGAAACAGGTTGAGAATCACTGCTTTGTAGTACAGGCTGAACTTGACTGTCTAATACATTAAAAACAGGGCAATGTCCTGCACACTCTGCCTCACTCAGCGTGAATTAGGGCTGTCGGAACGAAATTCCAAATTCAAATTGAATTAGAATATAACATTTTAATTTATTGAATTTTTATACTATATACTTTTCGAATTCTGAAATTGCCATTCGATTGTGTATTTATATTTTTTAATAAATAAATAATATGATATAAATAAATAAATAATAATATGAAGTCCACGTCGGCGGAAACACAGGAGGGCACCGGCGGGTTTCCCTCTCCTGCGACGTTTCACTGTGTGTACATGGGAGGGAGAGCGCCTTTGACCACAATGTCCAGTAATTCAACAGATGTGGCGATGAAAGTGGGAAATAAACCCGACCATCACCCACCGAATGTCCTCTAGGGCAGAGGTTCCCAACCCCTGGCTCGCGGGCTGCGGGGCATTTGCCACCGGACCGTGAGAACACGGCTGCCTGCAGCGGAGCAGCAGCAGGAAATGGAGTAAATTAAATACATGTGGAGTTTTTATTCGCTTTGTTTCGAGAAAAGGTCGCTCTGATCGGAGCTGTGGAACTGCGGACCCCCCCCCCCATTTGCGCATACGGTTTGGAATGGGATAACAGAGGAATACCTGCAGCCCAAGTGTGAATTACTTCCAATTTAGATTCGAAATGAAAGAATCTCTGACCGCAGTGTCTGGTGGAGCGGGTTCTGCATCGCCAACCTTTTCCATCTGAGACAGACATAAAACTCTTGATTTCACCTGCGACGACATAACACGTTGTAGTGTAGCCTCACATGCAAAGTACACGTAAAGTATTCACATATCCACGTTTCCCTCTGATCCTGTTGTTATCTCAGTGTCTGTTGGCAGCTGCGGGATCCACGTGTGGAATTCTGCACATGACTTCCCGCAACATGAGCACATTAGAAGATAATTGATTGTAGCGGATGTGGTTCTCTGAGGAAATCACCTCAGCGATTTTGGAGACAATTTTAATCTCAGCGTCGGCATCAGCATCAATCCTAAATTGATGCCGGTGTTGTTTTGAGTTTTCTCTCCTGTCTTTCTTAAAAACTTTGCTCGTTAGTGAAAGTTAAGAAACTTCAGCTTGGACTGGTGGGATCGTTCAAAGTCAAATATATTCTAAACTCATCAAATGTAGGGAGTGCAGACTCCCCGCATGCCAACAGCAAAATTCTCAGGCGCGGGGGGATCCATGTCCAATGACATGATGCCCGATGGGCCTTTGGTGGCGAATTACAACATTAAAGGCATTAATAGGATATGACTCAGTGGTGTTGAACAGAATGCAGATACAAGAGGGAGACCCCCACCACCACAACCCCAATTTATTCCAGATTAAAGCTCAAGCTCTGGTGATTAATTCCTCGGTGATGACTGGGTTGTAGCCAAATGGTGTTCATGCGAAATGAATGCTGGGATATCTGGGTCAATCCAGTTAGCCAAGTCACCAACTGGTGCCTCCTCCAGCGCAACAATGCTCCAGGGCATTTCAGGCCTTTTGGGCTTAACGCAGACTCCAGCTGCACCTGTCTGTGGCACCGCACAGAGAAGTGTCGTTGGGTTCAAATCCTGGCGACGCCCCCCCCGGAGGAGTATCGGCATTTGGGCGCTCGCTCGCTCTCTCTCTCTCTCGCTCTCTCTCCGACGCCCAGGCAGGCGGTGGTCAAGATGGAGCGGAGAACGGATCCATTCATTCAATACAGATTAGAGCTGGAAGTACGAACGACCTGTCAATGACTTTTTGGTGTTTGGATGAATCTTTGTGATTATTTCAGACCATAAAACGACGGCGTTTTAATGCTCTTCCCACGTTATTTGAACTCAGACATCTTGAAATTGTTTGTTATATGCACCCAGCAGTCTAGAATATCAAATTGAAATTTTGTAGGACAGGAGATGGGCCTTCACACTTTGATGTAGCCGCAAGTGATGCAGTACGGGAAGGTTTTCACATTCTGCATGACAGAACAGATTGTTTACAAACTAGAACGTGATATGATGTGAACCTCAGTCTGTATGATATGATATGATGAATATGATTGTCTCATTAATGGGTTGTTGTATCAATCGTTTGACGGATGGATGCATAACCTGCCGGCAGAGGGGAAACTGACATACCTAATCTGCAAAAACACAAAGAAAATGCAAACGTCAAGTACCGACACTGCCAAGGTACAGAGGAGAGGAAGTGCATGGAAATATACAAGAAGAAATGTAATATCCAGGATAAAGCATAATGGTTGGCATATGAAAACTCCTGAATTTCCCCCCAGGGAATAATAAAAATGTTGTCTTATCTTTAATAAGAGAAAACCCAGGACGTGCACGCGTACTGACAGGCCCGTGCAAGGGAACAAGTTCCGACTGCAGATAAAATTGAAAAGTAGTTCCCATCACCGAGGATTTCTACCGGTGCCTTGAAAGGCCACTTTTTTCGTCGCGCAGATCGGCAACGTGGTGGGAGGGTGGTGCAGGCCGGGGTGGCTGGAGCGACCCTGCCTCACCCAGCTCCCAGGACACGGAGGCTCTCTGGAGAGGGAGTCAGCGATTTACACCTACACGTTTGGATGTTTCTCCCGTGCTCAGCTGGTACTTTCATGTTCTATGATTTGGGAACAGAAAGTGGGAAACGAAATGACTTCCTTTCCCTGTAGTGAACGCCTTGCGCCGCAGGGGTGTTAAAGCAGAACATGCTTCCAGTCGCTAATCCCCCCGAGAGGCTTTGCCAGCGCACGACAAAACGGCGACGAGTGAAATCACCCCTCGTAATGAAGCGACAGACTATCTGTCCTGGCAGCGTCTGGAGAACAGGATTATGAGAAACAGTGTTGTCACACACACACACACACACACACACACGCACACACACACACAAACGGACAATTTGGGGCCATACCGTTTGCGGCTCTCCCGTATCTGAATTATTAAGAGTCTCAGGACTGTGAAGTGCCCACAGCCTGCTCCTTTCAGGATGCTTTTAAAAAGAATCTGCCTCTTGCATTGAGACCTCTTCCGTACCTCTGAAGCAGAGCTGCCGTCTCTATTTGACCGTCTACTTTGCCCTTATATAGAGTGCAGTGATTGTTCCATGTCTAGGAAAATCCATCTGACTGGAAAGTGGGATGGGAGGAGTTTGAAGCTGTGTTCTTGGCTCCTGCAGACTGCCTGATCACCACCTTTGAAGTCAGGTCAATACGTTTTGTTATCCGTCGTTGCTGACGCTTTCATTTCATGTGTTTTAAAACAGGTTTTTTTTGGTGGGGAACTGATAGATGTAGAAGCGTGACATTCCTCATGTACGGAGATTGGATGAGCATTGATCGCTGACTGGTCCACGGGGATTGCTGAGCTGGATGTGTTGACCTCTTAATGAGTTTTCTGGCCGTGGAGAAGCCCGTCCCGTCTCCTGGCCCTCCCTTCCGCTCTCATCAATGTTTCATGGAATATCATTTCCCCATCTACTTCGGAGAACACGTCTCTCGGACAAGGGCTCGTCGGGTCGGTGGCTTTGCAAACCTTCCGGTGAGGCTTTGCATGGGGGTGCAGGTGTCGGGGCGGACCCTCTGACCGGCTCCGCGTCGTGATTCCCAGCTGGTGCGGCCTGAGCGTCCACATCCGTCCTTGAGTCATTCAAGTCACGACTCAAACAGGATTTGCTTCCACAAAAGGAACAGTGCAGTCATCCATGACGCTTTCATGAGGAAAGGACGGAGCTTCAACGTGGAAAGGTTGAGTGTAGGGCTTGATGATCTGAAGAGCCTCTCTGATTTACAGTCATTTGGCGTAACGACAACGACTGGAGCGACGGTGATCTGACGTCATAACAGCCGCAGTTGTTTCAAAATGGACACCTACGACTGCGATCCGCTCATAATGGACCCTCCTTACCCGTTCCTCCGAAAGGTTTCGTCACTTTCTGTCACGTCTGAGGTTTTGGTTGTTTTCTTTTTTTGAGATAGTGGTTGGGTCAAACCCAATGTGTACCTGTAAAGCCCTGTCAGTCTCACACTGTGATTAAAGGCTCCACAACCTTATCCAGGATTGGAGGATCGGATTGGAAAACTGATCCTTTCCCAGGATTCATAATGTTGATTTTCTGTTTAGTCTGGTTCATCCTTCTGCTGCCTGAAACGCCCATAAACCTGCAGAACAAATAAATCTTCATATACCGTCCATAAGCCTTTCTTATGGACGGTATATGCAAAAAAAAAATACGATTCACAGAATGTTTCTCCGTGTTCCATCAACCATCTCGCAGCCCCCTCTGAGGGTCCTGGACCTCAGGTTGAGCGGCAGTTCTCCACACCCCCCTGGGCCCCGGTGGACCGGGGCAGCGGCTGAATGAGTTTGCCCGTCCTCTGGAGTGGAACTAAGCCGGCCCTTCCCGCCGACACGCCAGGCTTCACGGTGCTGGAGTAGAGTGCTGCGGCCTTTGGCAAACACCCAGCCGCTGTGCTAATGAGCAAACAAACAGGCTAGCGGTTTCCCCCGAAAAACTCCGTACCGTCCTCCTGCCCAACCCCCCACCTCCCCGCTCCATGCCGTCCGGTGACGTTTCGACAGTTTCATGGCTGGAGGTCCGGGAGGTCACCGCCCTTTTTCTGCGGTTCATTCAGAGCGTTTGATTCCCTGCTCTCCATTGAGATTCTGTTTGCTGTTCCCCTTATCTGCAAATAGCAGAGTGCGCCCCGGGCCCTGGACGGCTCTGCTGCCCCGCCCGCTTTCTGTCTGCGCCTTCGGGCGCTGGAGTCTACAAGTGTTGAGAGCGGAGCTGCGGAGCCAGGCCTTTGTTCCCAGTGGGCCTCACGCTGCCGTGTTTGCACATGTTGCCGATCCCAGACTCGCTCCTGAGGAAATGCTTTTTGGCATCCATGCTCCTTTGTGTTGTGGCATTTTTCTTCCTTTAAAGATGCTGTTTATGAGTTGTTTATCGTGCTGCTCCTCCCGGATGAAAAAGAAAGAAAACGCACGGGTTTACACTTTTTGCTGCTGGTGCGTCTTTAGAAAACACCTTTCACAAAATGATTAGGTGGAAAAACATAAAACTGTCTTGAGTTTGTTTTGAGAGACCTGAGCTCATTATGCGTAGATAGGATTCTATGGGTGTGTAAAAAGGTTTTTGGAAGAATTCTGACCCCCATGCACCACACATCACGTCAGACCTGAGGGTGAGCTGCGTGCACCAACATCAAAGAATCCTTTGAATCGATTGCTTTTTAACATCGCATTACATCATCATTTAGAGGTCACTTTTCCCCAAAGCGACTTGGGATTAATAGTTAATAGTAATAGTAACACGTGACAACACATGTAGTACACAGAAGCAGTAGTGGGAGCAGTAGTGGGAGCAGCAGTGATAGCAGTAGTGATAGCAGTAGTGATAGCAGTAGTGATAGCAGTAGTGATAGCAGTAGTGATAGCAGTAGTGATAGCAGTAGTGGGAGCAGTAGTCATAGCAGTAGTGGGAGCAGTAGTGATAGCAGTAGTGGGAGCAGTAGTGGGAGCAGCAGTGATAGCAGCAGTGATAGCAGTAGTGATAGCAGTAGTGATAGCAGTAGTGATAGCAGTAGTGATAGCAGTAGTGGGAGCAGTAGTCATAGCAGTAGTGGGAGCAGTAGTGATAGCAGTAGTGGGAGCAGTAGTGGGAGGAGTAGTGGGAGCAGTAGTAAGTATTGTGGCAGTGAACAGTTGGTTGCGACGATGATCACTTTAAATGAATTGAATTGGGGACCAGCGTTTCCGATCTAGTCAGCGATGTAAGACATCACTTTAACGCTGCTGATACAGGGAACCGGTCCAATCCATTACTTTCACGTAATGTTTCGTTAGAATCTTTGGTGTGAACGTCACGCTCAACGTGGAATCTGTTCTTCCCATCACTAATGTGCTTCTATGTTTTCCAAAAGACAGAACATCAAGTCTCTTTTCTTAACCATCTGACACATTTGCTGTGACTAACAGTCTGATTCATTTAGTATTGCAGTTGTGTCTCCTCTAATTCTGATTTCAACCCGGAATCGAACCAGTGTCTGATACTGATGTTGGTGTATCCATGGAAACGATGTCTGGTCTAATGGGGAGAGTCAGCGTCCAACTCAGTCACTGATGAACATATTCAGCCTCTCTCTCTCTCTCTCTCTCTCCCTCCCTCCTGCTGGGAACTGTCATCATCTGTCACTCACGTTCAAACGACTGCTTCCTTTTCCTCTTTCTCGCTGTCTTTCTCTTTCCTTAAACTCTGTGTCTTCAGTGGAGCAGGAAGTCTCCTTCTGTTGAACCTCTGCTCCAGATGTCTGAGGTGGGAAACCGGATCTCAACTGATCGTCCTGTGAAGTAATGACGAGACGTCCGTCTTCATTTGTATTCTGTACTTTGGTCCATGACATGTTAAGTAGGGACGCTTCCATGGGAGGGAAATGCTGGCTGCACAGAAATGTTCAGTTACAGTAACCGTGAGATTACTGATTTATTAAATACATATTTTAAATATTTATTGACTGCTTTATCAGAGTGACTCTAATAAAAGTGAAAGTACCGCATTGACATTTCTTTTCTTTAGTAAAAAAATATAAAAAATAAAAGTACTTGTTATATCCAGAGCGTATAGTACTTCATACACTAGGCTCTAAAAAAAAAGGAAAGTAACGCGACTCTATTAGAAACATAGCAGGGTAAGATTTAAGGGTTGGATATGTGGTGGAGTAAAACAGAATATATTCAAGTACGCATGAGCGAATATCCCACCACTCCTATCTGGTTCTGATACCAGATCATTTCAAGTACATGAACACGATACATGAACACGGTACATGAACACAGTACATGAACGGTACATGATACCAGTCTCTGTATGTGCATCCCTTAAATCTGTAAATCTCTTGGGCCTCAAATGAAGCGGCTTCATCGTGTGCCAGTCTGCCATCACCCCCCTCCCCTCCGTGCTCATTACCCTGCCCTGTTAACCTCTGTGGGGGGCGGTTGGGGGCTGGCGCCCGGAGATAATGCCCATGATGACAGGCAGAGATGTGTGTCCGCCCTGGGGGGGCATGTAGGGAGCCAGACCCAACCTGTCCGTGACTCCGGCTCTTCATCTTCCCCCGCTTCATCCGTTCCTGCTCCCCTCCCCACAAAAAAAAAACAGGGAGAAAGAATAAAGTGTCTGCGCTGCCAGCGCGTCGGACCCCACAGGACGCTGGGATTACAGCGCAGGACAAAGAGATTCCTCGGTGACGAACCAACAAGTCCTGGCTCCCCGCCCAGCTGATAGCACAGGAGGAGAAGGAGGAGGACTCCTACCTCCCCCGCTCTCATTTCCTGAGTCCTTCTTTAAGTCGGGGGGGGGGGGTGAGAAGTCGCTGGCTTGTGGCTGGCAGGTTAATTCCACTCCAACTCCTGTGGCCTTTGGGCGACTCTTTGTTTACCTCCCGCGTTCCGTGAGCGCTCAGATTAGCTGCTCGCGCTTCTTTTCAGGCTGAGACACAAAGACATCTGCAGGCAGCGCCCAAGGACGCCTTCGCTCACTCAGTCTGACTAAACATACGAGTTATCCTCTCCGTAAAGGTTCAGTCCGCCTTGCACACAATGCCGGCGGCCGCTGATTGGCGGCCTGACCGGAGCGGCTGGAAAGGGGAAAGTGCCTTGCTCAAAGGCACGGCGCTGTGATGATCAGCGCGTGTAATCAGGGGGAAGTGTCGGATGTTGTTATTCTATCGTGCGGTAGCGACAAGGAAAGGACATCAAATCTAGTCTTCCTTCATTTGCACCGAAAACACAGAATACATAAGAAATTTTACCAAATATTTCAGACTTAAAAGGTTCAAATCAAGCAAAACTGGGTTTGTTATTTTTTAACACAGACCGTATTTGCTGATCATTAGGACTGAATGTACTTGGCTTTGGACAAAGGCGTCGCTAAATGACGTCAATGTAATGATCGGCATCTGAGCCCTGTAGCCACGACTCGGCGGAATTGTGTGAAATAATGCGACAGCTGCAGATTGACGGAGGCAGCCGCATTGTCCCTGCCGGCCGCGTGACCTCACTCTGCCGTACAAAAAGGACATTCGATCCCTTCCCAGGCCGCCCGGAAGACACACTGGCTGTAATGTGCACTGAGCGGACAGGTTGAGTGCTCTGTGCCCTGTAGTCACAGCAGCAGCCGTGATTACAGCCGTTTGTTACAGCCTGTTTATTACAGCCGTTTGTTACAGCCGTTTATTACAGCCTGTTTATTACAGCCTGAGTGACCTCAAGACCAAAGGAAGGGCCCTGCCTCGCTCTTACTTTATTTTAAAGGGGTCAATTTGAGTGAATTGCGTCTAACGTAACATGATGTCTGGTGGCCTGAGGTCCAAGTTAGAGCCAGTGCAATGGAGACGGACCTCCTGTGGGTCTCCTTTCCTCGCTATAAGAGTCTTTTTAAAGCTGTATTTTTGTTGATGTCAGGCGTGGTCATTTCTTGGATGTATTTAGCTCTGTCAGTGCTGTTTAAAGCACATATGTCCTATAGAAATAAATCTTATTTATGTCTTATTCCGCTCTTTATTTTTCTCTCCACCCATCAGACCACTGAGACCGTGAAATCTTTACATTACATCTTGTTATAGAAAGGGAGTTAAATACTTTCCTGCAGCACTGGATTGTATTTCCTCGGGCTGAAATGAAAACGGTTGCATTGAATGTGCGGTAACGCATTTACATATGAATGCAAAGTATAATGAATGCAGTCAATTCAGAAATGAATTTTTATGTCGACTATTCAGAAAAACAGACTAAACATTTCTGAGTTCATCGCAACTGTTTCTTTTTTGAAGAGTTTGTGATATGACATGGGGGTGGGGGTGGGGGTGGGGGTCGGTAAGCACGGAGTGAGAGGTTTGCAGGATTGTTTTACTTGGACAAACTCTGACTTTTCCCAGTTTGCTTCAGCTGTTCCAGAGAGGAACTGAGCAGTAAAGTTGTTTTTAGGGCCCTCTCCTTGTAAACGTTTGTGTGACTTGAATCAGGGTCAGATTTTCGTCTTGAACCCAAAATACTCAAAAAGTGAATTTCTGACGCGGCGCTGCCCGGGGGGACGTTGCTATTTTATTTGTTTTCTGTGGTCTGACAAAAGCTGAAATGTTTTTCCTCCTCGTTAAACGCTCAGGATGACGGTGCTGCCGCGGCCGTCACTGGGGTTTGGTTTTATTTGGGGGTATAAAATGACATTTCCACGCTCCATCTTTCACCTTCCCCACACGACCGGCTGACTCAGCCGCTTGGCTCGCCGGCTCCCGCGGGCCTGTTGTCGCCTTTCACTCATCGAGTCCTCTGCTACTCTGAGCCCCGGCGGGGCTCCTTTCGAGGGAGGGCGGAGAAGAAACCGCAGGGTTGCGCCGCGGCTTTGCCGAGCTCGCACGTTGGATGTTCGGATACCGAATCCACAGATCCCTGATCGGCAAACCCACCGTCCCGGGCGTCCCGGTTTGGAAACGTGACGTCTTCTTTTCTGTCTCCACTCAGGGTTGGGAGGTGACAGGGAATAATGTCAGACCCACGGGCAGAATAGATCTCCAACTTGGGATTTTTTATTTTTCCAAGCGATTAATTTGTTGATTATTTGTCGGATAATCTATGCTATTAATTTCAAGCAAATGACAGTAAAAATGATGGGGAGAAAGTACAAATAAAGAACTTTCTTGAATAGACCTGTCACAATTATTCATCATACATCATCATCTTTACCTGATCGCAGTAACTTACACTGACCGCGGGTGTTCTGTTAAATCATTAGTTTCTACAATCATGTGTTTCCATCCAAATCTAGGGAATTTTAAACCAAGTCAGAAATGTTCCTTAAAAATAGAATCCAAGGTTGGTGCATTTGAACAATTAACCGTCCTGAATTTTTATGTTCCAATATTCAATGTCGATAAATCACCCTTCTTCACAATGTAGATACTGTATCTGTAACAGACCAACTTTTTTGCTTGTACTGCTCATGATGAAGTTAATGTTGATGACACAGCGTCATGTCTACAGAATAATGACACCATGCTTTAGATTGGTTCCCTGTCAACCTCCATATCACTCTGCATTCAGACTGATTTATTAAACTATCATTAGGTCATACTGAGATACAATGAACAAAAAATACAATTACAGTGTTAATAGTAATTACTAGTAATTAGTAATTGTATGATTTAAAGTAATCTTCATCAAATTTCTTCATCGTGAGGCATTTGCATCTTGTTGAAGCCGTTAATAGCACATATTACAACCTGAATATCCCATTTACCAAAACTCAAGTTGATGCAATTTTTCAATCACTAGTCCATGATTCAATGAATTGCTTCTGCCCTGGATGAGAGCACTGGAAGCTTCTGGACTCTTGAATTCCCGCGAGGATCCCACTGACCCTGATCCCCGACTGGAACAATGGCTGCGCCGGAGATGAGGCCGTAAAACCAGGTTTCCCTAATGATAGTTTTAAGCATCTCCAACAGTTAAATGTCTGACGGTGTCGTATCTGCGCTGTAAAAATGTTTTCCCTGTCAATAATCAGGTTGTAAAATTTACTGCTTCTCGCCAGACGACACCGTAAAACGAGGAACCTTGTAATGGGAGTTATGTCTTCCAGAGAACGGTGCTATTATCTCGGCGCTGCTGCTTTAACAGGAACAGATGCTCGCTGCTGCAGATTCCATGGAGTACGTTGTGGAGAAAGCCCCGTGTTACAACTTGCCCCTCAGGCAAACTGGAACATTTCCCTGATGATACCGGATCAGACTCCCACACTCCCTGCCTCATATAGAATACACATCCAATCCGTTACGTTTACTGAACACAACATATTCCACTGTTAGTTAACACCTTTCTGTATGGCGCAGTCCCTCAGGGAATTCACAATAATCACAATAATGAACGCAAATTCAAACAATTTCCGTAATATTTGCAAAGGCTGCTTTTTGGCGTTGAGGGGCAATTTCACCAAAAATGGATTGCGGCCGCTAACAGCACCATGAATCACGTATCGCGCATCGATTTGCGGCGTCTTCACGTCCGATTTCACAAAAGATATTGCGCTCATGATACGACAGTGCAAACACGGCCATCACGTTTTGCCCCAGAGTGCAATTTGCCCTCGTTTTGCCGAGTAATCCATGTGGCAAAATAAATGAGGAAGCGAGTGTCTGAAGAGAAGTTCATAATACCGAGGGACATCGGGACAAAACGGCACATCCCACTTTCTGACTCGACACCTCAACCGCGGGGGAGTTGCACAATATGTCTGTTCTTTGTATTTAAAGGGGTCTCCATCAATAAGCCAATGTGACAGCAGCTCTAGGTCTCTGCTCCAATGTAGACTCATATAAAACACATTTCAATTGATTGCACTCTTTACTTCAACATTTCTATGTCGTTTCTTCTCCTGTTTCTCTTGAAAAGGCTGCGTAGCCGCACATTGTTAAAAGAAACAAAACCTCTCGCCCCCGCGCGGCTGAAGTGGCCGTGGAGCTCAGACAATGGATTAAATAGGAAGCGTGTACTCACGGCATGCGGCACCAGAGGACCCTGTACCACGGTTCACGTGGGTGTATGGAACTGCGGGGGGCGTTGGGGCTTACAGGATCGCACCGTGTAGCATTGCATCCCTACTTTATAGACTTACTAAACCTTGGTCCTTTACGTTCAGAAAATGAAATAGACAAGAACTAAATATCTCCATATTTCTGTGATATGCAGAATGTGTATCACGAAAAAAGAGATTTTTTTTTCTTTGACTTCCAATCTTTGCCAATTCCTGTGATTTTACGGCCAGAAAGACGCATAAAACTTAACAAACTGCATCAGACATTTTAAGAACAGCTGCCGCAAAATCCAGCATTCTGGGTAAATAACCTCCCCCGCAGGGACTGAATGAGGTTGTTCTGCCCCCGGACTAGCCTGAAGTTGGACATCCAATACCTCCGACAGGGTTAGATCACTGTTTAGTGGAGTTGTACGCAAATATTGATAGAGTTAAGAAATGTTATTATATATTCTTCCAATACTGTATTGTTCCTCAGAATCTATTTTCAACTGACAGAATGAAGGTAGTTCTGAAATGAGTAATGAGAAGTCGGTCGTCTGGTGTTCTATGTCGACCATCCAGACATCCAGTCATTGAAGTTGCATTTGGTTCTAAGTATAGAGCAGAGCGGTGCCTCCGCGGGGCTGAGATGCCAGCAGTGACCCCCCAGGGGGGGTTTGTGTGTGTTGGGGGGTTAATAATAGCAGGTCATCTCTGCGAGGCTCCCAAGTGCAGCTCCACCCCAGCAACACACGTGGTCTGCTCCAACAGGTGAAGGTGGATTCAATAGAAACTAAACACAGGCTCTACACACACACACACACACACACACACACACACACACACACACACACACACACACACACACACACACACACACACACACACACACACATATACACATAAACATACACACACACACACACGCGCACGCACGCACGCACGCACACACACACACACACACACACACACACACACACACACACACACACACACACACACACATACACATAAACATACACACACACACACACACACACACACACGCACGCACGCACGTCCGCACGCACGCACGCAGGCACGCACGCACACACACACACACACACACACACACACACACATACACATAAACATACACACACACACACACACACACACACACACACACACACATATACACATAAACATACACACACACACGCACGCACGCACGCGCACGCACGCACGCACACACACACACACACACACACACATATACACATAAACATACACACACACACACACGCGCACGCACGCACGCACGCACGCACGCACACACACACACACACACATATACACATAAACATACACACACACACACACACACACACACACACACTCACACACATACACAGACACACACATATACACATAAACATATTGACCACGCGCCCCCGTGGGCGAGCACTTCCGGCCCCCGTCGTCCACGCTCGTACTGTGCAGCTTCACGCTGGACACTGCGTGGAGGCGTAGAAGGGGAAGGAGTGGAAGGCTCCGTCACAGTGGTGTGGGAGCCATGTGCTTGAGGAGATGGCGGCTGCAGGTGCCGCTCTGCGCTGTCCAGCTTTGCTGAGCAGTGATGGTTTAATTTCTGCCGCCGCGACTCAGCTCCACCCTTTCATCCTGAAGGTGCGGTCCTCTTATTCCCGACGGTCGCTTCAAGCGCAGCGTTTTCAAAAAAGAGGCTGTGAACAGGTGTTTGCCCCTCTCCGCTCGGCCGGCGTTCTCACCTTCACCGCCTTTGATGGGAGCAACGCATCCGGGGGGCAAACATTCACGACCTGAGGAGGGTGGGACTGGGCGTCACAGACGGCCACGCCCTGTTCCAGGCTCTGGACTGACCTCCCTGGGAGTCAGCGTGCTCATCAGGTCCACTCCCATCCAGAGTCAGAGTCAGAGTCAGAGTCAGAGTCAGCCCTGCCCTGTGTGCGTGTGTGTGTGTGTCTCGTAACAACGACCTTCATTTAATAGTTAAATAAGATGAAGTATATGGAATATATAAACTTCATGGGTTTTATTATTATTATTTTTTTTTAATGGTTATTTCTTTTTGTTTTTTTTTGACCACATTTCTTATTGTTTCTTAAATGTCCGAAAATCGAATCAATTCAAATCAACCCTGAAGACGAGCTGGACAGCAAGGCTGAAAACTCAGTCCTCACTCCTCCCTCAATCCACCCTCACTCCGCCCTCACTCCGCCCTCACTTCGCCCCCACTCAGTCCTCACTCCTCCCTCAATCCACCCTCACTCCGCCCACACTCAGTCCTCAATCCGCCCTCACTCCGCCCTCACTCCGCCCTCACTCAGTCCTCACTCCACCCTCACTCAGTCCTCACTCCGCCCTAACTTCACCCTCACTTAATCCTCACTCCGCCCTCACTCCGTTGTGCTGCTTTGTGCTCAGGAATGTCCTTGTTGTCACTTCAGCTCCGTGCTACCAGACAACTGCAACAGCTGATGGGTCCAGCACTGCACAACACAGACAGACAGACAGACAGATGGACAGACAGACAGAGGGAGTGACAGACAGGCAGACAGATGGACAGACAGACAGAGAGAGGGACGAAGAGACAAACCCACAGACAAAAGTGAAGGAATTCGACAGAATGACGACATACTGATTGACAGTCTGACAGACAGACAGACAGACAGGTGGCCGGAGGACGGGGAGACAATACAGGAGCAGGCAGACCGACAGACAGACAGTCTCTCCAGTGCGCAGAGCTACAATTAGCGGTGACGCTGTTCCGGAACATCCCAGATGTAGTGTAACATCTGGACGGCAGCGCCGCTGGAGTCCGCTCCACTGTAATTTGCAGAGGAACGGCTGCAAAAAAGCACGAACTAGAGGGAGAGCGACAGGCTGTCTGTCTGTCATTAGCTCACCTTCATTCATCTCTCTGGCGTGCACTGTAACTTACACTGCTGGGAAGCTTTCAACCTCCATATACACAATAATACTCCACCAGGCTCTAGTCGTATCAAAGTCAAGACAGTTTCTAAACTAACCGCTCAGCATTTTATGCTTAAAAGTGCCGCAATATTTTTTATTATTAATGTTATTATTATTATTATTATTATTATTATTAGTAGTAGTAGTAGTAGTAGTAGTAGTAGTAATAGTAGTAGTATGAAGGATACACAAATACTATTCATTACTCATACTCATTACTCATACTACTAATTTTTAAGTGCAAATATGATCCCTTCTTTTTTCTGAAAATAAAGTAGTTCTCTGATTTGGGGTCGTTAGAACATTCTGATTTGATTGATTGGAATGATTTTTTACGCATAAGGGAGTTCTAATGTTATTCTATGTGTCCACAAAGGCAATCACATGGATTTCATTGACGACCAAAACTTTGCGATTTGCAACAGATCTTTATTCATCCTTGAAGGAAAATGTCCCAGCAGCTCACATCAGCACACGAGGCAAAATAATAAATCAATCCAATTAAAGAATATGAATATATGCAACATTTGGAAAATTCATTTACATTTACAATTATTCATTGATCAGATGCTTTTATCCGAGGCGACATGAGAGGCTAGAAACAATCAAAGCAGACATCGACCACTGGAGCAAGCTGGAACCTAAGTGTCTGAGCAGCTGTTTGTAAATTCAACCAGATGCAAGATGCAAGATGCTGTAAGGAATCAGAATGTTTTTATTGATACCTTAATGCAATATGATCAGTACTCGTATGTTGTTTGTGCAGTATCTCATATTTCATGCTGCAGGAATGCATATGTAACATGTTCAGCTGTGCCATGTTTTTGACAATATTCGATATGGCTCCAGCTTCAAGTGCATTTCTGGCACTTTTTTGTCCTTGCTGTTTGACGTTGTGTGGCTGTAGGTGCTTCCTATGGCTGTCCTTGGCAAAGCTCTTCAGACATATGTACATTCATATCATAGTATTTTCTTTCTCGTCTCAAAAAATGGACTCGTGACGCTTAACTCGCCTTCAACCGTCGCAGCCTTTCAGTTTCTGCTCTTTCCTCTGCATTCTGGCGCCTATTTTTGGGATATTTGTGAAAAAGCAGATGAGATATCGGATAGTCGCGTTCATCCACCACTCCGGTGACACCGAGTTCCCCCTCCTTCCGGTCAAACCGAGCCCCCTCCCCGCAGGCGTGGGCAGGGGTGGGCTCTACGCAGACAATCAAAGTTAAGAAAGGCTGCGTCACCGCACGCCACTGAACCGGCAGCGTGGACGACGTGGAAAGAAATATTCATTTCTTTTTATCAGATAATATGCCCTATTCTCTGTTTAGAATTTTTCTTTGGTATGATTTGCGTCAGACCCGTGCCGTTCCCTAAGGCCATGGATATCCGTCTACAGCGTCGTCTTGGTTCGGTGTTCGGCTCCTTCCACTCTCCCTCTCTGTCCCGAGGAGAACACAGGAGTACGTGGCTCCGCGGTAAAGCCTCCTGTCCTGCAGCTCCAAATGTCAATGGCCTCCTCTGTCTCGGCAAAACTGTTCAAAATTGGGGCTTTCTTGATACCGCGTGTGTTGTCTGCCCGATGTGGTGAAAAGGAAGAAGGATAATAATAAGGAAGATGGGGGGGAGGGTCTTATAGACACATAAAAAATAAGACGAATACGAACGGAAAAAAAACCAGCAATGCATCAGAAACATCCACTGCAAATACACAGAAACAGACAGACCCGCTCCCCCCTCCCACCCACGCCCCCAGCCCTCAGCTGTTAGACAGGAAAGGTTGGACACAATGACCCGGATAATAAATCAATTACAACAGCGTAAAGAGCCATTGAAGCCTCGTCTTACGTAAGTTCACACCAAATTAAAAGCATAAACGGGTGATTTCCAGGATGAGAAATCAAAGACGTCCTGAAGCAGCGGAACGAGGTGATGGATCTCAGAAGAAGAGGAAGACGATTCCGGTCGGATGGAGCTTTGCATTGGAATGACCTGCGTCCGGGGACGGAGAGGAAGGGAAGCTGCCAGTGGATGTGTAACAAGAAGATCTACATGGAAGCAGAAACCTTTGCAGATGGGAAGGGCTTTTCAAATGAACACATTTGAAGATGAACTGTACCCAGTGAAACTGCCTTCTACAGTTTGGGCTTTAACCAGTTCAGCGATTCATACATGAAACAATGAGTTCTATATGGACACCTCCAAACATCTACATAGAGAATGAAATACAACATTAAGGGGCCTAAGACGAGTGTCAGAGGTTCTGATGGACAATGTCAACATAATCATTAATATTAACTGAGAAGCGATTATTCTTCTGACCTTAAATGTAAAACAATGAATAGAGCGATGGAGTGAACTCAGACGACCAGATGTTCTTTTTATGATATAATCGACGTGGGGCTGAAAGGAGAGTTCAGGGTCAATCCAGAGTCCACGACGTTTGAACGAATCAACTTTCTCAAGTGGCGATCCATTATCCAAATTAATACACAAATCAGGGAATGTGAAGGGCTATGATGCGTACCACCATGCTGCAGGAGTTTTTATTCAATATGATATATATACACATATATATATATATATATATACTGTGTATATATATATATATATATATATATATATATATACATAATAGTTATGATTACTATGCTTGATATTAAAGCAACGATTCAATCAAAACAGTCGAAACATATTGTGAACGGAACAGATGAACAAACAACTGCTAAACTGAAAACTGAGGTCGGTTCCGTGAGTAGGAAGCCAACTTCCCCCTCGTGAGCCACGCCCCTCGAGTGGGTTGTTCTTGTTTTTTCATAATTCTTCCGGCGACACCGCAGGGGCGGAGCTACGTTCGACGACGCTGCAGCGTTGTGATTGGAGGCGAAACAGCCAATTGGAATGGACCTCCTCCAATTCTCCCATGTGTTGGTTTAGGGGCACATGTGCGACGTCGTGCCGCGTTTGGAGCGAGTGCGCAGGGAAAGTTACACTAGCCCTCTCACAAGCAAGAGTTTGTGAGAGGGCATATGAGTGCTGCACGTTAACGTGGATAATGGTAAACACGCAAATACATTTGTTATGCACAGAAGAAGTTTTTGTTTGTCCAAATGATTTGTGTGCTTGCACAATTCATTTTTCTCTGCTCAAAATCCCCCGTTGTTTACTCAGGAATAAGGCACAAATATGACGCCATCGGGGGTGGAGGGGGCCGGTGTGAATAGCTGCCATGTGACTATTCGCACCTGGGTGCAAACAGACATTCCAAATAAATTATTGTTATCATTGTTTACTTTTCATTTTTGAGCGAGTGTAATCCCATCGACCTTGCTGGTAGTGGAGGGGACGTGGGCCCCGTCCCCTATGAGGGGAAGGTATTGATCCATCGGGTAATAGTCTGTAAGACGGCACTCGGCTCAGGGTGCTTGTGAACACAGCTCTGTCTAAGAATAGAGAAATCAGAGCTGATCTGGAGTCTGATGCAGGGGATGCAGGGAGCTACTCAGATGGCCTCTTTTAGAGGGGACCTATTCCCAGCACGGGTGGATTATATATATATATATATATATATATATATATATATATATATATATATATATATATATATATATATATATATATATATATATATATATATGGGATAGAGATGTTGCTAGTTACTCAGAAGAGGGCTCGTGTGCAGAGGAACTTATTTTTTTATACGTTTCTAAAGCTTTCTAATGCTAGGGTCCGTTCAGTGAAGAGCTGATGGCTTCACGGTGACAAGGAAAGTGGAGCAGAATTCAACTCTATGCAAATGAGCAGCACCGGGTGCTGGGCGACAGCCAATAGGAGGGAGGATACGCTCTCAATGTCAATGGAGTCTCCTCAGGGGCAATCAAAATAAATAGAAAAACGTCCCTTTAACTATCCATGAAATAAGCAACACGTCATTTTATGTTTCTCCAACAAGGACAGTTCTTTGTTTTAAGGGACGGAAGGAAATATTATTTATGTAATTTTCTAAGAGGTAATTTATTTTGTTAAGTAAACGGCTCCACCATTTTACAAAAAAAAAGTACACTCTATCCCATCTATCTATATAATCTACACCGATCAGCCACCACATTAAAAGCACCACTAATAACACTTATACTGTGTAGCTCCCCCTCGTGTCCCCAAAACAGCTGTGACCCGTGGAGGCATGGACTCCACCAGCAACTGAAGGTGTCCTGTGGTATCTGGCACCAAGACGTTAGCAGCAGATCCTTTAAGTCCTGCAAGTTGGAGGTGGGGCCCCCATGGATCGGGCTTGTTCTTCCAGCACATCCCTCAGATGCTCCGTCGGAGCGCACCCTAACCCCACCCATCCACATGATGAATAAGAAAAGGTGATTCATCAGACCTCCACCTTCTTCCATTGCTCCATGGTCCAGTTGTGACGCTCAGGTGTCCATTGTAGGTGCTTTCAGGGGTGGACAGGGGTCAACATGGACACTGTGAGCTCCCATACGCAGCAAGCTGCCATGCACTGTGTGTTCTACACCTTTCTATCATAGCAACATCCACTGTTTCAACACTTTGTGCTGCAGTAGTTCTTCTGTGGGATCCAACCAGACGGACTAGACTTCACTCCCCACGTACATCAATGAGCCTTGGGCCCCATGACCCTGTGGCCGGTTCACAGTCGTCCTTCCTTGGACACTTTTGGTAGTAACCACTGCACAGAGGAAACAGCCACAAGACCTGTGCTTGTGGAGATGCTCTGACTCAGTCGTCCAGCATCACAATGTGCTCCTTGTCAAAGTGGCTCAGATCCTTACCACGCCCATTTTTATACTTCAACAACTCACTCTTCACTTGCTGCCTAATAGTATAATAAATAACACTATATATTTAAATATATATATATATAACAGTATAATAATAATAATAATAATAATAATAATATTAAACAGTATATATATATATATATATATATATATATATATATATATATATATATATATATATATATATATATATATATATAATAATCCCACCTCTTGACAGGTGCTATTGGAACCAGATCCCATAACAATCACATATAGTGTTATTCACTTCACCTGTCACTGGTTTAATGTTGTGGCTGATATATTGAACAGGGAAAAGGATAAGGGTTTGAAATGTTTGGCACACCCACAACAGCCAGTCGATTTTATTTTGAGCCGACGCGTCCTAAAAAGCCAGGGGCACGGACGCCCTGTCGCCGGCGGTGTGACCCTCTCACAAGGCTTATGTTTTGGCTCTGTCACCGACCAAAGGGAGTTTTGCAGAGTTTTACCATCACTGTGGCAGAATTCAGGAACATTGCGGCTGACGAGGCATTTTGACACAATTTAACCCCCAGATCACCCTTCCAGTTGTATTTACTTTATATTTATATATATTTAATACAGCCCGTTGATAATGCATTCCATACTTGCTTTTTATACCAAATTACCTTATTTTGATATGAACTGTATATAAAGATGTAGATAAAACTTCAGACGATCATTATTATTATCGGTGGCTGCCAAAATGTGACACGTAGGACTTTTGCAGTACACTACAGCTCGAGGATTAGCCTCAAAACGTACCGTTAGCATAAACCACAAGAAGTGAATCGCATTAGAAAAAAGCAGATACAGCCCCTGCTTTGTGTAGATGCTTGTCTCAACAAACCCCCCCTGTGGGCCCAGCGGGGAACAAGCAACACCGACGTTTCTCAGGGCTCAAACACCCTGAGCTCAGGGCGTTGGAACCGGCCTCTCCATGTTCGAAACAGCTTCGGTAAGATTGGGGTCGGCCGCCCGGGGAGCGAGAGCTTTTTGACTTGTTCTTCGCGAGGGTTCGGGGGTCTCGTGTTAAAGGGCGCGGTAACGTTCCAGCCGTCAGATTAGAAGGTCTGAGCTTTGAGCCCAAACTTCAGGAGGGACAAGGCCTGGCTTTTGTCACGTATTCAGCCACGCTAACAGTACTTAGTCAGGTGACGGGGATAGAGAGGATCCTTTAAGGAAAACCTCTGCACCCCACTGTGGGGGCACAGCCGAGAGCTTGGCGCTTAATGCTGCCATGGTAACTGATTCAAAACAAAATGAATTACAGTCTGATCCTGTAACGACTTGCAGGCACGAACAAACAATGGAGACGGGTCAGAAGGAGAGAGCCGTCCGAGCTTCGTCAAAGAGCGTTTGCTGCAGAGGTCGGCTGATGAATGGCACAAAGGGGCAAATGCACGTTCTGGCGTCGTGCTCGCAGCTCGGGTACTTGAAGCCTTGAGCAGACTACCTGAACCCACGTCGATATACACTGGATATTGGTCAAAGTATTGAAATAATCTGATTTCATGCATTCTTCTCCGTTCTTACTGCTCTAAAAATAATCTGGCTCACACGTGAGTTAAAAAAAAACAAAGACTCAGGTTACCTGTCTGACAAGTCTGACCGCAGCGATGCCCATTCGTTAGCCGTTTGTTAGCTTGCCTCACAGCAAGAAGGTCCCGGGGTCGAATCCTGGCCCTCGCAGGTCCTTTCTGTTTGGAGTTTGCATGTTCTCCCCGGTGTTTGTGTGGGTTTCCCCTGGGTGCTTCAGTCCCCTGGGTGCCTCTCCACCGCTCACACACCTACGTAAGTAAAGGCTCACGCCACACCTGCCTGTGTAATGATATGCTTTATTATAAAGACACAGCACGGTGCCGTTTTTTTTTTCCCCCTCCCTTTGTTAGCGATGAATAAGTGGGATCAGAGAAAGCCAAAGCATACTTGGGCAAATGTAAGCGTACGTTAGAGACTATTCCCTCGGAAACAAGTGAGCGTTGTTGACGCAAGA
This sequence comes from Zeus faber, assembly GCF_960531495.2. Classification (NCBI taxonomy): domain Eukaryota; kingdom Metazoa; phylum Chordata; class Actinopteri; order Zeiformes; family Zeidae; genus Zeus; species Zeus faber. The sequence continues at coordinate 2,530,394 of NC_137203.1, forward strand.
GAACTTTCCCTTTTCTCTGAGATCTCGATGTGAACTTGTGATGCGCGCATTTCTTGCTTGTCATCTCATAGCGAAACTCCTGTGAAATCAGGTGGAGTCCTGTCAAACAAGATGTGGGTGGAGATGACCCCTAACAAGCACATTTTTTTAGATGGCCCCTTATAGATGGCCGCATGTTAGGGGCCATTTCTAAATGGCCCCTAACATGCCACATCGCTGTGGTTCAATATAATTTACGGAATAATAATTACATTTTTATTGTAATGACGTGTAATTTCATTACTGACCATCTCTGATAGTACTTGCATGCAGTACTGGGAAATATCCATAATTACTAAGGTCTCTCATTTTTAGATGTTTTTATATCTTTCCTGAAATGTACAGATTATTTTTCATTCGTCGCTCACATTACAGCAATTAAATATCGGATGAGCGAACTCCTTTTGCTTGGGCTGCACAGAGCCTGCTTTGCAGTGTTACTGTGAAGATTGGTTGATTAATGTTTCCCTTGAAGATCGTTGCTCTTCATCTAGTTTTCACACGTTGGTTGGGGATGAAACCAGCGCTGGGTACTTCATGTTGTCTGAACCTCCCTGGGGGCTACTCGCTCTTGAACTTGTTCATTACAAACTGTACGTTCCAAGTTCTGTGTCGGGTCTTTTGGGAATCAAAGCACCAAAGGGGCAGGATGGCTTTTTTTGTTGTTTTTTTTTTTTTTAACCAGGTTGAAGCGGCTGGGATGAGTCAGCCATGACCCAGGGGCCAGGTTCCTCTCTTGTAAATTAGCCTTAAGCGGCCTCTCCCACCGACGGGGGGCCTCCCTGCCCTCCAGCACCTGAAGACGACGAAGCGGTAATGAGAACTGAGGGCCTCCAAGCACATGGCGGGGCAGGGGGGCCTGCGTACAAAAGAGAGGACAGAAAAGAGAGAAAGAAAGACGTCTGTTGGAGTGACTCTGGACCCTGTGCAGGCCCAGCGTTCCTGTACCACTGAACCATGTCTGAAGCTAAAAGTAGAACTTCATTGACTTTCCCCTCTGCAGGCCGCTGCCCCCAGCCCCCTCCCTCTCTGAACCCCGTGCAGTCAGGGAAGGATTAGGCAAGTCAAGCAAGCCCAATGGCCAACAGAGAGCCTGTATGAAAGGAGAAAAAGTGGAGCGGCAGGGAGGGGAGGAGGGGGCAGATAAGGTCTTCAGCTGGTGGGGGCAGCGGGGGCAGCGCTCTCAAGCTGTCAGCAACATGCACTGGGGAGGGGGGGGGGGGGGCGCTGGGCAGCGAGATGCCTGTGCTTCCCTTCATGTCTTCTCGCCAAGGGTCACTTGTAGCCACTCTGTTATTCTTTCCGTCTTTGGGCTGTCGCCAATTTTCTGTATTTTCTCTCTTTGCGAACCGCGCTTCATCACTTTGTTGGTGTTCCGTAACGTCCACGCCCCCCGGTGAGGAGCTGTGCTCGCTCAGAAAAGCCAGAGGTTCTCATTTTTTCCAATGGCAGCGTTTCACGGCCGACCTTCTTGCCCTCATGAATCACAATATCTCACAAGGACTCTCAAACCGCCTCCTACTCTGGACCTGACAAGGCTGCGTCCACGACGTGGTGAAAAAGTTGTACATCATCTGAGACACCGAGGAGATAAGAATGAACAGCGATGTAGTAGCAAAGAAGTGCATAGGTTTATAGTATAAATCAAAGGGGGAAAAAATGCCCCGTCATGTCTCCGGTCAAGATGAATAAAGGCCCCCACTGTATGGCATCAAATTAGTCTCAAACAACACAACAGTCCCGCGAGTGGAAAACCATCCTCTGGCTACACCAGCACAGACTGGTGCCTTGGTAAACACTGTGTAATCTGTCAACAGACTTCGAAGCTTTGATGCTTTGATTAATCTTCTTATTTTTCTTCTTCTTTGGGCTGCTCCCGTTAGGGGTGGCCACAGCGGATCATCTGCCTCCATTACCTTGTGTTCTGCGCATCTTCCTCCCTTACACCACCCGCATGTCCTCCCTCACCACATCCATCAAGCTTCTCTTTTCCTCTTGCCTGGCAGCTCCATCCTCAGCCTCCTTCTCCCAATGTGACGCTCATCTCTCCTCCACGTGTCCAAACCATCTCAATCTGGCCTCTCTCACTTTTCCACCAAACTGTCCAACCTGAGCTGTCCCTCTAATGTCCTCATTCTTAATCTTGTCCATCCTCGTCCCTCCCAATGAAAACCTCAACGTCCTCAACTCTGCCACCTCCACTTCAGCCACCTGCCTTTTAGTCGGTGCCACCACCTCTAAACCGTACAACATGGCTGTTCTCACTACCGTCCTGTACACCTTCCCCTTCACTCTTGCTGGAACCCTTCTGTTCCTCTCTCCACTCTCTCCTCTTCTCCACCCACTCCACCCTGCCTGTACTCTCTTCTTCACCCGCTCCAACCTGCCTGTACTCTCTTCTCCACCCACTCCACCCTGTCTGTACTCTCTTCTTCACCTCTCTCCTGCACTCTCCTCTGCTTTGGATGGTCGACCCCAAGTACTTGAACTCATCCACCTTCTCCACCTCCCTTCCTTGCATTCTCAGCTTTTCTCCACCCTCCCTCCCATTCAGGCACATGTATTGTGTCTTACTCCTGCTGACTTTCATTGCTCTTCTCTCTAATGCTGCCTCCACTTCTCCAGGCTCTCCTCCACCTGCTCCTTACTCTCGCTACAGATCACAATGTCACCCGTGAACATCATAGTCCACAGAGACTCCTGCCTGATCTCATCTGTTAACCTGTCCATCACCACTGCAACAAAAAAAGGCCTCAGAGCTGATCCTTGATGCAGTCCCAACTCCACTTTGAATGCCTTGGTCACGCCTACTGCACACCTTACTACTGTCTGACCGCCCTCATACATATCCTGTACCACTCTTACCTACTTCTCTGCCACCGCCGGCTTCCTCCTGCAATGCCACACTTCCTCTCTCGGCACGCTATCATACGCTTTCTCTAAATCCACAGAGACGCAGTGCACCTCCCTCTGGCCTTCCCTGTACTTTTCCATCAGCATTCTTAAAGCAAACATTGCATCTGTACTCTCTCCTGGCATGAAACCATACTGCTGCTCGCTGATCCCCACCTCTCCTCTTAACCGAGCCTCCACTACCCTTTCCCATAGCTTCATGCTGTGGCTGATGTGGCTGATGCTTTGATTATTCATCAGTTAAAATATATAGCCAGTGCACAGCATGTGGAATCACTAAAATATAGTAGCAGTCAGTTACCTTTCCTGAGAAAGAGAGCTGAAAGGTGTTGCGTTGAACGTAAAGAGAGTTGAATATCACGTGGTTGTGCTTGTATTCCAGTCAAACCCAGCAAAGCCCAAAATGTTGTTGTCGGCTGTCGATGAGGTAGTGACCGTGACCATCATTTGCAAGGCTCCATTTATAGACACCCTAACTTCACACATTCCTTTTTGCATTTCCGACAAACAAGTAAAATTTAGATCAAACAAAAAAAAAAACCACTTCAGTTCCCAACGTAACACCAGAGAAACCCAGATGGAAGAGAAAGCGTCCGTCGGTTTCACCTGCTCTACATGGCACGGTGAGTGGAGCGACACTGCAGGACGGCTGCTTCCAAAGCGCTACAACAACCTGGATGCCGTTGACCGGGGCCGTGAATGGGCCCATTGAGTGACCAAACAGCCTCCAGAAGCTCTCCTTTCGTCTGCCCTCATTTGTTTCCCCTGTTAAGCTTTGGCATGCTGCCCCCCCACCCCCACCCCCCCCACCACTTTGGGATGCTCCACCCTACCGGCACCACCTTTCTTGACCTCTCACCCATAACCGCAGACATCTGCATAATGACATTCAGAGCTGGCTGATCCCCCTGGGGCAAAGAAGGATCCAGAGGTTTCGTGATGGGGTTTTTGAACTCGCCTTGATCATCCGGGGGAATTCACTTTTGTTGTTTACGCCCAAAACACAGCTGCCCCGGCCAAACTCCTCCTCCGCCTAAAGTGGTTGTGAGCGTGTCGGGGGTGGTAATTTAGAGCGGCAAGTGCTGTGTGTGGTGCAAATGTGGCCCGGTTCAAGCGGCGATCAGAGGCTCCGATAATTGGATCGGTCACACTGAGCCCTGGTTTGTTCTGGAAGGAGAGGGATGCGATGTGAGGGATCTAATGGGGGAGCTTCACTCTCTCAAAGGGGAGGGAGGGAGAGACAGAGAGTCACGTTGGTGTATAATATGGAGTTATTACATCTCAATCCAATTATGTAATTCAGGCTTTAATTGGCAGCTTGATGATTTATTGGCCCCCTTTTCTTATTTGTTGTTCATAATTAGAATATAAACAGCTTAACGGCAGATTGTTATGAGGCCGTCGTGGGGGGGGGGGGGGTGGCTTTTACGTTGGGACAATATCTTAAAAAGCCTCTGCAGGGTTTTAAGACGATCACTGCCTCTTGGCACGTCCGTTAATTAGGCGAATCCTGTTTATTTGGTGACACATTTTGGCATCCTTCCCTGTTCTTGCTTGCGCTCCGTGTGGTTGAGTGCCCCCTCGTCGCCGTGCTCTTCCACTTTTACTCCCTGACAATATCTCAGAGCCTCGGAAGTTGTTTGGCAATCATCCAAACCTGCCGCCTGCGCCCTGTCTGTGTGTAGGTCTCAACACCCTGCAGACGCTCTGGCGTTTGCTCCTCCATATCAATTTCAAACAGCAGAGACTACAACTCTCTCATGTGTTGGTCAGTCCCTGCCCCGGAGGAGGAGCTAATGAAGTCCCTCAAAATGGCGTTCCGAGAACTGGGATCCTTCCGAGTTCCTGGAGTGTGGACACAAAAAAAGGCAGGGTTCCTCCAAAAGTTCTAAAAACTATGAAAAAGTTCCAGCCGTGTGAAAACGCCTGAAAATAAAATAAGTCCTGTCACTTAACACCGTTATAGAAAGAAAAATTTATTTAAATCTTAATATTTCTGTTCGTGAACAATAAGTTACAAATGCAGATACTTTAATTAACATTTCACTAAAATTTAATTTTGATGAAATCAAAAACAAAATAAATATGGCAAGTAGGTTTAAATAAATAATAAGGTTTGTGGTGTTTTTTACAACACAGTGAATATTTAGCGTCTGCTTTGGGTCGGTACTTAAATATTTTGAAAACACCAAACTATGGATGTTTGTGTTTCTGTTGTCAATGATGACATCATCTTTCTCTTTCCCCCCTTTAGAGTTGGAGACGTGTTTACTGTGTTTACAAACACAACCTGTCCACGAGGGAGGGGGCGGGGCTTATTTCTATACCGACAAACGTGATTGGTCGGAGGTGAAAGGTCAGCTTTACATCGTCCAAACGGATTGGCTTTCCGTTGCAACCTGCTGAACGCGGAAACGAACAGATCTGAGGAATTTTTATCGAAATGATTGTGTAAATGGAAAAAAGTGGTGGTAATTATTGTAATCGTTTTATGGCCCGGCACTAATTCAAATTGTGCTGAGAGGGAGTTATTTTCATCGGACATTATGACCGGCGAAATTTAAAAATGTCGGACTTCAACGGATCTTTCCGCTCGAATACCCGGCAATTACCGGATAATGGAAACGCTGGCACTGAACGGTTCGATAACATACTGTGTACCGTCGCATCCCGAGGTTAAACACATGCACCGATGTTTTTGTTTTATTAAATACAGATATCCAATGTTTTCCCCTCCTCCCACCTCTGACTGCTGGGTTTGTAGACCAGAAGGCTCTTTGAGGACGACACACAGAAGCCGTGCTTCCAAGGTCCCCTGATACTCTATTTAATGTGACAACCTGAAGTGGTTCTCGATTTCAATCATGCTTCTTAAAGCTCAAATTGGCTGCTATCGATCGTGGACGGATTAGTGCTTCCCTGGCAGTGTGGTCTCCTGATTCACGCCTGTGAGCAGGCCAGCCCAATACCACTGGGAGCTGCTGTTTGGGGCACAGAGCCTTGCTCAAGGGCAAGGTTCCAAGCAGATCTGTTTCAAGCTGATGTAATTGTTGATATACTGCTGCTACCTGGGCTGAGGCGGGGGCCAGTCCTGCCGCCCGAATCCTGACACCGCTTGTTAGCAGCCCCTAACAAGTCTGTTGGTAAGAGAAGTTGGTTCTCCAGCAGGGAGGTGGTGTCCGATAAGACTCCTCTCTGTTCAAACGGGTAGTCATCTGTATGTAAAGGTCTATAATTAAGACTGTTTAAAATTCATATTGACAAGTACCAATGAACGTTAAACAACAAATGGTGTTGAATGTTGTTGCCAAGGACACATTTAGCCATGAAGCTCCTAAACACCTGCTCCCCCATCGCTCCAGGGAGGAGTGACAAAAGGTGCAGTGAATGTCCATTCACAGCGTGGCTGCTTTTCCCCTTCAGACCGGACTGAGTGGACACACACAAACACTCGACGCTATTTCAGCTGCCGGGGCTTTCCACGAAAACGGGAAGATGCAGTGAAGAGCCTTTGGGCCAAAAGTGGTAAATGAACAGGTTCCAAAGTGCTTGGAGGGCTCCGCCGACCACACAAAGGGCTGCGTCGGGTGCGGCTGACTGACGCGCACACCACTCCTTCACGGTCGTTTCTCCGACTCATGTTTCTCCAAACTCCACCTCTCAGGCTCGCACACTGTCCTGAGAGATGCATCGGGCTGATCTCAGATCTTTCTGTGGCTGTGCCCACGGGATTAACACCGGGGTGTGATGGTCTGGAGATGTAGTTTAATAACCAACGCGTGTGCACATACACTCACATGTGCACGTTAATTCCCGTCACCTGTTGTGTGAGAAGTAATTACAAATAAAACGTCACAGTGTGTGTGTGTGTGTGTGTGTGTGTGTGTTTGTGTGTGTGTGTGTGGGGGGGGGGGGCTCCTTTTCCCTCCTTGTCCCTCTGTTATCATGGACTGACTGCCTTCTCTCTACCTCCCCGTGTCTCTCCCCCCGGGGCCAAAGAACACTGGTCCTCAGAGTGTGGGCCCTCAGAACCACCAGCGCTAAGATCACGGGTGTTCTCCCCCGTTTCTAAAGATATAAAGCAGGGGCGTGGCTGGGATGCCCGAGCGACGCCCACCCGCCGCCGCCGCCGCTGTGTGGAGGTCAGGTTGGCTGGCTCTGCCTGATGGAGGACAGGAAACAGGAAAAACATTGAGGTTTGGTTTGGTTTGTCTTTTAGCCGCCACTCAAGGCCACGCTCGTCCACGCTTAAGTTTGTCACGCGCAACGCGAATGAAATTCGTTGGTGCTATTTGCCCCAAATTGCACACAGAACAATTTAACACCGTGACCAATCAGATAGATTCATGAGACAACATGCAATCTGAGGATTCGGCAAAAAACATGCGATGAAATGACTTGGCGCTAGAGCCCACGTGGCACAGTCGGCCGGCCGTTCAGGGGGAACAAAGGCAGCGTGAGGGGCCCGACCTCCATCGCCTCGTTCTGTCGGAGGAAAACATTTCCAGTTGTCTCTTTGATATGTTTTTCTCCTTTTCAAATTCAAGGCCGTTCAGCTAATCTAACGGCCCAATTTATTCAGCAGCAGGACTTGAAAGAGCCTTCCTCCCTCTGAGCTCCTCCCCAGCGAGGCAGAGGCGTCGAGGAGGAGTTTTTGGCGAAAGAGAGACAAACCCCGGCTTGTCAGCGAGATTATGACAATGCTCGCCTCGAGTCAAGAGCTGAGCGGAGCTTCCACTCCCGTACAGTACTCACCAAGCGCAGGGCCGGGAGATATGCACTTACTGACTTACAGCTTCTTCTATCTGTATGTAAAGAGGACGTCGTCAGGGGCAGGGCTCCATCCCTCCATCTCTGTCTCTGTATCTCACTCTTTTTGAGATGGCCTGGGAACGGTAAATGAGGTGCATTTGAACGGCGCTTTTCTCGTCACGCGACTCAAAGCTTCACAGCACAAAGCCCACATCCGCCCACTCACACACACATTCAGACATCGACGGCGGAAAAGGACACGGGTGCAGATCAAACTGACTAAACTGAAATCACAGGAACCGACCTGCCGGCGAGGTCTGAGCCCTGTTCCACGCGGTCGTGGAAGGGAAGGAAGGAACCGCCCTGGAGGTGCGAGGGCTCGTCACCAGGCTGATACCTGTCGGGGAGCGCTGGCTTTCCCAAGCCCCAGGAGCAGGATGATTAAGATCCATATCCCAGTGTGCCCAGTGGGGACCGCCAGGGCTCCAGCAGGAAGCCGGGAGGCTTGACTGGGATTTTATCCGGGCTGAGTCACTGGAACCAGGAATGAAAAAATGGGAAGATGGAGTGTGACATATGACATAACCACGGGGTGGCCTCTGGCTTTGAATCCTGCACCTCTTCTCCATTATGATATACACTGATGAGGCACTTTACGTCTTATGATTTCATAACCGTATATTCATCTACGTAGGTGTATTCATATGTGTTAAGCTATTGAAAACCTTTAAGCACCCAATTAAGGTTCCATGATATGTAACTTACATGTAAAGGTAAAGTCATGATTTTAAGGCAGCTTTCAATCTTTATCCACTCTTCACTACAGTATATTTAACTTCTTACAAGGAAGGGTTATTGGTGATAATAGCGCTGGGCTACTATAAAGAGAGACAAATATATATATATTAATACATAGATATGTATCGATATAGATATCCCTTATCCAGAAGCAGTGATTTTTCACCGTGTCTGCGTGACACAGTTACACGTTGTACGGTTGCAGATTGACATTTATGTGTTTTCTGACAAATCAATGGCGGGATACGAGGAAGGAGGCGGGGCTTAACGAGCGCTGAAAAATGGCTTGAATAGGTGTGTCTGTTGAGGGAGAAGAAAGCGAAACTGAACACGGAGCAGCTCCATCTCTGTGGCCTACCGAATACCACCTCCAGCGGAAAGACATGCAGAGCGGGGTTTGATTTCGGGCCTGGGGTCCATGTGTTGGGGGTCTCCCCGGGCGCTGCGTGGTGTCCGCCCCCTCTACATACTGTACCTCCACCTTGAGCGAACTGGAGGAGACCAACCGCCCAGAGCTGTGAACGGGGTGCGGCCCTGCCGTGGACGGGTGTTCCTCTCAGGCAGTGGAGGAATAAGTAATCAGACCTTTTACTTAAGTACCAATACCCTGACACAAAATTATTATAATTACAATAATGAAGTATATATTCTATATATACTATATACACTATATATACTATATATACCATATACACTATATACACTATATACACAGTAAACACTATATATACTATATACACTATATACACTATATACACTATATACACTATAAGCACTATATACACTGTAAACACTATATATACTATATATACTATATGCACTGTCAACACTATTTATACTATATTTACCAGTCACGGCCCCTTACCGTGAAATAACACTGGTTGTTGCTTATCGACCAATTGTTTAATGACCTGGTTGTAGGAACGGGACTCGTCGTTAAGTGAGGAGTACCTGTATGTTTAAGAAAGCACAGATACTTCAAAAATGTACTTAGGCACAGTAACAAAATATTTAAACTCAACCTTTGTTACTTTCCACCCCTGCATCCAGGGAGTCCCCCGGTAAAGACAATGAATAGATACATGTGTGCAACGTATGGATGGATTTAAAGCCCTGGAAGGAAACGCTGTGTGACGTAGCTCCCTGTGGTGGAGAAGGGGTCTCGCCCCCAGGTGAAGCACTCTGTGGGAGGCCGGGGAACGAGAGCCGTTCGCTATTTGAAAAATGTAAACAGTTAACTGTCTGTTGGGCAGGCCTGGCGCCCTCCGCCTCCCTCGCCGCTCCGTCCGTCCAGGTCTCTCTCTCTCTGCATCTGAGAAGCACCGTCCACCTCGTTGCCGCCCTCAAACCCGTCGCCATGAGCCTCCTTGTGCTGTGTTTGTGTGAACTGCTGCCATGACGGTTTCAGTCCCGAATAAATTCAGCGTTGGGCTGGGCGATATGGACCAAAAATCACATCTCCGTATTTTTAGGCTGAATGGCGATACACGATATACATCTGGGTATTTTCTCCCAAGGGAGCTAAATATTCAGCTGTAAGTGAAAGCCACGAGAACTTTGATTAAAACTGATCAAAATAAAATGCAAAGACAGGGTTTGAAAATATACAGCTGCACAATATATCAACATGTAAATGAAAAATTATGTAAAATAAATAGCCTGAATTAAATAAAAATAGGCATCCCTCTGAGAATGCTCCTTCCGTTGTTTTCAACAACAATAACAGACTGATTTCGAATAGAGTACAATTTCAGGTTTCCCTCTCCTGCTCGACAAAACACGCAGCTGAGCAGATTACAGTACAAACGTAAACAGAGCAAAAATAACAACAGGCGTCCTCGCCGTGCTCTACTGAGGTCGACAGTTCTTTACCAGACAAAGAATTTCCTCCTATGTATTCCTGTGCATCTTTTGCAGGTTTTGTGCAAGGACAGCGAGCACTAAAATAACTGTCTATACTTTGCTGTGTGCAGGGTTTCAGCAGAAATGCATCATTTTTAAAATAAAAATATCCCTGTAGTTAGTTATAACAACAAGCACATTTCCCGTGTGCCCAGCTTACATCGACTCCTTCAATATACCCACAAGGAATATTGACATGAAATGCGTGACGGGGAGGGAGCCATCTCCGCTCCGTTTCCCCGTTCCTCCAAACAAACGCTATGTTATTATTTTGGACGTATTTATTTTCCTCCGTTTCCTAATTGAACGAAACAAAAAACAAAAAAAAAACCCTGTGCTTAAGGGGGCGACTGGGGGCGATTTTCCCAGTTGCTGTCTCAGGCTCCGCCGAGCCAGTCCATACTCTGCATCTGATTTGTTGGTCAGTTGTATAAGCTTCTTATTGTGGTCATTCCTTTGTTGTGTATTTCTGTAACGCAGTAAACAGGCGTATGTGCTGTGCTTTTGACGTTGTTTCAAGCGGTGACGGTACCGGTAGCTTGACTTTATTGCAAACAGTTTGGGCACCATTTATTTTTTACAAATACGAGGAAACCTGTGACGGCTGATCCTAGTTACTCCTACTATGCAAACCTCGATAGTTTTATGTTGTTTTTAATTGTATTTATTTGTGCAAAACAAATCACAGTATACATGATAAATACTTTAAAAAACACCTCTTGTCATCTATAGTTACTACATCATAAGCAATTTGAAGAAATTCTACAAGTTAGGGGTTTTAGGTTTTAGTCGCAGGTTATAAATATCAAATAGATTCCTCTGTTTCATGGCTATTTGTGCTCGCACTGCTGCCTCACAGCAAGAAGGTCTCGGGTTCGATTCCCGCCCGGGGCGCTGTTGACGCTGTGCCCAGGTGGAATGATTCCTGGTTCTTGATTTTGCGTTGGAAATAAACTGCTGAGGCGTCACAACGTGGCTCAGAGCGTCACAGAACGTTTCTGATATTGATGCAATTCATTCAGTACCATAAGAGCGTTGGATTGAGACGCCGGGCCCTGTTCCCCGTACAAGGTAGAGCCGTAGTTTGGATGATGTGATGTTCAGCGGCTGGTGTTTCTAAGACACATTCTGCACAGTATCTTTGAGGCTTTTACAGATTTTTTGCGGTGTTCTGTGTTTTTTCAATCCAGCTCATGTTTTATACACGCTTCCTGAACTAATTTGATACTCCACCAAAAAGAGGCACTGTGTGGAAATGGGGCTTTGCCCTATTTTCAAGTTGCTGTCAAAAGTTAGAATACTTTTTTAGTTTTTGTCACAATGTATTTTCATTCAGTTCTGCTGTATAATATGAATTCATTCCCGCCGGATGCCATGAGCGTGCTGTATAAAGGTATGAATGGGGACAGAGGACAGGACATGGAAAAACCCTGTCAGCTGACTCGATGTCTTGGAAAGTGTCGCGGTGCACATCTCGAGTATTCCCTCTAAAGCGCATCCTTGTTTAAACTGGGACGTCGGTAAATCCAGCGCCGTCTCTGCCCCAGCTTCGCTTTCTGCTGCAGGTCACTGGAGACCCATCGTTTCCGTACAGTACGTCGCCTGTTTCCTTTATGAGGTCACAAATAGTTGGCTTGCATTATCATGTTTGGCACGCAGATATAGGCCATGCCATAATGGCTGCCTGTTAAGGCAGAGGAATTTGCGTCTCCAATTATTATTTTTTTTTTTTATGGATTTAATTTGCCTGTGCAAATATGCACGACCACACTTGTATGAACTTTTATTTTATGCTCGCTGTACTAACTTTAGGTGTGTTGGCTTTATTTCACCGGACTATTTGGTTACGAAGTGAAAGTTAAAATAGCCGAGGCATTTCCTGCGAGGCGTCTGACTGCAGCTGTTTCGCGTCTGTGCCTGGAAAGACCACCCCGGAAATAATGTGGGCAGAAGGCAGCGGGTTGGTTCTGTTAGGGCCTGGCCGGGCTTTGACTAAATATGGACCGAGCTAAACACCTGCCTGGGACAGCGAGGAGGAAGCTTACTGTAAGAGCGCTTCACTTTCAGTGCGTTTACATGCACTTAATACCCAGATTTAGCTCAACATTGGGTTGAAGGTAATAATGCGTTCAGGGTGTTGGTACGTGTTTGGAATAATGCGATTACTGTAAAACCACATGGCGTTTACGTGGTGAGTGGTTTAGTCGGGTTATTAACAGGAAGTACTTATCCTGCCCTCTGGGAAAACCTACGTCTACAATCCTCTCGGACACTTTTTTCAATATGTCCCAGTTTGCGTTCTTGTGCCCGTCCAAATGTCTATCTATATTTATTAGAGCCCAACCGATGGCCATTATTTGACTTTTCTGACCACATCGGAATCGGCAGTTATGCAGCTGATGCGTCCTCATTTTTAAACAAGTGTAACGACCAAAAAAACATTGATTATTTATCCTGTACTTGTCTGTTTTACACTACTTTTAAGTCACCCAACAAAATGATCACAGAAGTCCGACGAGGCATGATAAATCCATCCATGTCTGAAGCGATGCTGCGTTCAAGGAAACTCTGAGAAAAAGTGTTTTTTTGGATCATGTTTTTCTCATCTGTCAAAAAGTTCTTTGTGTGTTTATCTCTATTTATTTGCATGCTTATAATTTAAATGTTCTCAAATATAAAACTTTAATAAAATATACATTTTTCAAATTTATTTTAAAATGTAGCACTTTTTTTTAGTAAATATTGGTCAAAACATCGGTAATCAGTGGGCTAGGACCCTCAAATCGAAATTGGTATCGGACCCAAAGATCTGGCATCGGCCGATCATATCCGGGTTCAGGTGAATGGAACGATGGAGGAGAATTCCAGGCCTGTTCATCGGGTCGTGCTTATGCCAATTAGAATTTATATTGCCTGAACTCGATTGTGATCAGCTTGTTCAGGTGCATGTAACCGCACTGAATTAAACCAGTGATGAAGCACAGGGGAGATGCAAAGGAGTTTATTAGGGCTGAACAGAACAAAATTTGAAATTGGAATAGAATTTGAATAAAAAAAAAAAAAACACTATTCAGATGCTGAAGTTGCCATTTGATTGTGTATTTAAAAAAACCCAAAAGATTATAAATGTTTTGGGTTACGTAAGCAAATAAATTAACTTGTGATGAGCAATGAAGTTCAATATAAGTTAATCCAGTTTGTTGCACAGTGAACGCACATCAGAGAGGGGTGGGTTTGAAGCGTTGTCATGACAACGCTGCTGGTTGAAGGGTTCAGGAGTATGGATGTCACCCATCACACCGCAGATGTGATGGGTCCTCAGATTTAATTATTTATATTTACATTTATTTATATATTTATGGCCTTGTTTATTCATTTCAGGGTTTATTTCATAGGCATATTTATTTTTCTTTGCGTGCTACGTCCACATACATCCTCTTTATCCACGCAGGTAAATGAACTGTGCACTGCTGCTCCGTCGGGCGTGCCCCTTGCCCCATCTATTCCTGCATTATCATGTCATGTGTGAAATGGGGCAAGGCACAAATGTTCCTGAACATAGCCGCTTGTGTGAATAGCAGGGCTGCAATCTGAAAGTCCAGCAGTCAAATCATCAGTCGGAAACCTGTCAGTCCAGCAGTCGTTTTTTTTTTCTTTTTCAGTCAGTCACTGTGCATTACGACAACAGGATCAAACAGATAGAAGCTTGAGAAATAACTGGGATAACATTTCAATGAGGAATTATGAATATATTTTTACATGTGTGAATCGAACACGGAGAGCCGAGCCCCGTTCCTCCAAATAAAACAGTGTGGAGGGGGGCACGGAGGGAGGGATGGTATGGTTAAGACGGTACCACTACTCCACGAGCTTCTCAATCCGGTACTTTAACAGTATTGTTATCTGTTCTTTTAAATGTTCACTGGTGTCACTAGCATGCGCCTCGCCAGTGCAGTCGGAGAGGGAGACAGGTCGCAAAATGTAAACATATTGGAACAATGACAAGATAAAAAAAATACACATATTTTACTAAAGTTTGAATGTTAAATGTTGCCCCATTACCCACTTCCACTCCTGCTTCTCATTTATTGTTTTATTTTTAGTTTTTTTTGGTATCTTTCATTTGTGCACTGGGTGTGACCAGGTAAAGATGTTAAATTGGGAGGTCAAACTGGGTTTATTGTGATTCCAAGAGACCAGAACGTGCTGTGCCCCAGGCTGAGATCACAGATCAGGATGAATCAATTGGGATCCGACCCCCCCAACCCCCGCCCCAGACCCACCCACCGCCCCAATAATCATCCTTAATGGGAGGAGATATTACAGAGGCAGCCAATCAGTCGCGACGTGTCCCGCTCGTAATTGCTGCTGTCATATCTGTTTTGCGATGCATCCAGTCCGATAATTACCTCCGGCTTGGTCCTCACTGGGAGCCAACGTGCACCGCGCTCCCTGTCGGCTCTCATCCCGGCTATCCTCGTAGGCGGCACGCCGGGCGGGGCCGGCCTTCCTCCATTCGGGGAGCCTGGGTCTGTTTCGCTAAAAGCTGTCGGTTACGCTACGAGGGACGTCCGCCCTCCAGGCGCCTCAGGACGGATTCGGCCGCCGTGAGAGGACGTACGGTTGGCGCGGCCCCTCAGGCAAACACAGCCTCTGATGCTGAACGCGCTCAGACGTGCACACTCCATCCTGGTTTTTGACAGGTGAATATCGATGCCGCAAACCGCCGGCTCCTCCATGAATAATTATCTCCCCGACAAGACACAACGCGGCGGGTGCAAAGAGATGATGGCTGTATCCGGTCGGTGTCAAAAACAATCAGTAGATTGTTGTTTTTATTTCATTTTATTTTGGATGTTGCTCCGTCCCCCAAGATGAACGGCCTGGAAAGATACGGCCGAGAAGAATGGAACCATCTCAAAAAGGCTGTCCTTCTTCAAGGTGCCGAAAAGGGGCGAGTCGCGTCCGGGGCGTTGACGCTCTTGGGGGAGGATCCACGCTTTGGACGCTGTGCTGGTGCAGTGGGAGCAGTGGGAAGCCGCCTGACGCTGTTTCTCACGCTGTTTGTTCTGCTGCTACGTCGCGAGGAGGAAAACCCGACGGGTGTTTCTGCCGCTGAACGGGCCAGCGCAGGTTCAGGGTTTAACAGAGCTTCTATTTCTCCTTATACTCTCCTTTCTCTGCTCGGGTGAGTCACAGTCCGGTCGTTGACCTTCGCACACGACCAAACCCCGACCCCGCGGCGTGGGGATAAATTAGAGATGTTCGAATAAGACGCTGCAGCCTGACTGGCAGGGACTCCAGGCGAGGGACTAAAGCCAACTGGAGGGAGAATTGTGGAGTCAACTTTATTTATGGAGTCCTTGACCAGAGTGGCTTAAAGCTTCACCGGCCCCACCTTTCACATATAAATCAGCAGCGTCCCCTGAACCCCCACCCGGCCAGGGAAGGACCCCCGGAAAAAAACACTTGGGGACAAATGGAAGACGCCTTGAAATGGAGGCCAAAGAAGGAGGATTTACAGGGCGTTTAGACAGAAGGATAAAAAATGCTAAATCCTGGGACACGGTGATTAGTCATCAGAAGAGAAGGCGACTGTGGGAATGGACGATTGTGTTGGGTGTCGGACTTTGAAGAGGCTTTAAGGAACGTTGACGTGGTCAGACCCCGTAAAGACTCCTGGTGGACACTGGTTGTAGAGAGCACCTTGTTCACGTTTCCAGAATAAAGTCGCAAGATTTTGGATGAAATCACCTTTTGAGGGTCTCCCCAAAAACTTTTGAGATAAAAGTTGAAATGTACTTTTGTACAGATTGTGTGTAATCAACGGGTGCGTTAAATTACATTTCACTGCATATATGTATGAAAGTATGTATATGTATGTGACGAATGAACCTCTTGAATCTTGAATCTTGAATCTTAAATGCTTTTTTCTCCTGAAAAGGCCCAAGTTGTGATACCCTTCTCCTCAGAGTTTGAACGCTCATAACAACTCAGTGGTTTTGAAGTATATATGAAGTATTGAAGTTTTGAAGTACATATAGATGTTATGAAAATCAAAGCTGAAACACCGCTTGCCACCTCTTTCATTTCCACCCACCCACAAACATCTGTCCTTGCGCTGTGTAAGGGCAGCGCGCGCTCCGCCCACGGCTCCAGGAAGCGGCGAGGCCGGCGCGAGGGAGGCTGTCACCTCGGTGCACATTATATCTGCATTTGCGTTTTTCACTTTCACGACAGTGGCGTAAAAGTGCAACTGCACTCGGAAGCAAATACCAAAAGTGACACAGTGCTGCTTTAGGGATTGCTGTGCGTGTTACTTGGAGTGGAGGTCGGCTGACGGTGCTGGTCGTGGGGACGGAGGTGAGGGGTTCTCGGGTGGTTTGGTGTGGACCCTTGCTCCGGGGTAGTGGGCCCAATTCAACGTAAGGTTAGTGACAGAGCGCTGCGATGGATGACCTCAGTGAAACGCTCACGCCGGCCCTGGCGGAGGCTGTCGCAGCTTGGTACCAACTAAGCCATTTGGAGCCGGTTCATGGAGATTTATGAGGTTCCCTCCTCCAGCGTAGGGACGGGCGTGAAAGCCCTTCGGCTCGACTGGACTTCTATGTGCAGCCCCCTTGGGATCGGTACAATTACTACCAACAATAACAGAGCCAGTGAAAAATCCCCGTTGCGTGTTATGTGTACCCGGGTTGGGGGTCTCGTCCACGTGTGGAACCATTTCCATTATTTTCAAGTCCCAGTGTTAAAACTTGACAGGTATAAATGCTGTGGTCGCACAGGGAGCGGATCGGCAGCGCCGCCTTTATTAGTGTCCGTGCAGCTACCAGCAGATCTCTGCCCACTGGTAATAGCGTCACTCTAACAGGGTGACTGGGGTTTGTGCAACCAGGCTCATTTGCATAGAAAGCGGCCAATTTGCGCCAAACGCCTGCGTAATACTTTGTTAGAATCCGTGCAAATAGCACCGGCGCAGCTGTTCGCACGGCAGCGCGGTCAGCGATGCATTTCCACGTATAGTTCCACGTATTCATATGTTCACATGGCATAAGGTCAGCTGTGGTGAGGTGTGATGATAGGATGTGAACTTTATCGATCACTGCTTTGAGCCCCGTAGGCAAACAAATGAACAAAGTCTAAAAAATAAATGTGATGACGGGTTATTGCACCAAATAATTCATTACTAAATGAACTACACCACCGTTTTACTTTGATTGCATTTTGAAAAGGTTGCACATTCTGCTTCGATTTAGCTCTGGCTTCGCAGCTGGAAAACCACTTTGAATTTTACAGCAGATTCTTTTAAGAGTGTACATTATTTCGCTCTACTTAACTGATTCCACTCACCAGGTTTTTAAATTATTATGTGGCTGGTCGGGGAAGTTCCTTGTGTTGAAAGTCACTACAAGCCCCCTAAATAAGTAAAAAAAAAAAATAGAAGTCAGCTGTGAATCTGGGAAGGATTGCATGACTCAGTGGATCCAAAGGAAATATTAAATTAGTCAGCGGACAAACACTGTAATCATCATATCACTGAGTTAATCAGTGTCTGAGCTTCTTAAAGGAATTAAAATGTAAAAGTTACATGTACAGTCCCAAAAGGTTTCCCAGTCAGGGGCTGCAGAATAGTCACATTAACTTGAATCTAAAACCTTTTTTTTTATTGGGTTTGAGCAAAAGTTTGAGCAAGACTTTGTAGCAGTGGGCAACAGTTTGTTATTCTAGATGTATAGCGGTGTTCTAATCATCCAACAAAGTCATGGTAATATCATTTAAGTCAAGCTTCAAGTCAGATCAACATGCTGAGAGGAAGTGGAGCCGCCATCTTTTTACCCACGTACTAGTGCATGTGCAGTACGTCGTACGCCGGTTCAGACTCCGTCTGGGTGGAAATTGGGCTCCTCCTTCGACACCAGAGTAAAGAAACTATTAACTACTTGTACATCTGCAGCACTGCTCCACCTGCCACCTGCTGCCACCACACTGCTGTTTGCAGACACACTGTTCATCTCACTCCGTGCTGCTCTGACGGACGTTCCAGGGACGAGGGACGTGCCATCTTCTTATTTCTTATCTCGTCCGTCGTCCTGCCTGTGTGTCTGTGTGTGTGTGTGTGTGTGTACATAAACTACATGCCTCTGGAGTGTATAGTTGGTGCAGATATATGTGGTGTGTAATGTGTGTGTGCAACCAGGATAACCATTAGATACCAGACACAAGCACGCAGACACAAAATAACTCATCAAACAGCTGCTGTCAGAGCTGTGGCTTACTTTGTGTGCAAGTGTGTGCATGTGTGTGTGTGTGTATGTGTGTGTGTGCATGTGTGTGCAGGTGTGTATGTGTGTGTATGTGTGTCTATGCGGGTGTTTGAGTGATGATGCACACTTCAATGGAGGTGTAAGTCCCTACATGTGCGACAACTTGTGTTTTTTGTGTGTGTGTGTGTGTGTGTGTGTGTGTGTGTGTGAGTCTGTGTGAGTCTGTGTGGGTGTTTGAGTGATGATCCACACCTAAGTGGAGGTGTAAGTCCCTACATGTGCGACAACTTGTGTTTTTTGTGTGTGTGTGTGTGTGTGTGTGTGTGTGTGTGTGTGTGTGTGTGTAATCAGGAAGTTAATGTCTCTGTACTGGAGCTTGTTTTATGATGTTTAGTTGGTGGTTTTTATCTTCTGTAGCCTCCCGTGTTGCTCTGCAGGAGACGACACATTGTTCAGATGAAGTATATTTTAGAGTGTGTGTACCTCCAAGTACTACTGCATCTCTTCTAACTCTCTGTTCCTACCCGTCTGTTCCTACCCCTCTGTCACTCCCCCTCTGTAACTACCCCTCTGTTCTTACCCCTCTATATCTACCCCTCTATTACTACCCCTCTGTAACTACCCCTCTATTAATACCCCTCTGTAACTACCCCTCTGTTCTTACACCTCTGTCACTACCCCTCTGTTATTACCCCTCTATTACTACCCCTCCTTTCCTACCCCTCTATTATTACCCCCCTGTTGCTTCCTAGCCCTCTGTTATTACCCCTCTATTACTACCCCTCTATTCCTACCCCTCTATTACTACCCCTCAATTACAACCCTCTATTCCTACCCCTCTGTTGCTACCCCTCTGTTATAGGCTTGGGCAGATCGTCTATCGATTGACATTGATGACGGACAATTTTTTTTTAAACCCTCTATGAAAAATGGGAGCATTGAAACGGTGCTAGTGCAGTTTACTGTGTTATGAAACTGGAGCGGAGAGGGAGGGAGGGAGGGAGAGGGAGGGAGGGAGGGAGGGAGAGAGGGAGGACGGAGGTTCTCGTCCTCTCCCCTCAGAGCTGTGGAGTAGCCACTGGTGGTGGGATCCCACTTGCCCTCTCTACAGTCCCGTGCAGAGACTTCAGGAGGCGCAGGTGCTGCAAAAAAAATGGGGCTTGATGCCATTTGCCCAAGATGTTGATCATGAGACATTGATCTAGTATCTCTCACAGCAGGACCAGGGTTGCATGGAAGCGGGTTCGGGTTTCCCTTCAATTAGTAACAAGCCCTGCGACTGACGGAGGCCGAGTGAACGGGGTTCATTATTTAAGTGCACTCAGGGCCGTATGGGGGGGGGGTGGGGGGCCGGGGGGCCGGATCCGAGCGGGGCCAGGGTCCTTGGGCTGCTGAGCATGTTGCTTTTTACGCCCCTTCTCCGCCGGCCCCGCGACACTATCTGCATGAATTATTCACCTTTGTTTTGTTTTTGTTGTTTTTATGTTGCTGTGTTTGGCGGCGCTCTGCGGCTCCTGCAAGTCCCAACACGACGCACGTAGAGCGCTGTCTGTCCGTCTGCCTGCCTGCCTGTCTGTCTGTCCGTCTGCCTGCCTGCCTGTCTGTCCGTCTGTCTGCCTGCCTGTCTGTCTGTCTGTCTGACTGCCTGTCTGTCCGTCTGCCTGCCTGCCTGCCTTTCTGCCTGCCTGTCCGTCTGTCTGCCTGCCTGTCCACCTGCCTGCCTGCCTGCCTGCCTGCCTGCCTGCCTGCCTGTCTGCCTGCCTGTCCGTCTGTCTATCTGTCTGTCTGCCTGCCTGCCTGCCTGCCTACCTGCCTGTCCGTCTGCCTGTCTATCTGTCTGTCTGCCTGCCTTCCTGCCTGCCTGCCTGCCTGCCTGCCTGTCTGTCTGCCTGTCTCTCCTTCTTTCTGTGGCCGTACACCCTGGGAACCCGCACTCTGGGGGTCGCAGGAGTGCACGTGTCCAGCTTTCCCCTCACAAAATATGTTTAAGAAGCGTCTCGTCTGCCCGAGCGGAGGAACGAGAACCGAAACGAACCCCAGAAAACACGCACAATTCATTTGGACCATTCATCATTACAAGTAGATTTATTGAGAGCGACTACGGTGACGCCCAACGTTAACTTTAATAATGTTGAATGCGTAACTTATTTAAAGTCCAGTTCCAATGAGGCCGGTTTGCCATGAACAGTGAGCGGCTTCAGGAGTTTCACAACCAAAATTCATCACAATCGCTGAAAAACTGAAAAAAACGGAATCGTTTTGCGGGGGGGCGGAGCCTTTCCCAGGCGGTTTCTGACTCCCATAGAAATGAACGAGACCTCCGGCAACCGTGCTCCTTATTTCCTTCTTTCCTCATTACTTTGAAGCTTTTTTTCCACGCTCTTTTTCTTCCCTTCTCTCCATCCTTCTCCTTCTCTCTCCAAGTCTTTGTTATTTCTTTCCTTATTTATATTCTCTCTGCACATCCTCCTCGTTCACGTTCTCCCCTGTCTCCGCACCCGGGGCAGAGCGACAGAACGGCGTCGGGATTACACAGATTTGTCAAACAGATTCTGAATTATGCATCCTGTCTTTCAAAGTCCTAAAACTCCACTTGAGCGAATGCAAACCAGTGTGTTTGTGATGTGAGGACCCTCCGAGCTGGATAATTAAGGAGTCTTCTCCGCCGCAAGACAACAGAGTTAAACTTGCATCCCGGCCCGTAGCCTGCCACCATGCATTATGTATGGCAGCCGGCGGCGGGATGAAGGACAGCACCTGTGATTTGGGTTTCTGTTCACTCAGACGGCGTTTCATGAGGCTTTGGCAGGTTTTATTTTTCTTACTCATGTACATTTTATATTTCTACTTTTTGATTTTTACACAGAGTAAATGAGTGACATACAGACTCGAACAGAACTGACACATGGTCCCGTGTCCTGCGTCATGCGTCCTGCCTTCTGGGTTCTGCTTCCCGCGTCCCTTGTCCCGACTCCCGCCATCCGCGTCCCACTTCCCGAGTCCCGCATCCCGCGTCCAGCATCCCGTGTCCCGCCTCCTACGTCCCGCGTCCTGTGTCCTGCGTTCTGCGTCCCGCATCCCGTGTCCCACCCCCTGTGTCGCGCATCCTGCACTGCATTTAATCCGCCAACAGATTAAATGCAGCCGGTGATGTTGGTTCTACAAGTACCTCCGTTGCATTTCCCCATCCAAGATTTTATTGGACAAGATTTGTCAACCTATAAAGTGACACAACACAGAATCCAGGGACTCCCCTGCGTGTTTAAACTACGAATAAACTACCAAAGGAAAGGTGTCTGCCCTCTGTTTAAAGTGACTTCTGAGAAACAATATTATTCACCCAAAATGCGCAAAGACACTCGTTCCCCATGAGCTTCATTGGCAGTTTTTGTGGTGATGCACCAAACACGACTGTGATCGAAGAATTTGTTCTGTTTGGTCTGACGGTGGCAGCTTGTTGGGAAACTTTTATTCCGCCCAAACAGTTTCAGTAAGAATCTGTTTCTGACAACATTTGCCGTTATAAATAGACAGGGCGACGGACAATGAATGATTTAAATGTTTGTTCCCAGCAGTTTATAAATTCCGCCTCAATCTCCACCAGGGAAAACAGTGGAGGTCAGTGACTGGATGATGTAGTTCTTACTGCAATGATCTTTGCAGCAAGTGAATTTCTTTAAAAACTCCAAATACCCACATATCCCTCTGTCATACTGCATCATAGAGGAGAACAGATGCAAGAAATGATTATAACAAATAAACAAACAGTACAACCAAGGTTTGCTGAAACATAGAGGAAATACTCAAGGTTGGGGCTGTTTTTGTGAGGTTGCCTCTTTTTACCTCCACTTGTCCTTGTTCCAAAACCTATTAGTGTCAGAGCTCGCTGTCTCTCCCTCTCCCCGTCTCCCATCATGGTTTATGCATTCCCCTCATTCTGGTCACGGAGAGGTCATCTGATTCATTTATTTTGTTGCTGCCCTGTGCTCTAAAAGGTCACCTTTATTAACTTGCCTGCAATGAAATCTCACCTCGATTCCTGCTGCTGACCCCGTTCAGGGGGTCAGTGGTATTTATACAGGGGTCCATAACCGCCCGAGCAGAACGCCCGCCAATCATCTGCGTGATTGAATTGTTTTTTTTGTCCGCCGTCTCGTCGGATCCTTCGAGCTCATTGAGTTTCATTTGACCTCTCAGTTTCCATCAGATTCAAGTCCAAAATGACCTTCCATTTCTGGCCTAGGAATCGCCCTTTTAATACAAAATGAACCTTCTGTTTGTAAATGGATGTAAATATTAACCACCCACGAGCTCAATGTCTGAGACGGTATTTGAAGGCTCTCTGTCCAGCTGTCTGAGTCCAGAGGTCCAGCTCCCACCTCCTGCTTCATGAGTTTAATTTTGCTTTGTGGCGGAATTTCCCTTTAACGTTTGTCTGACCTATAAGGACTTCAGCTTTAGTTCGTGTCTGTGGAGGACCCTGGTTCTGGGGCGGCCCGCTCGGAGGACAGGAAGCTTTTAGGCAGGCGTCCATGATCGACTGCCTGAGGGGTATGGGCTGTGACCGGGGGGGCAGCTCGGTTGTATAGGCGCACAGAGGCCGGTGTTATAACTGGTCATTTGTCACGTCTTACACCCAGCGCCCGTAATTGGATCAGAGGCCTGGGGAAAAGTCTTGTTGATAATCAACGTTTCCTCTTTAATTCCATGCTGTTTGTGGGCCGAGGCAGAAGCAAAAAAGGCTTACATTGGGACATTTGGACATTTGGACATTTGGACTTACTTTGCACTTAACAATGCCGGCTCTGTGACAAGAAAGAAAAATGGCTCTATACAAACTATAGATCTGCCTGGCTGCCAGCCGGCTCGTATTGAGGAGGCCTGCATGATGGATAACTGAGGGCAGCGTGATTCAACCCCTGATGAAACCAGCAACAAGCTAAAGTTTCCGCTTGTCTTCGAAACGGCTTGAATTTAGGCCAAAGCTCAAATTAAAATCTGATTCTCTGGTTGAGAGGGTGAGGGCGAGTTTTAAGGTGTCCTTCAGCTGCGGGGACTTTGCCTGTTTTGCAGCTCGGTTTGCAGGAAATGTACATATTATCAGTCCAGCGGTTAAGGGAGTAGGTTGCCGGGGAAAGCAGTTAAATGTCAGCAGGTGAATATCATTTTGAGTGCCTTTATGTTGCCATTTCTTTGCCCAAACAGCAGCGACGTGCAGCTGCTGCCCTCCAGAAAAAGCTCCTAGCATGTGCAGTGAAAGGTGAACTCACTGCCGGCCTTTGCACCGAGGTCTCGATGTGCGACAAGGAGATGTTTGAGATGAGATGTGATTAGATGCGGTGCACCAGTTTCATGTACTTGAAATCTTAACTTGTACTTGTTGGTGTTTCTATTGATGTTTTCAACCACTAGGGTGCAAATGAAGCTTGCTGTCGACCCCAACCAGACACAGACGCACCGACTCTTAGACTCTACAGGAGTCTCTCTTGGTTGAAGTGAATTCTCCATAAGAGACCCCGACAGCCTTTCCCCTGAGGAGAACCTGGGGGCCTCTGCTGTGGCCCCGTCTCTCCCAGGCCCCGTTGAGGCTGACTGAGGTTAAGTCAAGTCACGTCAAGTCAATTTTATTTATAAGGCACACTTAAAAACCGCCAGAGTTGACCAAAGTGCTGTACAGCATGAGTTAAAACAGTGTGCAATGTAACAGACGATAACTCAGAGCACAGAAGATAAAAAGGTGTGCACGATACGCCGAAAGATTCTAAGCATGTGAGTTAACAGCATGTGGATTAAAACAGCATAAAATATAAGAAGCAGACAGACAATAACACAGAGAACAGAAGATGAAAAGACGTGCATGATATTCTGAGCGATTTTAAAATGATTGGAAGGCCCGGGAGAGGAGGTGTTTTCTCAGCCTGCATTTAAAAGACCGAACAGGGAAGGGCCGGCCGCTCCACAGCCTTGGGGCAGCAGCAGAAAAAGCACCATCGCCCATTTGCTTCAACCTGGTTCGTAAGACGGGGGAGTAAGAAGCATCTGGTCAGAGGATCTAAGTGACCGAGAAGTGGAACAGGGCCACAGGAGGTCAGAGGTGTAACGGTGGTACCATTCCACCTTCGACCTCCGACCTCTGCTGAAACGGGCAACAGTGGCACAGCAGGTGGCGCCAGCCGTCCAGTGATTACAGGGTTCCGAGTTCAATCCCCGGCTCGTCCTGGCAGCACGTCAAAGTGTCCTCGAGCAAGACGCTGAACCCCTAACTGCGCTCAATGAACTGGTGTGCGCCTTGCAGTGTTGGCGCTGCCATCGATGTATGAAGGGGTGAATGTGAGGTGTGTACTGTAAAGCACCTTGAGGGGGGGCAAGACTAGGAAAGCGCTACATGAGATGCAGTCCATTTACCGTTTAAACAGGGAGCGTTAAATAAAGTGGTCAACACTTTGGTAAAGGGCTGCACCTCAATAACACAGGCAATAAGAGCAGCTATACAGGAGTTTGGGGACTGGCTGGCAGTCCAGCAATCAATGTAGTCCAGCAACAACCAGGCATGGGGGAAGAATGGCCTCAAACAATCAATCAGATAAGCAATGGACTCGGTCGCATTATTCAACATCACAGACGGGGAAAAAAAACAAGATGGCCATGCTGTTGCCTGGGGCCACTTTGAAGGAGATTAAACGAGTCTACGGGGTTTTCAAAATCCCTTTCCAAAGGTCTCGGCGGGCAACAGACATGATTATTAGAAAACACCAGGAATTAGGATTCTATCCCATTTAGGCATAATTGAGGCCAGCAACTCTTGCGTAAAGTTCTCGCTAGATTTAGGCGGCCTATACACCACGGCAAAAAGCGCCGGCTTTGACAGTTTAACTTCAAATAATTGTAGTTTGAAAGTGGAGTAAGAGTTGGCGGTCAAGGCGTCAGCAGCTTTTAAATAATAGAGGCTAGACAGAGGTGGTGTGATCCATCACGTAGCTCCCCAGATTGAATTTGACTCAGTAATAGCTTTAGTTTTCTATCTGCGGCTCAACAGCGCTGAACCAGGCTGGCCCAATTCTGGCCCAATTAGGTTCTGCTAAGTGTGGCAGACCTCCACCCTTCTCAGTTTCCCTCACCTGAACGGAAAACCGCTGCAACCACCAGTTCAGTTTGCTTCCCTTTCCTTTCCTTTCCCAACCGTTTGTCTGAAATTGGATTTTACTTGAATCTCAGGTGAGTTTTTGATTTTTTTTTGTTCATCCAATGAGAGTGGACTGGGTATGCACACTCTTGCAGCCTGGCCTGGCTTCAGGTTGACACCACAGCTCCCGTCTGGTTTGAGGAACTTTGCTGGAGTGATTGCAAAGTTAGTGCGTGGTTCGGTGGGTCGGAGAAAGGCACAATCAAGGAATTTTACGGGATATCAATAAAGACGTCAAAATACAGTAATTTACACCATTTTGGATGAGGTGATGCATCGTAGTTCTAAACATTGGTAGTTCTGTTTGCGTGGCTGAGCTGTGAGCTTCCACTCTGTTGGCATTTAATCAATAAATCCCAAGTATAGGTCCCTGTAGGGGACGTGTCCCACAGGGGCGACAGACCGATGGAGGCGGATTGGATAATTTGCTGCCACAGCCAGCTCCAGTTGTCTGTTATATAGGCCCCCTGGCCCTGGTCTGTCTAGAGGCACGCAAAGTAATAGCAAGTGCAGATTTAATGGGATACGGTGGCTTTCCAACAAGGCGACTGGTTTAAGGGGTCAACTTCATTTCATGTCATGGTCCATTCAGAAGGTAGAGGCGCGGCAGGATTTAGAATTGAATGTAACCGGGCTCGTCCCCTGTGACCTGGGCTGAAATGAACTCACATGCTAAGTTGTCTTTGGCAAACTGGCCTCAGCTCCCCCAAAGCGTTCTACTTATACTATGACTGACAGCCAGGGCTGGGCGATTTATCATCTTTGAGCGGAATCGCACCATCATGACATTACGACATCTCCGTGTTTAAAGGACAATATTGTAGTGTAGATTAACAACGCTTGTTCTTATATCTTTATATCACACTCACTCATTGTTTGTTATGGTGCTCAGTGGGAGGTTGGCCTGCTTTTGCTGTGTTCATCAGTTATGGGAGTTCTGCCTTGTTATCATTCTTGTGGGCTTTCTCTGAACCAGCGCCCACATATCACAATCTCAAAATGTGGTGAGAATGACAGTTCCTACAGCTGGCATTGAGTTGGACAAAAAGGCTTTTGTTCGTGAGTTTGCTGCACCTTTGGGAGGGAACTTCAACCGACTTGCGCTTCCTCCAGAGTGGCATACTTAGCACGCCAAATAAGTGTTAAGTTTGTCTGAAACCATAGTTTGCTCAGCTGCTGTCTAGAAAGTACCAGGACCGTGAAATACGGTAGGTAGTACGCAAACACTGCGCGTTGGTATGAACGACCCATAATGCATTGTGACACGTCTCTGTGATGATGTCATATGTTCACAAAGTATTTTTCCTTGCAAACTCATTTACTCTAGATCATAGTAGGCACATGTAGTATATAGTATGTAGTATGTCATTTCCGACGCAGCATTCTTCATGTGAATATACATATACCCATCGTTAGTAGGGATCTTAACAATCAATTGACTATCCATTAATTGCTAATAAGAATTTAATCAAAGAAGATTTTGTCTTATCAATAAGAACTGAACAATCTGTGGTTTTGTTGTTGCTGTAACAACCGGAGTGTTTGGGCCGCAGGACGTTCCGAGAATAAAAATACCCAGCCATGAGGTAGCAGTACTCACCAGAATGAGAAAGAAATGCCCAGTGGAGCAGGAAGTAGAAGTAGACGGAGGCTCTCAGAACAACGACCAACGACCAACATGTCTGCGCCGTCGATGCCGAGGAGGAAACTGTTGGTTGTTGCTCAACAACTGACGCTGCATTCAGGTGGAAACGGGAAAACGACGGCAAAACCCATCAAGGGATGTGTTGCTATGGTGACGGCAATACAATATATGACACTAACTTATTTTGTGTCTGTTATCACACATAAGAATTTTGGTAATATTTAGTCATTTTATTAGAATCTCGTTGCCCACATCTGCACCAGACCTGATCTGCTCCGTAACATCAGACTCATTACGTCACAGAGGACTGAAAAAAGTTAAAATATTCAGCTCACGCTAAGGCGGGTGCTTAAATATTCCCGCATACGTGAAGCATCTCGGCGAGGCCTGCCCGAGGCCACCACGGGAAAAATCGAGTGAAATGAGGGGAAACGAAAATCTCAGAGGTGTGCGATTCAGGATATTCCTTTGAATCTGCATCTCAAATTGTAAGATCAGGGGATTTAATGCTCCTGAGAAGAGGTTAGAGGTTAGGGTTAGGTCACTTCAGGGTTACTGGTCACTAACTGGATTTCAACAGTTTTAAGCCACTTGGAGGATGGATCGGCTTCGTCGCGGTACAAAAGCACTCAGCGGCCGCAGTGTGGAGCTGTCGCACGGCCCTGCAAAACAGAAGAAGAAGAAAGAAACAGTCTTTAATCGTCACACGACACTCCACAACACATGCTTGCACACACACATGCTTGATGGTGGCCGGTGAAATGGATCCTCTGCTTTTGACCCATCCTGGTTTGTCCTTCCTCCGGGGCCACAGCCAGGAGCAGTGGGCAGCGTACGTGGACGCGCCCGGGGACCAGGTGATAAGTGTCCATCGCTGGTCAGACCATGATGGGTGCATGTTTTTGGTGGGGGTCCTTACTGACGTGAGGTGGAGGAAACCCCATGTGAGCACGGGGAGAACATGCAAACTCCACACAGAAAGGCTCCTGTTTGGGAGATAACCCGCCGGAGCACGGTGCCAACAGCGCCCCAGGCGGGAATCGAACCCAGGACCTTCTTGCTGTGAGGCAGCAGTGCAATGCACTGCGCCACCGTGCTACCAAAACAGTTCAAGCACCACGGGAAAAACAACGACCCCAAGCTAGATTCAAGTTTGATGCGCAACCCTAAAGTGAGAACCTTCTGGGAGCTCAGATGCTGATTGGGTGGGGGAGCATGGAGATGTCATTGTTTTGTTGGCACCATCCGCTCAGTCGAGCACATCGACAAAAGTCTTCCCGAGATTCTGGCTCCATTTCCTTTCCTTTTTTATTTCTCTGTGCCTGCAACGCACGCTTTGGTTTCCAGATCCTTTATATTTGACGGAGCAGCGGGGTAGAGCAGGCGAGGCGGGACATTCTGTTTGTTTTGACCTTGAAGGACCTGAGGATGGAAAACCGCTTCACCATGGGTGGAGTCTGGGGCCTGGGGTAGAACTCCACCACTTTGCGGTATCGACCGACTTGCGTTCACGGTGTCGAGTCTTGAAACATCCTGTGACGTCCAAAAACAAATTCCAAAATGTTGTTTTTTTTTAAAGCAGAATATGAATGTTTGAATCAGTATTTCCAGTATAAAAAAAGTCACAAAAGTGCGTATCCCAAATTATCTTCCATTAGTGTGAACTACTTTGATTTACAGTGATCGCCAGAAAACATTAAAACAAAATGGGCAAACCACACACCCACACTGGTAAACGCCCCCACATCCGCTGCCTCACATGTAGGTGTAACATCACACTTGACGTGTGTCATTTGTGACACGTCACTGACTTCTCTAAATTAAAAAAAAAAAAAAATGAATCTACCATTTAGTATTTACCTTCTGGAATCCGTGGTAATTCAGAAAGAGATGAGAGGAGTTGCTGAAGCTGTAAGAACAGATTAAAAACCCACCCAGCGTAGAACATGGATCCAGCTCCAGCGTGTCCACGGTTTAAAGACATCTGTGCCCCCCCCCAAACACAAAGTGACCTCTGCAGGAGCGCCCCAGCCACCCCAGTGAGGGGCCGATCAGTCATTCAGCCGAATCCCATTTATGGACTGGAAGACGTTATCTGCGAGCACGGGGGCCCTGGAATATTGATTGATCTGCAGCTTATAGCTCGCCTTTAGACACGCCGCGCTCCCAGTAACTGATTGATTGCAGCTGCGCCGGGGGAGTATGGCTAATTGATAGCAATTTTTTCACGAAACTTCATACTTTGTGCCTTTGCTGTATTTCATTGTCTACTTGGCCGAGGCAGTGAGGCTCTCCTCCTTCCACAGTGGTGTTTAACATCCTGGGTTCTGCTGTCTGGTGGGAGGTTGGGCTGTCACGCTCCGTTCACCTGAGGTGAAGCTCGTCAGGTGGCAGCGCCGAGGCTGACGGCGCCGACTGCGCTGACGCCGTCAAGTCGGAAATGACCCAATTTGTGAACACAAAAACAGTTCTGTCAGACACGATGTTCAAAAAGCACAAATGGTATTCATTTATGCTCATAGCTTTTATGTATATGTGTGTGTGTGTGTGTGTGTGTGTGTGTGC
>NC_137203.1:2565454-2582954 GCF_960531495.2 Zeus faber
CAAAGTCAAGCCCAAGAGGCAACAACAGAACAGATGGCCGTATTGACCTGCAGCAACGTGGGGGCAGCCGCTCCAGTTGCCATGTCTGTCTACTGTGTTCTCTAACTCTTTTTCCAACTTTGCTTTCACTTTCAACTCTTTTGACTGCACGCATTGTGTGGTTCTCTCTTCATCCTATGGATATGGCTTTTTCTTATCTGCAAGACGGTGGCGGAAACCTTGTTCATTCAAGGGAACAGCTGCTCTCACTCCCAAATGTGGGGCACGCTGGCGATGTTTACCCCATAGTGGCGGAACGTCCCTGTCCGCTCTCACAGCACGGAATCCTGGTAAATCTACCAGGCAGTTCTCGCACGCCATTACTGTGTACATCCCTCCACGGCGCACGCAGAGACGATGGGGGACGTCCTTCACCCCACTATCGTGAGGCTACAAACACACGTCGGCGCCATTTTAACTATGGGTTGGGCAAGTTCAAGTTCAAGTTCAAGAGCTTATTTGTCACATATATACAAGGGTCATAAAACAGAAAATGATTCAAAACAATGTGTCGTTAAAACAAATTAGCATTAATGCGTTATTAAAGCATATATATATATATATATATATATATATATATATATATATATATATATATATATATATATATATATACACACACACCGATCAACATTAAAACCATTGATAGGTGAAGTGAATAACATTGCTCATCCAATGTCGTTCCAATGCCACCTGTCAAGGGGTGAGGTATATGAGGCAGCAAGTGAAGAGTGAGTTGTTGAAGTATAAAAATGGGCGTGGTAAGGATCTGAGCCACTTTGACAAGGAGCACATTGTGATGCTGGACGACTGGGTCAGAGCATCTCCACAAGCACAGGTCTTGTGGCTGTTCCCTCTGTGCAGTGGTTACTACCAAAAGTGTCCAAGGAAGGACGACCGCTGAACCGGCGACAGGGTCATGGGGCCCAAGGCTCATTGATGCACGTGGGGAGCCAGGTCTAGCCCGTCTGGTTGGATCCCACAGAATAACTAGTTTAGCACAAAGTGTTGAAACAGTGAATGTTGCTATGATAGAAAGGTGTAGAACACACAGTGCATGGCAGCTTGCTGCGTATGGGAGCGCTCACAGTGTCCATAGTGACCCCTGTCCACCCCTGAAAGCACCTACAATGGAAACGTGAGCATCACAACTGGACCATGGAGCAATGGAAAAAGGTGGAGGTCTGATGAATTTCTTCTACATCATGTGGATGGCCGGGTGCAGGTGCGTTGTTTACCTGGGGAAGAGACGGCACCAAAGTGCATTATGGGAAGAAGGCACAGTTGCCAGTGAAAGCAGTGTGATGCTCTGGGCAATTTTCTGTTGGGAAACCTTGGGTCCTGACATTCATGCGGATGTTACTTTGACAGGTACCACCTACCACCTGCAGCTTCAAATACCTGGGAGTTGCAGCTTCAAATACCTGGGAGTCCACGTCACAGAGGACTTAACATGGACTGTACATACAGACACTCTGGTGAGGAAGGCGAGGCAGCGTCTTTACCACCTCAGGCAGCTGAGGAAATTCCGGGTCTCGGTGAGGATCCTCAAGTCCTTCTACTGTGGAGCAGTGGAGAGCATCTTGACAGGCACCATCACTGCCTGCTTTGGGAACTGCACTGCTCAGGACAGATGGGCCCTGCAGAGGGTGGTGCGTTCAGCTGAACGTACCACTGGAACTACCCTCCACTCCCTGCAGGACTTATACACCAGGAGGTGTAGTAGCAGAGCTGCAGGATCATGAAGGATCCTCACCACCCCAACAACGGACTGTTCCAGCTGCTGCGGTCGAGCAAGAGCCTCCGCAGTCACACAGCGAGAACAGAGAGACTGAGACGGAGTTTCTTCCCTCAAGCCATAAGAACTGTCAACGCTGACCTCACCAGGGGTCCTCACTGAGCCATGCACTAGGCTCCACTACCTTCTGTACTGTATGTAGCATACTGTACCGCATACTGTGTCACTGTTCAGGTTGTTCGTGACGCCGTATTGCTGCGCCGTACTGTTGTATACTGTGCTGTATTATCCCAAACACTACCTCACTTTATTCACATGCCACTTTAATTCACATATCTGTATATACATAATTGCCTATTCCATAAACATAAGCATATTCCCTCTATCTATTCCATTTTATTTCATTTTATTTTATCGTATTTTATTTTATTCCATATATTTTTATTTTTATTCCATAAGTATTCGAATTACTGTATTACGTTTTAGGAGTCAGTTTGTTGGTCTATTAGAAATAAATTTTTCCAGGACATATTGTGTGTTATCACCGGGTGCGTTGCATTACATTTCACTGCATATATGTATGAAAGTATGTATATGTATGTGACGAATAAACCTCTTGAATCTTGAAACTTGAATCTACCTACACATTGCTGCAGACCAAGAACACCCCTTCATGGCAATGGTATCTTTCAGCAGAATAATGTGTCCTGCCATGCTGCAAAACTTGTTCTGGAATGGTTTAAGGAACATGACAAAGAGTTCGAGGTGTTGACTTGGCCTTCCAATTCCCTATATGTCAGTCATCTGTGGGATGTGCTGGAACAACAAGCCTGATCCGTGGGGACCCCACCTCACAACTTCCAGGACTTAAAGGATCTGCTGCTAATGTCTTGGTGCCAGATACCACAGGACACCTTCAGATTCTGGTGGAATCCATGCCTCCACGGGTCACAGCTGTATTGGTGGCAAAAGGGGGAGCTACACAATATTAGTGGTGGTTTTAATGTTGTGGCTGATCAGTGTATATATATATATATATATATATATACACCAATAATAAC
Source organism: Zeus faber (assembly GCF_960531495.2). Taxonomy (NCBI): domain Eukaryota; kingdom Metazoa; phylum Chordata; class Actinopteri; order Zeiformes; family Zeidae; genus Zeus; species Zeus faber. Next base: position 2,568,293 of record NC_137203.1, read on the forward strand.
AAGATATAACAAGGAAGCACCTGCATCAGCAAACTACCACCATCGTACCCCTATGTCCACGTAGGGAGATTCCATTCACTTAAAAAGTCACAGCATCCGTTTTCAAAATGGAATTCGATGGTACATTTCTGAATCTGAATCATTTCTGTCCTTAGTTTTTCATTAGCGAGCTTTGGCTTCAGATTCTTCACTGACATCTCCAACCCCCCCAGCTCCACTTATTTGGGCCCGTCTTACTGAAGCACAAAGGCTCTCTTGTTGAGCTTCTATTGAACGTCCCCTTGGAGCCGGGGCTTTGGCAGCCGTTCTGGACAGTGCGTGTTCTCCCACTGGTGTTGTTTCATGAGTGAAGTGTCACTTTACAAGGAGTTGTTGTTGGACGTGAAGAGATGGGGGAGGCTGGCGGTCCTCTGGAGGGCAGGGCAAGGGGGGGCGTTGGGGGGCTACCTACCCCCAATGTTTGCCTAAGCTCTTCATGTACGACTGGGGCTGCCACTTCTCTCTCTCTGATACATTTTATGCCATTTTGTCACTGTATAAGCTTACAATTGTGGAATGATGCATGTCTACCTATTGCAGCAAGAGTTATCTATTGACATGGAATATTGCAACAAAGCAATACCAGAGTATACAGTTAATTTACCTCAACCAAACCAGTGGAAACACAGCTAACTGGCATCATTCATTTGCTTTTGAAATATGGATGGAAGCATCGTGGATGTCTGTTGTCTTTTGCGGTCAAAACCAACAGCCTTTCAGGTCAGCTGGTTGGATGATGTATTAGTACTGGTGCTGCTGCTGCTACCGCTACTGCTACGGTCCTCATCAGGGTAGAATTTAAATGAAATCTCATCTCTTTCTGTGTTCATGAAGTACAGCAAAGCCTCGTTAGTAGTACTTTAGAACGTTGTGAAAGGTACCGTTGTTGTGCCAGGGCCGAAACCGTGACGCAAGACGGTACTAAACAACTTGCGGACGTCACGGAAGTAGCACACGCGTGAAAAAGACCTCCACATTTAAACAAAACCACAAACAAACCATCACAAAGGGTTTCTATAGCAACCAACGAAGCATGACTGGATGATTTGTCCACCGATTTGAAATGCTGGAGTGTGTGTGTGTGTGTGTGTATGTGTGTGTGTGTGTGTGTGTGTGTGTGTGTGTGTGTGTGTGTGTGTGTGTGTGTGTGTGTGTGTGTGTGTGTGTGTGTGTTCAGATCCCATTCACTGTGTCTTTTTAATCAATTTAAAACCTCTTACCCCACAGTTTCTTCTCCTCTTTTTTTTCCTCCATCTTCTTCTGTCCATCCATCCTCTGTCTCATAAAAGGTTCCCCTGCATCGTCAAATAAAAAGGTTTTTCTGTTCTCCCTTTTCCACTCCTTCTACTTTGTCTGTCTGTCTGTCTGTCTGTCTGTCTGTCGGTCGGTCTGTCTGTCTGTCCCTCTCTCTTAGATTATCACAGGGGAATCGTTTCATACTCTTCAAACCATAATAATCGTAGACGGAGTAAAACTGAAAAACTGTCTGTCCCTCCCTCCCTGTCTCCCTGTAGGACGCCAGTCAGTGGTCTCCCGCTCCGTGCACGGTGTGTGTGTGTTCAGGGGGGAGTGTGTCCTGCTCTCCTCCCCCCTGCCTCCCCCTCAGCTGCCCCGCCGACCAGAGCCCCATCACCCCTGCCGGACAGTGCTGCCCAAAGTGTGCCCGTCACGGAGGTTGGTGCACGCGCAGCGCTGGCATACCCACCATTTGATTGAATGACATTATCTAACATTACATTTCATAGCATTTCATTGCATTACACTACTTAACGGTGCATTACATTACCTAAAAATTACATTAACTTCCATTACATTACATTGCATTACATTACTTAACGTTGCATAAAATTACCTAACAATGCATTATATTAACTTCCATTACATTACATTGCATTACATTACATTTCATTACATTACTTAACATGACATTACAGCACTTGCCATTACATTTCATTACATTATATTATATTAACTTACATTACATTTCCTAACAGTACATTACATTACCTTAGATTACATTACATTACCTTCCATTACATTACATGACATAACATTACATGACCTAACATTACATTACCTTAGATAACATTACATTACCTACCATTACATTACATTACCAACCATTACATTACATCAACATAATTACATTGCATTACATTAGCTTACATTACCTTACACATATCACTTTACATTGCCTTGTAACACATGACATTACATTACATAATACATTACATAACATTACATTATCTAACATTACATTACCTTGCGTAACATTACATTCCAGTACGTTACCTAACATTACATTACAATTTATTACATTACATTACCTAACATTACCTTACATGACAGGCTTAAAGGGTTAGGGTTAAAATACTAATGTATACTGATGGATGAATATTAATGTTCACAAACAAATCGAGAATAAGATAAAATGAATAAAGAAAAAATAGTGTGATAGTGTAAGTGTAATAATAAAAAATACAGATATCGAAACAGGAAACAAGATTGCTTATTAAAGCAAGAAGACACAAATTCAAAATATACAGGTATGTTTGATGGCAGAATAAGAGAGCTGTATAGTATGCAATGGCATGGTTATAGGATTAATATAAATATTTCATCCATTTATTTTATTTTATTTTTTATTTTTATTTATTTATTTATTTATTTATTTATTTATTTATTTATTCATATTTCATCCATTTCTAACACCAGTGGCAATTATAAGTTAGTGTTTTACTACAAACATGTCATCCATAACATGGAGCCTGAGTATTATGTGAGCGGCTCCACACGCATTTCAATCAGACATCTGGGATGTGGCCTATTTGTTAATCTCTTATCCCAAACTCTCTGCATGTACAACAAGCCTGTAGCTGCAGCTTATATTGTGTCAGAATCAGAATCGTCTTTATTTGCCAAGTTTACACGTACGAGGAATTTGTCTTGGTGTTCGGTTTATACAGGAAACGTAGATGTAAAGTACAGCAACAGGAAAACAATAAGTCAAATATATAAAAACATGTCAAAGACGTTTTTCTTATCTAAAGTTGTACAGTTTGTGCAGGAATGTGCAAATATTCAGTATAAAGTATAATAGTATTTGCAATGTGCACGGAGAAGAGTCCAGAAGAATGAGGAATGTGTGTTAATGTAAGGCATTGACGAAGCCATTCAGCTGAAGACGTAGAGCTCTGTGTAGTGTCTATGGGGGGAGAGGGGGTGAGGGTCAGTTTCAGTAGGGGTCCCGGCCCTTGTTGATGAGGTTAGTTGCAGACGGGAAGAAACTGTTGTTGTGGGGAGAGGTTTAGAGGTCTAGAGGTGTAGAGGTTTAGAGGTGTAGAGGTCTAGAGGTGTAGAGGTGTAGAGGTGTAGAGGTGTAGAGGTTTAGAGGTTTAGAGGTGTAGAGGTATAGAGGTCTAGAGTTTTAGAGGTTTAGAGGTTTAGAGGTTTAGAGGTTTAGAGGTCTAGAGGTGTAGAGGTCTAGGTCTTGTTGGAGCAGCCTCCTGCCAGAGGGAAGAGGTTCACACAGCTTGTGTCCTGGGTGGAAGGGGTCAGCCACCATCTCACCTGCACGCCTCAGGGTCCTTGAGGCATACAGTTCCTGGAGGCGTACAGGTCCTGAAGGCGTACAGGTCCTGGAGGCGTACAGGTCCCGGAGAGATGGCAGATTGCAGCCAATCACCTTCTCAGCAGAGCGAATGACACGCTGCAGTCTGCCCTTGTCCTTGGTGGTTGCAGCAGCATACCAGATGGTGATGGAGGAGGTGAGAATGGACTCAGTGATGGAGGTGTAGAAGTGCACCATCATCGTCTCTGGCAGCTTGAACTTCCTCAGCTGCCGCAGGAAGTACGTCCTCTGCTGGGCTTTTTTGACGATGGAGCTGATGTTCAGCTCCCACTTGAGGTCCTGGGAGATTTTGGTTCCCAGGAAGCGACAGGACTCCACAGAGTCGACTGGGGAGTCACACAGGGTGATGGGGGTAAGTGGTGCAGCGTTCTTCTTGAAGTCCACAACCATCTTCACTGTCTTCACAGCGTTGAGCTCCAGGTTGTTCTGGCTGAACCAGGTCACCAAATGGTCAAGCTTCCACCTGTAAACAAACTCATCCCCACCAGAGATGAGCCTAATGAGGGTGGTGATTTGTCTGCACCCTTTCCTCAAAGAGACTTCAACTGGTGTTGGAGATACTTTGAGTACAGTGGTTTAGCATCTCACACATCCTTGCTAAACCGGTACTTAGCCACTTGAAACATGTCTCTGTCCCCACTCCTAAACGCCTCTTCCTTCTCTAGCCTTAGCTGTCTGAGTTTAGCTGTGAACCAGGGCTTGTCGTTGTTGTAACTCACCCTGGTGCGTGACGGTACACAGCTGTCCTCACAGAAGCTGATGTATGATGTCACAGCCTCTGTGTACTCATCCAGACTGTTGGTAGCGGTCCTGAAAACGTCCCAGTCGGTGCAGTCCAAGCAGCCTGAAGATCCTCCTCAGCTTGCCTGGTCCACTTCTTGGATTTCCTCACCACAGGTTGACACAGCTTTCATTTCTGCCTGTATGCAGGAACCAGGTGGAGCATGACGTGGTCAGTGTCCCAGTGCAGCTCGGGGGACGGTGTGATAGGCACTGCTTTCTGTGGTGTAGCAGTGCTGCAAAGTATTCTCCTCTTTGGTGGCCAATTAATAAACTGTCTGTATTTGGGGAGTTCGTGGCTGAGGTTTCCTTGGTTGAAGTCGCCAAGGACAATAACTAGGGAATCTGGGTTTGTCCGTTCACACCGTATCTGGTCGGCGAGCATGCGCTGTGTGTCCTGCACGTTGGAGGTGTGCAAACACCGACCGGTATGAATGAAACAATCTCACGGGGAGAACAGAAGCGTTTGTAGTTAATGAAGAAAGATTCCAGATCAGGAGAACAGTGCTGCAGGATCACTGTTGCATCATTACACCAGCTGCTGCAAAAACACAAACCTCCGCCTTTTGTTTTGCCGCCGGAGAGTCGCGTGTGTCCCGATCCGCCCTGGAGAGCTGGAAGCCCGCCAGCTGCAGCGCAGAGTCCGTTGTCGTTCGGCTCGGCCACGTCTCCGTAAAGCACAAAACAGAAGATGAAGAAAAGTCTCCGCTCTTCCCCAACGGCGGCTGGATTTCGTCCAGTTTGTTTCCCAGTGAACGCACGTCAGAGAGAAATATTCCAGACGACGGCGTGCGGTGCCACGTCGGCGCACAAGCGCACCGGCGCCTCTCCCTCTCCCTCTCCCTCTCCCTCTCCCTCTCCCTCTCCGCCGGCGTTTTACTGCGTGCATGGAGGCGAGCGCACCTTTGACCAGAATGTTCAGTGATTCCACAGATGTGGCGATGAAAGTGGGGGATAAACCCGCGGGGGCTGTAGCCCTGAGGTTCACGAGCCCTCCTCGGGGGTTGGAGCTCCCGGAATTGTCGCAAAAAACAATTTGACTGAACCACTTAAAATGAACAAACAAAATGGGACAAAACAAGGCGCGCCAACACGCCCAGGCCACCGTACAAGGCGCCATCTTGGATCGGGATGGATCAAGATGTGTTTGTGGACACCAACCTTTCTGATGTCATATCCTATAATTTGATCAAGTCCCATTTTTATTAAACTCATATCATGTTATTCTTATCTAATCGGCTGTATAATATAATGATTTGATCTCATCAAGTTGTGATTAATATGATATCATGTAATAGAATTTGATCAAGTAATATCACCTTTTTTAAAGTGGTCTCATCTGTAAACTTGGGGAAGAAACATCTTGACCGATATTCCAATTTGGAATTCTGACTTTCATTTCCTCATTTCCAAATCAGAGGTCTAGAAATGCCTAATTTTGACCACCGGTTAATCTGGGAATTTAATTTGGGAAGTCGTGGGAACGTCTTCCTCCCCTGAGCTCCGAGCTCGGAGCTCCAGGCTTTTGGCTCGCCTCCTCAAGTGCCGCCTGCGGCCACGCTGCATTCAGCGTGGAGGGGGAGTTGTAATTAAAAGCACTTCTTCAGCGAATTAGCAACCACTTTGAGGACGTTTTGCATAAGTGCATGCAGAGAAATGTGGAATGCACGCCGACACACACACACGCACACACGGACAAACACACGCCACTTTAAACACACTCCACAAATGCAAAAGGTCCTAAATATAGTGACGCACACTCACACAGATATGCACTCTCCCTCACGCCCTCCGCCAAATGCACTCACACACTCGCGGCTCAAACCTGACGGGAGTGTGTTTTTGCGCTGGAGCTGGCAGAGCGGCCCGTGCCCTGGGCCTGTTTTCCGTCCTGTTCTTTCGTTGTACGTGCGAGCGGCTGCTCCAGAGGGCTCAGGTAGCTGCCGCCCGCACCCGGGTTCCCACGCCGGCGCCGGCGCTCTCCCCGCCGACGCCTTCCCACTGGATGTCTGAGGTCAATCTCTCCGTCGGACACGCTGGAAATGAGGTGACGTCTTGGCCCCACCGCCCCACTTACCCTGCCTCCGTGCTGCGGGTTCATCCACTTTAGTCGTGTCGCAACAAAGTGATTCTCAAACTTTTCCACACCAAGGATCCTCAATTCGACCCCGTTTGATGAGTCTCCGGGATCCAATCCGATTTTTGTTGTAAAATGTGATTCATTGTCTATATTCTCGTTAGGGAGATGACGGTGGAACTAGGATCCACACAGTCATTAGAGCACATTCTCTAATGGGGATAATATTGTCTAGATGAAATAATCGTGAAGTTTAACTGTTCACGTGTTGCTGGTGACCCCCTGGAACTACGTAGAGGACCACTGGGGGACGCAACCCAACCTTGAGAAACCCTTATAAAACACAGCCTAGTGCTTATTTGCTGCTGTTATGGAACAGAAATTAAGAAAAAACACACAGCGGTGTTAACACACACGGTATTGAAATATAAAAAAAAAATATATATATATCTTTATATATATATATATATATATTTATATATATATTTTTTTTTTCAAGTGAATTTTGGGGCAAATTGGATTTGTTGTGACGGTGCTTTGGTTGGGGATACAACACCGTGCAAATTGGAAGCAGAGATGTCTGCAGAGGAGGTGTCTGGTCCCCGGGCGGGTTCGATGCCGGAGGAGAGTAAATCCCCAGCGCTCGACTGTTCTGACCGTTCTGACCGTTCTGACCGTTCCGGCCTGTGGTGACGCTCCTGCTCTGCATCTGTCAAATGGTCCAGTGGGAGGTTTTAACCCTTTCAGTAAGGACATTTGGGGAAGTGAGGGTATTTTGGGAAGTGGGGACATTTTGGGAAATGAGGACATTTGGGGAAGCAGGGACATTTTCAGAAATTTGGCCGGCCCTCACTTTGGTGCAAATACAAGAATGTGTGTTCCTGCAATGTTGGTGTTTTTCCAAAGTCAAATTCTGAATTTTGGAAACCTCCTACACGCTAATTAAGAAATGTCGTTTCTTGTTTGTTGCTTGTGTGTCTGTCGGTGTGTGTGTGTGTGTGTGTGTGTGTGTGTGTGTGTGTGTACGTGCGTGTGTGCATGCGTGCGTGCAGCATCGTGCACGTGGCAGGGCCAGCAGTACAGTGATGGGGAGGTGTGGAATGCTTCTGAGTTGTGCTCGCAGTGTGTGTGTGTGGCAGGCGACACTCGCTGTTACACCGTGCACTGTGAGCCCACAGCCTGCCAGGAGGTGAGCGCACACACACACACACACACACACACACACACACACACACACACACACACACACACTGCCAGCCTTCAGAGAGTCAGTTAACTGAATACCAACAAAAATTATATATTTTAATACGATTTTCTGCTTTACTGTTTTAAATATGCTTATCTATCTAATCTGCATATTTCATCTGCTCCTCTTCTCTTTTAGGTTTCATGTTTTTATGTTCACTGTACATACTGTAATAACATACTTAGCACATAGTAATAATTCATGTTTATAATTTATACACTATACACCCACAACAATAATTCATCCTGTGCATCGTATCACATTTAGTATATTCTGTATCTATTCAAATATCTGAATATTTCTGTTTTGTATTTTATTTTATTATTATTTTTCAAATATTAAAACAAATCAATACTATATTATATTATAGATTTATATTGTTTTTTTTTATGTTTTACTTTACCTTTTTATTTTTATTTAAAAAAGTATATTACTTTCATTCTATTTTTATCTTGGACTGTTAAGGATCACTACTTTTAAAAGCTGATGGTCTCTGGTGAAGTGCACCAAACTAATTCTTCACCAAACTAATTCTTCTCCAAGCTCATTGCTGGTATGTTAATGCTGTTGTTGTAACCTTGAGTTGCTCTTATCAGGATGATTCCACTAAAGCTGCCGTTTGTTCAGGGTGAGAACCTGGTGATCCAGCCTGGAAGCTGCTGCCCCCAGTGCATCTCCAACCGCTGCATGTCTGCAGGACGACTCCACCAGGTCTGTCTGTCTGTCTGTCTGTCTGTCTGTCTGTCTGTCTGTCTGTCTGTCTGTCTGTCTGTCTATGTGTCTGTGCGTACAAGCATGTGTCTGTGTGTGTGTGTGTGTGTGTGTGTGTGCTGGTCATTTGTCAGTCTGTTTGTTTGCGTGTCAGGAATTCTGTCTGTGTTTTGATCCTTCCAAGATGAAAGCATTCCTCTCCTCTCTCTCCTATCTCTCCATCCGCCTCCTCCTCCTCCGCCTCCTCTCTCCTCTTCTTATCTTCATCTCCCCTCCTCCTCCGCCTCCTCCTCCTTTAATCTCTTCTCCTCTCTCTCCATTCACTCCACTCCTTTCCTCCCCTCCACTTCTCATGGTCTGTTCTCCTCCGCTCGTCTCTTTTAATCTCTTCTCTCTCTCCCTCCACTTACCTTTCCTCCCTCCTCCCTCCTCCCTCCTCCCTCCTCTTCCTCTTCCTCTTCCTCTCTCCACCTGTGTTGTATTGTACACAACTCTCTATCTGCGCCCAGCCCCTTTGATCCCACGGTGTCCTAGTCCTAAACCACACACACACACACATTGATAGACAGATACAGTATGTGTGTGTGTGTGTGTGTGTGTGTGTGTGTGTGTGTGTGTGTGTGTGTGTGTGTGTGTGTGTGTGTGTGTTGTCTCCCACAGGACGGTGAGCAGTGGCAGAAGAACAGCTGCACCACGTGTGTGTGTCAGCGAGGAGAGTCACACTGCCACACACACACCTGCAGGCCTGTCACCTGTCAGAAGGTACACACACACACACACACACACACACACACACACACACACACACACACACACACACACACACACACACACACACCTTATATGTGTAGTGTTTCTTGAGACAGTTTGACCTGAACTACATCCACAGTTAGTTACAGCTTCTTATGAAAGGAAGAGTTACTGTTGGTACCTCCATCTACTCTACCTCCATCTACTCTACCTCCATCTACCTCCATCTACTCTACCTCTACTCTACCTCCATCTACCTCCATCTACTCTACCTCTGCTCTACCTCCATCTACTCTACCTCTACTCTACCTCCATCTACCTCCATCTACTCTACCTCTGCTCTACCTCCATCTACTCTACCTCTACTCTACCTCCATCTACCTCCATCTACTCTACCTCTGCTCTACCTCCATCTACTCTACCTCTACTCTACCTCCATCTACCTCCATCTACTCTACCTCATCTACCTCCATCTACTCTACCTCCATCTACCTCCATCTACTCTACCTCTACTCTACCTCCATCTACTCTACCTCTACTCTATCTTCATGTACTCTACCTCTACTCTACCTCCATCTACTCTACCTCTACTCTACCCTCTCCACCCAAAACTGGAAAATATCTGATTTGAGTGTTTAATAAATTAATAACCCTTAAATAAGAAAGAAGGGAGCTAGGCTAGCTGATCCCCTCCACTGCCATGCATTGCGCTAACACAGTTAGCATGCAGAGCGGGGGCATCTCTCTTCAAACCCGCTGTGTTTGCACTGACTCTTCAGGGCCAGAGCCGAGTGCAGCGCGTCGGCCAGTGCTGCCAGGAATGTGTGGCTGCCAAGGGAAGCTGCCTGTATGACGGTGCGGCGCGTTACCACGGAGACATGTGGAACGGGACGGGCTGCGAGTTCTGCAGCTGCCAGCACAGTCAGGTGCTCTGCCAGCGGGCGGAGTGCGGCGGCGTGGCGGCGTGCCCGCAGGTAGAGCGGAAGTAAAACTCCTGGGTTCCACGTAAACTATCTCAGACGACATTACGTTTCAAACTCCACAAGAGGTTGCCTCCGCGTGTCCTTGCTCTACATGCTCTACATGCTCTACACGCTCTACACGCTCTACACTCTCTACACCCTCTACACGCTCTACACCCTCTACACGCTCTACACGCTCCACACCCTCTACACCCTCTACACCCTCTACACGCTCTACACGCTCTACACGCTCTACACTCTCTACACGCTCTACACGCTCTACACGCTCTACACCCTCTACATCCTCTACACGCTCTACACCCTCTACACGCTCTACACGCTCTACACGCTCTACACCCTCTACACGCTCTACACCCTCTACACTCTCTACACCCTCTACACGCTCTACACCCTCTACACGCTCATGCTGCCACGGTTGCCTGCTTATCCTGGTTTGGAATGTAGGCCGTTGGATGTGGGAGTTTTTCGGGGGAACAGACAAACAAAAACATTTGCCGTGGTTGTGAGCCGGTGTGGCTGGGGCTCCCCCAGAAATGACCCAATTCTGGGCGCCGCATCGCCTGAACACTTTATCTTTGCTTCCATCGAGCAGATTGAATAATATTCCTTTTAATGTCACCGCCGCGGCTGAGCCAGCCCTCATTAATCACTCTGCATTGTGCTAATTGCAGCCGCTAAGGGTTATTAGAGATAAGAAGCATTTTCTGGAGACGGAGCCGCGCTCAATCAAACAAGGTCACACCGCCGACCACGCCGGTCCACCTCCCCCTGCCTCAGGGGACTCGAGTGTGCAGAGCAAGGCACTAGCAGGGTCAGGGCTTCTATTCCCTGGAGGTCAGTGTGTAGAGAAAGTCACAAAGAGTTCAGCAACAAATACACACTGTTTCCTGAAAGGGGATCGGTTGTGCTCGATTATGGTCTCTGAGGTCCTCAAAACATGTTTATTTTTTTCTGAAAAACTCACTCGGATGATGCGTTCTAGTCATTGTAGCATGCCTCGAGAACCCTCCTGTTCTCAGAGGGCTGTTTCGGTGTGTACCGCTTTAAATGTAAACGAGCCAATTGGGTTTGAGCTTCACTTCCATGTTCAGTTATATTTACTCCATAAACCTTCACTGGTTTCACCTCATCATTACACCAAAATCTGTTTCTAACTGATTTTGAGGTGAGGAGTAATGGATCCAGCTGCTGAATCTTCACTCATTAGATCCACCAGGCCTCATCCAAAAGTTTGTTCCCACTTCGTTTGCCGTTCTGCAAACCTGCGGGACACGGACGCTGCACGCGGGGGTTTCTTGTTTCATGTAAAGGTTGGAAAATAAAATAAAATAAAATAAAATAAAATAAATACATCTCGAATAAAAACGCGACATTTCTTTTGAAATTGGTTTTGTTTGGAGAAACACAGCGGATGGCACGCTGCAGCCTGCAGTCTGTCAACCACGTCCCTCTTTCTTCTTTTTTTTTAAGAACACACAAGGCACAGCAGAATTATTTTTGAAATACTTCAATTTCCATCGTCTGCAGTTTCTTCACGGACAGTTGGTATTAATTCCTCTTTCATTTAAAAGATCTGTGCCGATCATCCCAGCGGCGCTTGTTATTCTCCAGCCGTGGGTGGAGTTTCTCTCAGACGGAGGAGGGCGGTTCTAATTTTACTGAAGCCCCAAATAACGTAGATAAAGGCTGCACAGGCTGCACAGCTCGTTTTAAGGCATGTTTTGTGAGGCGGAGCTCACTCCAAACTGACTGGGCTCTAATTCCACAGTGTGTGTGTTAGTAGAACCATCAGAGACCAAATGCATGTGCACCAGCACTGGAAAAGTGAGCTTCATAACAGGTCGCCTGTGTGTGCATGTTTTGAATCTCATGTAATACAATCATAATTCTAAATAATCAACTCTATTTTGATCCTATTTAATCTCAGTTTAATGTTATCTCATTTTAATTTAATGGATTTTGAATATGATCTTATTGAATTTAATGTAATCTAATAATCTGATGCCGGATGCCTATTCCGCAGGGGCAGGAGATGGTGCACCTTCCATGGAAGTGCTGTCCCGAGTGTGCTTCCTCCACAGCTTCATGTGTCTTCCAGAAGATTCCCCGCAAGGTAAAAACAATAATAATAATAATATTTTTAATTGAAAAAATCTATCTTTATCTTTATGTTTCAGTTCATTTTCACCAACAAAGAAATAAAATCAGAAGCTGGGATGTGAAGAGAGTGACTGAGAGAGTGTCCCCGTTACACACGTTGCTTTTTTTTGTTCGTTTCATTAAGAAGATTGAGTAAAAGGAGATGAATCAAAAATGAGAACACAATGTTTTTTGATCGCTGCCTCTCCAGTGTCTCCGTCACGCATGGAGAAGGAGACAGATCGCTCCCTCAGAGGACGCACAGACGACCAAAAATGAACTTGGGTTTTTCATCAATGCCGCTTGTTTGGCTCTCGACCAAAAGTTAGTGGCACGGGAGAGGAAAGCGGCGCCGCATAGGAGCTGGTGTCATAGAGGTATCGGGTTTTGGTACCAAACCAAAACGTCCCGTGCACGGTGAATGTTTTGATTCAGAGTGTGCACGGAGAGGAGGGGCTACTCGCCGACGGGTCCGTTGTCAATGTGTTTGAGAGCGGGAGAAAGGTGGAGAGGTGGAGAGGGAGAGAGGGAGAGCGGGAGAGAGGTGGAGAGGGAGAGAGGGAGAGAGGTGGAGAGGGAGAGAGGGACAGCGGGAGAGCGGGAGAGAGGTGGGGCTGAGCGAAGCAATGAGCTGAATGTTTAACCCGTTTTATATTGTAAAAAAACTAGAACTATGAGGCGGTCAGTGTTGATATTGTGGCTGGCCGCCACAAATAAATCAACGCTGAATTAATTATCCTCATAAACATTCCATAGAACAAGGTGTAAAATGACAATTTCTTCAACACTTGTTTTTTTGTTTAACTGTCTTTTTATGGCCTACTTTACATTATTGCTGGACCACAGAGGAGTTATTTCACTGGTTATGGGCTTTCACTCACTCTCTCTCTCTCTCCCTCTCTCTCTGTCTCCATCCCAGAACCTTGAACGGTGGAGTGATGGGGAGTGCAGGGAGTGTGAGTGTCGTGACTCCCAGGTGAAGTGCTACGAGCGCTCCTGTCCTTCCTGCCCGACACACACCCTGACGGAGCGGCGGGAGGGACACTGCTGCCCCGAGTGCCGCAAAGGTACGGTACCCCCTGCACGGGATGGAGGGATGGAGGGATGGAGGGATGGATGGATGGATGGATGGATGGATGGATTAGATTGGATTTAACCTTATTGTCATTGCACAGAGTACAAGTGTTAAGGCAATGAAAATGCAGTCTCTGCATTTGAATTGAGAGATAGATAGATGGCGGATAAATGGAGAAATAGATGGATGATAGATAGAGAGAGATGGATTGATGAATGGATAGATAGATTACAGCATAAACATCAAAACAATTAGGTAATTATAAAATGAAAGTAGTAAAAAATAAGAAAACATGTGTATACATATATAACATATATATTTATATATATATATACATATACAGTATGATATGTATGTATATATATATACAGTATGATATGTATGTATATATATACATATTTCCTCAAATAGTGACCGGGGCCTCTATTTACCTCCACTGCAGAGGGTTTATTGGAAGCAGCTTATATTAGAGGCAGGCTTTTATATCCAATTCCCTTTGTTTAATAAGTATATTTGATCAAACTTTTGTATACATTTTAAATCAACCTTCCGTCTAGGTGCCATGGCATGCAAACACCTGTATGGTATAAAAAGAGAGAGAGCCAGGAGCTTCTCTAAAAGTCACACTTGTGGTGGTAGCCGACGGGGGAATTACAGTTGTACAAGTTTACCTGGAAAGCACCACTTCCTGTGTTGGAAGTTTCATATATACTGTGTATATATATATATATATATAATCTGCATGTTTACCGTATTTAAGGTTAAAAGGTATGTACAGTACTGTTCTGTGGAAAGTTAGTTATATTTTGTGATATTTCGCCTTTGTGGTGCAGCCTCTTGAAATAAGCTGGCACACACACACAAAAGCACACACACACATACACACACACACACACACACATGCACACGCACACACACACGCACATACACACACACACACACACACATACACACACATGCGCACACACATGCGCATGCACACGTACACACACAAGTCAAGTCAAGTCAAGTCACACTTTATTTATAAAGTGCATTTCATAGCAGGGCAACACAAGGTTCTTTACAAAGAAATACAAAAAAGAAAGAGAGAGACGAGAGAGAACGTAGTTGTCAGCCGGTCATTACAAAAGAATGCCCCTGAAACAACAGCAACAGAATTAGCAGCAGCAGCCAAAAAACAACAAGAGCAGCAGCAACATCAACTCCAGCAGCAGCAACATAAGACAACAGC
>NC_137203.1:2595454-2605454 GCF_960531495.2 Zeus faber
AGTGGCCTTTGAGAAACTTTTGGCATTTCCTTCTCACTGCCATTCAAGGGATTTGAAAATATCACCCAGTGGCATTTTCCGTCCTTGGAGCTTATATCTGGGCCCCCCGGGGTGAAGGCCCCCGGAGACAAAACTGGACAACATCAAGTAGGAAGGAGGCTCCTTCTCAGGCGTGTCAGCGTGATGGGGACGACGCCCGACCGGCCCGAGGCTGTGTCCCACATTTGGCAGCATTGCTTGTGTGAACGATGCTGCGACACAATGAGGGCGAGCGCTGCGTCCCCGTTCTCAAATGTCCCGGGACGTCTCCATGCAGGGGCCAGTGGTCGGGGCCTGGGGGCCACCTCCGTCCGCTCAAACAGCCTGACGTGAAGCTGCTCGTCCGGGCGTTCCGGCGTCTGACGCAGCGCATCCCAAACCGCCGCGCTGAGGGGGCTTTGGCGGTGGGGAAAGGAAGAAGGAAACAAACGAGTCGGGGGTGCGGCGAGGAAAGCCCGACGGCCGCGGCTCGGGCCGGCGTTTCCCGGTTCCTCCGGTGGCGGCGTGGTGCACTCTGATGACCTCGCTGCGCCTCCTCCTGCCCGTCGGGAATTCAGGACACGGCGTCGCTGCCCACTCTGCAAATGAAATTTTCCATCTCCCTTCGCAGCCATGCAGACACAAAGGGAACGGGGGGGACAGAAGGGAAGAGGTGTAGTTGTGGCTGTTGGAAGGGGAAGGGACGAGAGAGAGAGGGAGAGAGAGAGAGAGAGAGAGAGGAAGGATGCCTCCCTGTCACTCCTCCACGCTGCTGTCCTGCTGATCGTGCACTGTGTCCAGATCCTCCTTATTTCCCTGTACTCCTCTCTCCCTCTCTCCCTCTCCCTCCCTCGGCTTTCATTTTGACTTTAACTGCTCCGGTGTCGTTCTCGACTCAAGTTTCAGCCTCATTGGCTCCGACTCCCGTTGGCCCCTTGGAAGACCGGCCCTTGACTTTGACCCGACCTCAGGCCCAATTCTGAGACAAATGAAACGATCCATTTTGATTTCCAGCGGGTGCATCCGCAACTGGACTAACCGGACTCTCTCATTCTTCCCAGATTGTCACGAGTCCTGCTCTGGGTGCAGTGGGCGAGGCCGGCAGGAGTGTCTGTCGTGTGCTGACCCAGCTGCCTTGCTCAAGGACGGGGAGTGCGTGACCGGCTGCGGGGCCGGCTACTACGGCCAGCAAGGAGTCTGCCACGGTAAGGTGCAACCCAGACAGGGAGGGGAACCCCCAACCCGGGCGGTCCTCGTGTCAGCTTCGTGTCCTCGTCCTCAAAACCGCCGGCGCCCGTTCAAACCGCCTCATTGGTCCCGTTTTCTGGCCTGCCGCGGAAAACAGTCAAGTCAGCGCTTCGCGACCCAGATGCAACCGCCTAATTGCTGACTCCGTACGCGGTAAATAGAAAACAGTATTTGCGACGGGCTAAAAATAGGAGCCGTATTGTAAGCGTTGAACTGGAGGTGAAGGCTTGGCATCCCCGCGGAGAGCGCTTCGCCGCACCCGTGGGCGTCGCCGTCCTCCCGGAGCGGCATGAAAGTGATGAATTCAGCGCTTGGTGCAGTTTGCAAACAAACAATTAAAAAGCGACCATTAGAAGTCATCTGGCTGTAATGAGGATTTGAAAGCTTTCATAAAGGCCTCTATGAATATGGATCATTTCTATTCTTAGACATGGGGAGCGCACGTGCCTCCCTCAAGGAGACGCTGAACTTAGCGGCGTCACTGACTCCTTCCTGTGGGCGGAGCAGTGTACAGGGTGGAGGGGGGCGGGGGTGGTGCTGTGTTTTAGAAGGTGTCGGACTCGGGGTTCTTCAAAGATCAAACCTGTACGACGGTGTCAGTGTGTACTTGAAAATGTTGTGTTGTGTTGTGTGTGTGTTGTGTTGTGTTGTGTTGTGTTGTGTTGTGTGTGTGTTGTGTTGTGTTGTGGTGTGTTGTGTTGTGTTGTGTTGTGTTGTGTGTGTGTTGTGTGTGTGTGTTGTGTTGTGTGTGTGTTGTGTGTGTGTGTTGTGTTGTGTTGTGTTGTGTTGTGTTGTGTGTGTGTTGTGTGTGTGTTGTGTTGTGTGTTGTGTTGTGTTGTGTGTGTGTTGTTTTGTGTTGTGTGTGTGTGGTTGTGTTGTGTGTGTTGTGTTGTGTGTGTGGTGTGTTGTGTGTGTGTTGTGTGTGTGTATTGTGTTGTGTTGTGTTGTGTTGTGTGTGTGTTGTGTGTGTTGTGTGTGTGTGTGTTGTGTGTGTTGTGTTGTGTTGTGTTGTGTTGTGTTGTGTGTGTGTTGTGTGTGTGTTGTGTGTGTGTGTGTTGTGTTGTGTTGTGTGTTGTGTTGTGTGTGTGTGTGGGGGGGGGGGTCTATTTTTTTTCTTTTTGGACCTTCCAGCGCTCTGTAGAAACACACACCTGGTGTTAAGTGGGGAAGACAGACCTGTTCAGGCGTGTCCAGGTTTTAAAGTGTCTCATAGCTGTGTCAAGCTACACACACACACACACACACACACACACACACACACACACACAAAGCCAGTCAGGGGAACAGAACATTTAAACTTTCACTGATGTTATTCACGTCTTTGGTTCAGGATCAATGTTGGACTTGATTTGTACGACTCTCGAGTCACAATTCAATTCAATATGGATCCATCAGATCTTGACACGATGGCTCATGATGCCGTCGATATATTCACCTGTTATACATCATCAGAATGACGAGCTTTACACGACGCTTTCAACCCCATTATTAAGACTCAATATTCAATCTCCCAGGGTTAGTGCCTGGCTGTATGAGGCGTGACGGGAGGATGGAGCTGAGTCCAGTGTCAGGACGTTTGAATGAAGCTGTTTGTTGTTTGTCTCAGATGCTTCAACCTCTTGTTCTTTAACTTTGTGCTGTTATCACACCGTCACGACAGGCTGCCCGTGGATGTGAGGGATGTTTTTTACCTCCTTTCACCTCCTTTCACCTCCTTTCACCTCCTTTCACCTCCTTTTCACCTCCTTTCTGATTCCCAGCGACCACAGGCTGCTAAATCAGAGGGGACACAACCACAACCAAATGAAAATGTGATTTGTTTATCACAGTGAATACTTGTGTATAATCCGTTTGGTGATGTAAAAACACCTGCTTGCCTGTTTTTGTTCCATTTTAGAGAATAAAAGGTTTTACAGACATTTACAGTAATTTGAAGCATTTACCATAGTTTTGTATGATATTACTTTATTTTACAAATATTGCATTATTTATGTATTATATATATTTTGTATTTTATATATTTTATATATTAATGAAATAATAAAAATAATAAATAAATGATTTTAAAAAAAGTTACATATGTACAGTATATATACTGTATCTATGAACATTTTTCTTATGTCCTATACATATACAGTAGAGTGCACAGTATATATGAATGGATCGATTGATGAATAGTTTGAATCATCATAGTTTCCTCAGTATTTCCAGTCCACCGTGCAGACGCTGATTATGAGTGAAATCAGATGTTTCAGTGCAGGGACAGAGCTAAACCCCGGCAGGACCCCCCCTTCCTGGACCTGGAATCACCCATATTTCCACCGTAACATGCAGTACATGTATGTTCTACATTGGGGTTGATGAGGACAACCAGCCGGCAGTGAACCGGTTTATTTCTGTTGACGTGACTTTCAGCTTGCGATCCGTCCTGCGCCTCCTGTTTCCCCGACAACCCCAAGTGCATGAGTTGCCCACCAGGGACCGCACTGCATCATGGGAGATGTATTTCCCACTGCCCGGACCGGCATTACCTGGACAAGCACGGCAGATGCAGAGGTAAGACAGACTACTTGGACGATGACTGGACTGAAGCTTTCTCTGGACAGGTGGAAGTCGATCAAATATAGAGAATGAGAATACGTATGATAGTTATGTGTCTAGAAATGTTTCTAGTCCTCACCCACCCACCCTGCCCCGTCCCCTCAGGCTGCCACGGCTCCTGTGCCTCGTGTTGGGGCCCCGCGGGGACCCAGTGCACCCAGTGCCAGGGGCTGCTGCTCCACCAGGGCCAGTGTGTGGCGTCCTGCGGCGGGGCGCTCTACCCCCAGGCTGACTCCTGCCACAGTAAGAGACCAGCACAACTTTCCTCAGCGCGGCGTCGGCCGTCCGGCAGCTTCGGCAGGGCAGCAGCCAACGGGTTTTTCTTTTCCTTGTACTCGAGCCCGTTTTTCAGGTATCGGTGCCGTTCAGTTGCGAGACGTTCCTTGCGAATGACTATCCCCACCTACAGTATTTTGACTGTAAATTTGTGATCAGGATCTCCGTGAAAAAAAGGTCCGGTAGGGCCTTCTGAAGTCCAAGTCGCAGTCTGTGTTTACTTGGTTCTTTGGTGTCAGGTTGTGGGTGCTTCCTCCTCAGACTGCCACCCCTCCTGCCGCACCTGCGTCGGGCCCCTGGCCTCCGACTGCTTAAGCTGCCGCAAACCAGAGGAAGTGCTGCTGCCCAAGGCCAGTAACTCCATACGTGGAGTGTGCACGCCAGGATGCCCCGCCCGCTTCTACCTGGATGAGCAGCGCCTGTGCGCAGGTACGGAGAGCATGCCCACGTGTGTGTGTGTGTGTGTGTGTGTGTGTGTGTGTGTGTGTGTGTGTGTGTGTGTGTGTGTGTGTGTGTGTGTGTGTGCGTGTAATTGAGCATGTAATTGTGCATGTGCAATTGCGTGTGTAATCGAGTGCAACTAATTGCGAAGGTGAGTTTTGGGTTTTCGGGGCTAATTTGCTAATTGCCGGAGTGGGAGACATCACACCCTCGTCTCCCAGAGCCGCCCGGGGCCATTTGCTTGTGAAAGGGAACTTCCCCTGCAAAGCAGCAACAACAAACACATTTCACAGATTGAGGCAAAACCGTTTAAATCCTCCTTTCCTCCTGTTTGGGCCTGGGCACATCTATTGGTTTGTCATAAATGTTTATTTTTATTTCTATATATATGTTTTTATCACTTGTTTTTATGGCCTATTTGTTCTCACGCATGCTGCCGTAACACTGCAATTTCCCTCTGGGGATGAAGGGAGTATAGAATGGAGGAGTAGAATAGCATTGTATAGAACACAGTTGGTAAAGTAAAACAGGCTCATGGTCCCGTTGTAATTGTGCTGTAGTTGCTCTTCCCCAATGAATTCCACCTCTTTTCTGTGACGTCTTCAGTGGGAGGGCTTTAGAAACAGGACGTTAAGTTGAATTACAGACGCTGCTTATCCTTGGGGAATGCACCTCACATACCGCAGGCGTAGGGGGTTGATTCCCAAATCACACCAGGTCCCTGGGGAATGCTAATCCCGTGTGAGTAGCGGCTTTCTGAGCGGCCAACACAACCTCTGCAGAAAACTCACCTCCAGATGTCACTAAATGTCTATGTCCACTGTCAGAGGAAACGTCAGAAAACGGCTCTAAAAAGTCAAACAGTCTGATATTCTGACTTGCACTGTACCAGGAACTAATTATCATGATAATGCAAAACAATCGAGTCTATTTCTATATATGTGAGTAGCTGTTCTAAAGAAATATAATATGATAAATATATCATATGATATAATACAGTATAATATAATATAATACAATATAAGTTAATTCAACTGTAGCAGGTCTTATAATGGAATATTATGATGAAATATCAATGCCATTTGGATTCCAAATGGAATTTGGAGTTTTCATATAAAGATGGAGGACAGCCTCAAGAGTGTGGATATATTTAGGGCGGATGGGGCGACACGGGTGCGACCAGTCGATCATTTCCAGTCAGTAGCAGCGTTGGCGTGCAGGAAAGCACGGGGTATCTGCCTGCGGGGGCTGATGCCCGGCGGGTCGCGGTGCTGTTGACAAGTTTGAGGATCTTCCCACAGTGATGGAGGTGAAGTGAAGCCTCGCACCTCGTCTGTTTACCGCCACATCACAGCTGTGTTGTAGCTCCACTCAGTGCTTGATGCTAATTACAGGGCTAACCCTTTCCTGTGGGCTGAAAGTTTGTGGATCTGCCATGCGGAGAAAGACTGCCATTTTCTCCCGTTCATACATTACATAACTACATTTTCTTGAAGAGGTAAACAAGCACGTATTAAAATTAGGCGTGCTTGTTTACCGAAAATAAAGGGTTTTGCCCTGAGTGGAGGGAAAACCCAACAGATGGCACCCAACACTTCTCCCGTGGAGAAGTGTTGGGTGCCAAGGTTCTCATACCTGAACATAATCAAACACTGGACTCTGAAACAGGACTCCCAAACCTTACACAAACAAATGTCCAACCAAACCGAAAGGGTCCACTTCCCCGGAGACCTGGTTCCCTGGTTCCCTGGTTCCCTGGTTCCCTGGTTCCCTGGTTCCCTGAAACAGCACAGTCCGTGGGCGCCCTTCCCCGGGGCTACAAAGCAGACTACCCCCTCCTCCCTTCTGGAACACGAGGTCTAGGGCTGCTGTGCTGGCTGGTGGAGGTGCACTCGGGCTTGGCTGTTGCAGGGGGCTGCTTGGAGGGGGGGCCTGGCTGCAGTGGCTGCCGGCTGGAGCGGCTAGCTGCTGGCAGTTACCCGTGGTGGCTGCTGGGGCTGCTTCTCACCCGGTCCTCCGCTGGACATCCTGGGTGTGGCTTCTGCCAGTTGTGAGAGGGCCGGTGCCGTGGCCGCCCGTTGACCTGCCGGTGGCTCCGGTGCGTCTTCCGACGGCCCCTTCCCGTGCCGGAGAGTCTCAGAGTCCCAGTTCCCGGCGCCGTTGTGGCAGATCCGCCTGCCACCTGAGTGGCGTCTTCAGGACTCTCCGTCACAGAGACAAAGGCAATGATGTTAAAAAATACCAGTTTAATTGTAGAGAGTGGGCAAGATGACACAAGCCCCGAGCAGGTGGACAGCATGTCATGACAAGGACTCCTCTCCTGTGTGGGTGGGGATGGGGGTTTTACCTGATGTCGTTAATTGCTCTAGCGAGCAACAGACGTGCAGCCTCCCTTGGTCCCGGGCCGAATTACCGAGACCCAAGACAGGTGTGGTTGCTTAAACCGCACCACCCCCACACCACAATGGGAAATAAAAATAGCTGGGCGTGGAAGCAATGTCAACTTGAGATGTCTGTTTAGTATCTAGTATCTAATATCTATTCATGGCATAACCAAGGGAGGTCTTCTGAAATAGAAGGATAACAGTCCCCAGTGACTGTCAACACTGACTCTGTTCTGTGAGATTACACCTGCAAATGGTGCTTGGTGTGTCTGAGTGTTGCTCACCTTCCCCACCACAAACTTGTTTTCATTTCACGCTACGGCATGAAAGTTCAGAAAAGGCCAAAACATCAGCCGCTTGTTTAACTGCCTCAGGACTGAAGAGCTATTAGCTGCATTGAACGCCGTTAATCATCCTGAGGGAGACAAGCCGGGATCGATGATTGGGAATTAGGTGGTGGAAGACGTGGAGAGATGCTCTTCCATTCTTTATTTCTTATGTACACGCTGTTCCATTGTTATCAGGACTACACAAGCTCAGAGTTGAGGCTGTGATTGTTTTGGCGAGGGTGTCTGTGTGGTATGAATTGGTTTGTCTTTCGGCTTAAACTGTAAGTCCTCAGGTCTCTTACAAAGAGTGTTTTCATCCCATTTGGAGCGGAAAGGAAAGAAAGCCTACATGAGCTCACGCTTAAGTGCCATACATTTATTGAACTCAAGCTTTACCGTTCGGGATCGAACCGACTCTTGTTGTTTCGGCAGATTGTGATCGCACACATCACAGTTGTTGAATCGGAGCTGGTGCACGGACGGGGTGTTCAAACCACACTGTCCCGCCTAAAACCGTACGGATGGAATCCCCGTTTACTGGGTGATGTGGTCTGAAAGTGATAGTTTCCGTGTGATGAATGACTTAATATGACACGACTGGACACATTATGTTCACTATGTTATTTAAATATCAAAATTCTAATATTAGACTTTGCACTTGGTTCTGGTCTCGTGTTTGGTGGGAGGTGAAATTATATAGAACACTCTGATTTATTACCATGTTTTAACAGACGTGCCGTTTCTCGGACGGGTCTCTGACAAGGTGTCGCCCTGGAGAGTCCTGGTAAGACTGAGGAACAATGGAGGCTGTTGTATGAGTTGTGGGTGGCATGGTGGGGGGGGAGGGGGGGGGGGGTGTCTGTTGTCTAGGAGACGGATGGGGGGGTCTTCATGTGTTTTCACCTGTACAGTGCCCGGAGACAGTCGCAGGCCCAGACAGGTTTACAGACGCAAAGCGACTGACAGCCAACACTGCACAGTCACAGGCACTCCTGCAACACCGTTTACAGTATAATATGATATACAAGCAAGTGTACACACACACACACACACACACACACACACACACACACACACACACACACACACACGTGTTTGTGTGAGATAGTTTATAGTTTTTTGTTTTTTTTATTGCAATCGTCTGAAGGGACATTATCCTCCTGGTGCAGCTCTTGAGTTATTTATAATGAAACGCACGTTTCTAATGAAAAGGCCTCATTTCTGTTGCATTATCATTATAAAGACACACAAACAGGAGCTTTCACACACACACACACACACACACACACACACACACACACACAGCCCCTCAGACCATTGACAGGTTATGGGCTGGATGAGGGAGGACGTTCCACTGTGGACATCCCTGGGCTCTGCACACATGCAGATAGTGTGCATGTCACCACAGTGTTCCAGGCAACACTGTGTAGGGTTGGGAGGGTGCTCTCACTGCTGCCTCACAGCAAGAAGGTCCCGGGTTCCATTCCCGCCTGGGCCGCAGTTGGCGCCGTGCTCGGGTTATCTCCCGATGAGGGGCCTCTCTGTGTGGAGTTTGCATGTTCTCCCCGTGCTCGCATGGGGTTCCCTCCATGTAACATCAGTAAGGACCCCCACCCAAGCCATGGGGTTCCCTCCATGTAACATCAGTAAGGACCCCCACCCAAGCCATGGGGTTTCCTCCATGTAACATCAGTAAGGACCCCCACCCAAGACATGGGGTTTCCTCCATGTAACATCAGTAAGGACCCCCACCCAAGCCATGCACAACATGACGCTCTGACCAGCGATGGACACTTGTACCTGGTCCCGGGCGCCGTTGAACACTGCCCTTGGCTGCCCCCTGGAGGAAGGACAAGCCGAGGCGGGTTCAGTGCAGAGCGTGTGTCACTGGCCACCATTTGTAGTGTGTGTGTGTGTGTGTGTGTGTGTGTGTGTGTGTGTGTGTGTGTGTGTGTGTGTGTGTGTGTGTGTGTGTTGGTCGCCGTGGCCACATGGATGCGTGTGTGTGCCGTGTGAGTTAAGGATCTCGTTTGTGTTCCATAACACTGTTGTAGCTCCTACATACTCCTACAGAGTGTTTTTGTTTGTGTTTGTGTGAATCCTGGTTTATATCAAAACAGATGTTTTGCTTTATTACATCATGTGTTGAATTATTACATATTGATCATAAAAACCAGCAATAAGTAATAACCATTATGTAATAGGTTGTTACAAAGAGAGTTCAACATGTTTACTACCAAATGCAGAAAGTTATAAAAAAATACAGGTGTTATTGTATAATAATAATAATAATAATAATAATAATAATTATAATAATAATAATAAATATAAATATAAATATAAAGGTCAAATTGATTACATGTGGGATGGATGGAAGTATGAAAACACCTCATTTGGAAAATCCTTCCGAGACGACAACCTAGTCCCACACCACTAGCACCACCACCATCACCACCACCACCACCATCACCACCATCACCGTCACCATCACCATCACCACCACCATCACCACCATCACCATCACCATCACCACCACCATCACCACCACCATCACCACCACCACCACTACCATCACCACTACCAGCACCATCACCACCACCACCACCACCACCGTCACCACCACCACACCATCACCATCACAACCATCACCACCACCACCATCACCACCACCATCACCACCACCACCACCACCATCACTATCAC